>NW_004524653.1:106167-110850 GCF_000260255.1 Octodon degus
CCCAGTTTCTTCTGTGGTAGTGTTTCCTGCATTTGTTCTGGGTGGGTCAGGGCCTGAGATTGCATTTTGATACTTCTCTTTGTCATTTTGTATAGCAGTGTCCCCTGACCTTTGATGTAGAGACAACCTTAGCACCTACAGAAATTCTTACCCAAGAGAGATTACATGGTTAAGGCAGTTATAGTTTTGTATTTGCAGAACTACAACCAAGAACCTAATAATATGTAGTGATATTTAGCAGTTGATAAACTTTTATAACTAGTGGGTTCATACTTTAGACAATAAGAGCAAGCATTATGTCTGTTTAGGTAAGTAGACATAAAATTGGGAATTTGTACTTAAGTTAGTTCCCCTACGTTGTGTCTCATTACCTCCCCTTTTTGTACCTGGGGTCTTCCAGTCAGACTAGTTCAGCCTAGTTACCTTTTGTCCCCTCTCCCAATCAAGAGAGAAAGAGGGAGGATGCTGTTACAGATCTGGGTTTAGCAAAGTGCCTCAGTTTATTGGGTGCTGATCTATAAAGTTTGAATTAATCCCAATGTGCTTGGCTTGGGTCTGGCTGCTTTGCTCTGCTTCTTCCTTCTGCATCCTGTGGAAGTGAACCTGCTCTGCCCCTCTGGAAAGATTTCTGCTCCTGGATTCTCTGGGTGGTTCTGGCCCCTAGCCTCTGTGCTGGGTCTTCAGCTGGACAGTTTCACAGCAGGCTTGTATGCTGGGCCTGTGTTGGGTGCAGAGGTCTCCAAAGGTGCGGCAGAGTGGAAGCTCTCCCACACAAACACTGGGCATGACCTGGGTCTGGAGGGGTCTGAAGAGCAGGGTGGATGGTCTCCCTCACAGGCAAGCCTGGGTTGGATCCATTGGGGTCCAGCAGGTGTGGCAAAGGGCAATCTGTCCCATACACATGCAGGATCTGGTCTGGGTCTGAGGTGTCCTGAGAGGAGATTGGATCAGCTTACTTACAAGCCGGGCCTGGGCTAGGACACCCTCTTCTTTGTATTGTTTTCTTTGTCTCCATTCCATTTATTCCTGCTCTGATCTTTATAATTTCCTACCTTCTTTGGGCTTTGGGCTTGCCTTGCTCCTCTTTTTGTAGGAATTTGCGGTGCAGCCTAAGATTGTTTATTTGAGTTTGTTCTTTTTTCCTGATGTGAGAATTTGTCATTATAAATTTGTCTCTTAAGATAGCTTTCATTGCATTCTACAAATTCCCCTAAGTTGTATCTGCATTTTTGTTTAATATTTTTTAATTTGCTATTTAATTTCATCCAAAAAACATTAGTTGTTCAGGAGGTGATTAGGTTGTTTCCATGTGTTTATAGAGTTTTTGCTGTTACTTTGGTCGATAATTTCCAGTTTCATTGCACTAGGGCAGATAGGATGTGTAAGATAATATTGACTCTTTCCATTTACTCAAGCATGTTCTATGTGCTAGCACATGATCTCTTTTGGAGAACATTCCATGTGCAGCTGACAAGAACGTGTATTCTGACTCTGTCGTGTGGAACACTCTGCAAAGGTTTACTAAGTCCATTTCCCACAAGTTCAATTTAGTTCTATTATTTCGTTGCTTAATTTTTGCATGGTTAATCTATCTCTTTGTGTCAATGGGGTGTTAAAGTCCCCCAATACAATTGTTATTGCTCATTAGATTTTTCATGTCTACTAAATTTGTCTTATATAGTTGGGTGATTCTACATTGGGGTGCATATATGCTTATAACTTTTCAGTCTTCTTCTTGTAGTTTTCCCCTAACACATATGTAGTGACATTCTTTATCTCTTAATTACACTTGGTTTGAAGTTGACATGTCTTTAACCAGAATAACTACCCCTGCTTTTTTCTGGGTTCCTGTCACTAGAGTATTGTTTTTCATCCTTTGATGTTCAGTCTATTAGTTTTCTTCTGGGTGAAATGTGTTTCTTGTAAGCAGCATATTGTTGGGTTTTGTTTCTTGATCTACTCTGCCAGTCTGCTTCTTTTGATTGGTGAATTGAGGCCATTTATGTTGATAGTTATGACTGATATGAATTGGCTTATCTTTGTTATGTTGTTTTCCTATTGTAGGATCCCCACTTTTCTCCTTTGCCTAATTGCTTGCTCTGCTTGGTGGTTCTCTTCTGTTGTTTTAGATTTTGTCATTGTCTTTGTCTTTCTAAAATATCTGTTATGCTCTTTGTAGGGTTGGTTGGGTTGTCTCTTCAGTTGTTCTTTGTCATGAAAGTATCTAATCTCTCCACTAAATTTAATAGATAGTTTTGCAGGGCACATTAATCTGGGTTGAATGTTGTTTTTTTTCAGGACCTCAAATGTCCTGCTCCAAGCTCTTCTTGATTCAACGGTCTGTGTTGAGAAATCTGTGGTGACTATGGTGGGCTTTCCATTATAGGTGATTTGGCTTTTCCCTCTAATGGCTTTTAATATTCTGGGTTTTTTGCTCAATTTCTGGGACATTGATTATTATGTGTCTGTGTGAAGATTTGTTTTGAATATGGTTAGCTGGAGTTCTATATGCCTCACTTAACTGTATATCAGATTCTTTTCCCATGCTTGGGAAATTTTCTGCTACTACTTATACAAACACTCTTTTTTATGTCTTTTGTGATAACTCCAGCTGTTTCATTGATACCTTTTAGTCTTATATTCTTTTTCTTTGCATCATCTTGCAACTGTTATATCATTTCCTGGTTTCTCATTATTTTAAAGCAATCTTTCCTTTTGTGTTCACTAGGTGCAATGCTATCTTCTGTTTTGTTCACATGGTTTTTCCAGATTTCAATGGAATTCTTAATGTCCTGGATATCTGTTTGAATCTGTTTCATGCATTCTAATTCTTTCCTATATTGTTCATTCAGTTTCCATCATTTTCCTATTCTTTTCTATTTTTTTAATCTATGACTTTCTTCAATGTATCAAGCAATTCTTTCATGATCACTGTCATTTCATTTTTTACCTGAGAAATTATTTCTGATCTGATTTCCTCCACAGCCTAATAGAGTTGTTTCTTTACTTCAGTTGCTATCATCTCAGAAATTTCAGGGGTGTGACTTCCAAGTTTTTCTGTGACCTTGTCTCCCGGACTTGTTTTGGGTAGGCTAGAGGTCTGAGGTTGCATTTTGTGCCTTTATTTGTCATTTTTGAAGCCTCCAATTCCCTCCCTGACTCTGAAGCAATGGTTGTGGGGGCACCATTTGGGCGAGTAAGGCTCTCAGGAGAGTGGGAAGGCAGGGTAGGCTCACCAAAGCTCTAACTATGTGGGGTTCAACATGGCTTCCACCTCACTGGTAGGTGATGAAGCCACAGTTCAAGAAGGATCTAATGATAACGAATGAAGGCTGAAGTTCAGCAAGGCTTTCTCAATGGTGGGTCAGAGCAGGATAGTGCTCCCCAAATCCCCTGAAGATCCCTGTGGCAATCAGATCTCCCTGGAGATCTTCAGGCCAAGGATGGGTGGCAGGGCTCATTGCAACTCCAGTGGGGAAGCTGTTTCAAAAATATTTTAAAATAAATGCTAATTTTTTCCATTTATACTGCTAGTTTTATTTACTGAAAAGGAAGTTTGGTCTTTTTAGTTGTTTCTTTCCTCTTTGTACAGAGACAAGCACTGTTGTTTTTTTTTTAAAAAAAATTCAACCATAGTTGTTATATTGCATATGTTGTCTTGAAATTAGTTGTTCTGATTACCAGATATAAGCATGAAAAATGGTAGAAAAAAATTATAAGAAATTAAAAAGGAGAAGAAAAAATTTGAGCATTAACTACTCCTTTCAACAGACCAGCAGAAATTAGTCCTACATTATTTAAGCTATCCTGTTTCTCTATATACATGTATCTTTCCCCTTCTTTCTTTTATCTTTTTCCTCATCCCCATTATTCCCTCCCTTTAAAATTGTCTGTTTTTGAGATAGGGTCTCAGCTTTCTATTCTTTCCCTTTCACAATTTCTTTGTACCTTTAAGATTTTATTTACTCTTTCAGATTCTTACACTAGCAAGACAATATATTTACATATATGGATCTGATTTATTCACTTATGAGAATGGTCTCTAGTTGCATCCATCAATGCCTCCACTTTATCTTCCTTTCTAGCTGAGTAATACTCCACTGGGTAAAAATATCATATCTTCTCTGTCCATTTCTCAGTTGATTGGCATTAAGGTTGTTTCTAAGATTTAGCTAAGACCAATTGTGCCATTATCAACATGGGTGTACATATATCATTGTGGTAAGACATTTTCAGTTCTGCAAGAATAGCCAGAAGGAGAGTAGCTGGGTTGAATGGGACCTCCAATCTGAGTTTTTGAGGAATTTCCATACTGATTTCCATAGCAGCTGTACCAGCTTGCACTTCTGCCAACAGTGGAGAAGTGTTCCCTTTTCATCACAGCCCCTGCAGCATTTGTTATTGGTTAACTTCTTGATGACAGCCATTCTTTCTGGAGCAAGATGGAATCTCAGTGTTGTTTTAATTTCCATTTCTCAAATGACCATTAATGTTGAGCATCTTTAAATATATTTGTTTACCATTTGTATTTCTTCATTTGTGAAGTATATATTCATCTCGGATGCCTATTTTTGGATTTTTGTCTTTGAATTTGGGGGGCCTGATTATTAAAAACTTTTTTTGTGTGTTCTAGAAAGAGGTTCTTTGTCTGAGAGATAGTCAGCTAATTTTTTTCCCAATTTG
>NW_004524653.1:116855-117887 GCF_000260255.1 Octodon degus
TTGAAGCCTTTATATTGAAGTGGATGCCACTTGAAGATATACTCATAAGTGAAATAACCCAGACCCACATGTGCAACTATCGTATAGTCTCCCTAATATAAGAACTCAAAAGAAGAAATCCAAATAGAAAGGTATAACACAACTAAAAGTAAAGCAAGAACTTGAGCATTTCACAATGAGGAGAGGGCAAGGAGAAAAGCTGAGAACAGGACAGGGACAAAGCCACTGATTTGTACACACAGATGGGTAAGGTAATGATCCCGAGAAACATCAGCAGGTTTTTCAAACTTGCAGTTAATTGGTAGGATTCTCACCCTGACTAACTATACATGCTGATACCTGTGGACCAAGCAATTGCACTGAAGATTGCGATGTGTAATAGAAGGGTCACTCTTGAAATGCCTGTCATTCTGGGTTTCTTAATACATACTTCTTTTTTTTTTGTTTGTTTGTTTGTTTGTTTGGCAGAACCAGGGATCGAACTCAGGTCTTTGTGCTCACCAGAGAAGCACTTATTCCACTGAGCCATCTCCCCAGCCCCTACATACTTCTTGTCATGACATACCAATTATTACCATACTGTCTCACAAGTAAAAGTGTTTTTTTTAAATGGGTAATAATTGAAAAAAAAGACACAAGAAATAGAAAAAAATGTCACAGGACTGTTCTGCTGCAATGCTGTATATGGTTAGATTTCTAAATTTCTGTGTAAAGTATGTAATAGTTTATTCATATTTTTAAAATAATTTTAATTTTTTAAATTTTTGTCCCCATATTCTGTGGGGACTTAATGTTTAACATTTTAATACTTGATGGGAAATACCTGTTCCATGTTATGCCTAAGATTTTGATATTCAGACAGATAGTGAAGTTAAACCCAACTGCATAAGATGTAGGGTAATAATAAACTTCTCTTCTGGAGAGTTAACAACCCAAGTTTGCAGACCAAAAATCAGAGAAATAGAAGGGCTGCAACGACAGCCAACATTTTGACCATAGCCTTTCAAGGTCAGTGAAGACTGAGGACATAGG
>NW_004524653.1:117987-122225 GCF_000260255.1 Octodon degus
TTTGTCTTGTCTTCCGGAACTGCTTTTGGTATTCTAGGTCTCTTCTGGTTCCAGATGAATTTTAATAATGTTTTCTCTAGGTCTGTGAGACATACTAATGGTATTTTAATTGGGGTTGTATTACAATGGTATAATAATTTTGGAAGTATGGCAATATTCACAACATCGGTTCTTCCTATCCACAAGTAAGGAATAACTTTGTAGTTTTTGAAATCTTCAATCTCTTTTTTTCAGAGTACTATAATTTTCACTGTTTAAGTCTTGTCTGTTGTTTGCTATACTGATCCCTAAGTATTTCATTTTTTGAATATTATTGTTAAAGATGTGATTTCGCTAATTTCTTTTTCAGTGTGTTCATTGTTTGTGTACAGAAATGCTATTGATTTTTGAGTGTTGACTTTGTATCCTGCTATGCTACTGACTTTGGTTATTAAATCTGTAAATCTCTTAGTGGAGTTTTTGAGGTCTTCTTTGCACAGTACCATGTCACCTATAAATGACAATTTCACTTCTTCCTTTCCAATCATTATTTGTTTTGTTTCTCTCTCTTATCTAATGGCTCTTGCTAATGTTTCCACAACTATATTGAATAGGAGTGGTGGAAGTGGGCATCCTTATGTTGTTCCTAATTTTAAAGTGAGGGGTTTCAGTTTTTGCCCACTTAGTAAGATGTTAGCTGTTGATTTGTCATAGATGGCTTTTATTGGGTTGAGGTACAGACCATCTGTTCTGATTTTCTGTAGGGATTTTATCATGAATGAGTGTTGGACTTTGTCAAAAGTTTTTTCTGCATCTATTAAGATGATTATGTGATTTTTGTCTTTGGCTCTGTTGATGTGGTGTATTACATTTATGGATTTGCATATCAGAGAAAATATTCCTTTGTGACATGCTCAGAGTAACATTTTGGCCATTCCCTTAAGATCTCAATACAAAGTCTATGAACTATTGTTATTCTCTAAAAATAAAAATAAAAATAGGAGCTTTATGATGTACCCATGATGTGTGCCAGGGACTGGGCATTGATGTGTGATTCAGTTTTCTACTATGGCAGTCAGTTCGCTGTCACTGTGACTAAATACCCAAGAGGAATAATTTATTTATTTATTTTCTTATAGGGAAAAATTTTATTTTCAAGGATTTCTGCAGTGATAAATAAAAAATTGTAATTCCACTATACAAGGGAGTAACTGTTTCCCACACAGCACTCATAGTAGCACAAAGTCAAGTGAGGCAATATTTCTGTCCTCATGTCTCTACTCCAGTATGCTTCCCCAGAGGAATAGTTTCTTATAATTTTTAGTCCAAAATATATGACATATGAGCCAAAATAATGCATTAAACAAGTCTCTGTTTATCTGCTTAAAAATCAAGAAATTAGCCACGTATTTCCTTCTTGCTAAAAATCACCTCCTTGTGCATTTTTTGATACACACTGTGGTGTGACAGTATCTCAAAATGCAAAAACTCAAGAGTTTAAGCCAAGATAACCCACCAAGAAGCTGTAAGAATTGGGTTGAAATGCAAGTGTTAAATGGGGCTAGTTTAAAATGTGAAGCATCCATGAGGAATAATTTGAAGTGAGGAAAGTTTAGTCTGGCTTCATGGTTTCAGAAGGCGTGGTTCATGGTGATCAGCTCTTTGCTGCTGGACTTGTTGCAAGGAAGAGCACGTGGTGGAGCAGAACTGTCCTCCTCATGGTAACCATGAAGCAGAGATGGACAAGGGAGGCAGGGGCCAGGCTGCTGTACAGCTTCCAGTCACCTCTTTCCTTCAGCTGCACCTTCTAAGCTCTCTCACAGGGCTCTGCCCCAGACCAAGTCTCCTCTACTCCGAGAGGTGAGTGCAGGACACCCTGCCTGAGAACTAGTCATTGCATACCCGCCTTCTGAGCTCCGCAGAACTTTTGATTTCCAGCATTGTAGATTTGCTTTGTCTTCTCCGCTAGCATGAAGGCCGTAGATACAGGGAGCATGTCTGTCTTCACCTTTGCATCCCTTTGAAAATGAACCGAATTTCAGTCTGGGTCCTGAAGCTAAAGTCACCTGACGCAGGGGCAAATATTGGTTTGCAGTTACGCTGCATCATCCACAAGCAACTTAGTGAGGTGAAACATGGCAGGAGCTTTAAAATAACAACACGGAAGAATGATTTTCTGGAGAAGCCCTGGGCTGGTCAGCTGGGAAAGACATCAGAGTAAGCCCTCCTTCACTAAAGATCTGGCCTTCTGGTTGGAGTTTCTGGCCCTGGCCACCAGGGGGCAGTACCTGAGAGATGATGGTCTTGGATGGGGCTGCTCTCTCCCTGAGGGACTTTGCCCTGAGACCTTTCATTGGGTTGGATTTCTTTCTTTCTTTCTTTCAAGAACATCCCAGTCTCAAAGTTCTTAGAATTGTTGCAGTATTTCTCACAGCAGATGGAGGCCAGAGAAGGGGAGGTGGGGCTCAGGTAGGAGTCCCCAGGGGACTCTGGAGGATGTGTATCTTTCCCTGGGTAGGTCAAGGCCAAGTACGTACATAGCCATCTAACTCAGAAACATTGGTTGAATGCCAGACAGTATATGGCGCTAGGGCCGGGGAACGAGACAGAGCATGTGGTGGTGGGTGTGCAGGGCAGCCTTGGATTACCTGGGTAATGAGAGAGAGAAGTGGACAAGCAAAAGTAGAAACTTCAGATTCATTCTGACTGATGGGATTGGAGAGGCATTGGAGCCAAACCTGAGAAAGGTTGGCTTTGGTCACCTGGGGCATCTTTGGCCTGGGTGAACGCAAAGGAAATGTCTCCAAGTAGCACCTGTGTGTTTGAGTGTGTATGTGGATGTGATTGTGTAAATAGTGTATGTACATGTGCCTGCGTGTGGATGTGTGTATATGTGCATGTATGTGTGGGGATGTGTATTATGTGTATGTTTGAATGTGTGTATGTATATGTGTGACTATGTTTGTGTGTGTGTGTGTGTGTGTGTGTGTGTGTGTGAGAGAGAGAGAGAGAGAGAGAGAGAGAGAGAGACAGACAGACAGACAGACAGACAGACAGACATATGGACTGACTCAAGTAGAGTGGTGCAGAATGTAAACTTCAGTTCTGGGCAAACCTGGGTCCAAGTCCCAGCCTGGTTATTCTAGGCAGTGGCATCTTGAGACACTATAATGTTTCTGAGTTTAAGTTTTTGCATCTACACCATGGACATAATAGTGATATTAATTCTTATGCTAAGAATTAATAGCATAATTCTTAGCTCCTGGGCTGTTCCATAGGCAAATCACATAAAAATTGTTAACATCCAGGGACTGAAGTTCTAAACCCCTTCTAACCTGAAAAGAGAGATACCGGCACTCATTTATTCAGTATACATATTTATAAAACACTCCTAGCAGGCCATGGGATACAGCAGAATGTGAGAAAGAGAAACCTCTCTGCCCTGATAGCTGGTGTGGAGAGTGAATAAACAAAGGTCATCTACACCAGGCCAGCTGGGTGTAGAATCAGAGGAAATGCATGAGGGAAGAGGGAAGGAAGTGGAAGTTTGGGGTGTGTGCATTTAATTGTCCAGCTTTCTCCGAGGCCATGAGAGGGCTTGCCTTTGGGGTTGGCAAAGAATGAATATTACACTTCACTGTCACTGTTGTAGTATTAAGGATTGAATACAAGGGTACTGTACCATGGAGGTACATTCCCAACCCTTTTTATTTTTTATTTTGAAATGGGAGTCTTGCTAAATTTCTCAAATTAGTCTTGAACTTGTGATCCCCGCACTTCATCCTTCCAAGTAGTTGGAACTACAGGAGCATGCCACCAAGCCACCTTAATCGATTTTGATACTGATGGACAAATATAGGCTTAGAACTGGCCATGATGGCACACATCTACAATCCCAGCACTAAGGAAGCTGAGGCAGGAGGATCACTGTGAGTTCAAGACCAGCCTGGGCTACAAAGTGAGCTCAAGCCCAGCCTGAACTCATAGTGAGACCCTGTCTCAAAAGACAAAAACAACAACAAAAAAAAGGCTTAAATATATTTGCTGAAACCTTTAAAGGCAAAAATAGTCAAACATCCAAGGCCTGAGGGCAAAGACAGAGAAATGGAAAATGATTTAATAAAATTAAAAATAAAAAAATGAACAAGGAGAACAGAAAACAAAATTGGATGGTGAATACATGTTATGAAGCAGGTGGCATTCTAAACTTCAAAAGCCAACTGTTATTTGTAAGTCAGAGACACACCCTAAATAAAGTG
>NW_004524653.1:128810-213534 GCF_000260255.1 Octodon degus
TTGAAACTGTCTCATTGATATTTGTTTCTCAATAAAATAAAAATAAAGTCGTCAGTCAAGATAAATGAGGCAGTGTCAAAGGGCACAAAGGTTGAGGCAAGACTCCCACAATGGTCCATGCCTGTAATCCCGGCTACACAGGAGGCTGAAACAGGAGGGTCTTAAATCAAGAGCAGTCTGGGCAACTTAGTGGGACCCTGTCTAAAAATATTTAAAAGGACAGGGGATGTAGCTCAATGATAAAGCTCTTTTTCAGCATGTGAGACCTTGGGTTTAATTCCCAGCAGTGTAAAAAATATAGGGAAGGAATATTCATATCAGATTAAACAGAACAAAAGGTCAATAGGAATAAATAGTGAAAAGAGGAATATCTTGGACTGGAAAAATCTACCATCCACAAAGAAGACATAATAGGCATGGATTTTAGTTGCCAAATGTTTCATTGAGTGCAAGGACTCAATTATAAAATCTCAATAAAGCCTCAGTTGTAGTAACAATCGCTGACATTCCTCTGTCATAATTCAATAGATTACAGAGGAACTTGAGCAACACAGTTTATGGGCTTGATTTATTAAATATTAAGTTGTTCCAAAAGGATCACCCTGTGCCCTGGCTCACGAAACAGTCTCAACATTCAACCCCACACTTGGCTCACAAGGAAGGCTATCTTTTGGCTGCAGGAGACAATGGGCTGCCTCAGACAGGCTTAGGCAAGGAGGAAGAATGTGAGTGTGTCTCCAGGAGCGTGGTGGAGGGTCGGCCACATGGTGGGCTGTTCCAAAGGGCCTCAGTCTTTATATCTCTTCTCTGGGCTCTCGGGACGCTGCGTTGCTCCTCCGGTTGTGGGGGGCAGAGTGGCTGTGGAGAGAACCCCTGGTTCCCTTCCTCTGGAAGAGAGGGAAGGACTTCTTTTCTAACTGGGGTACTAAAGTCCTTCCTTCAAATTAGAGAGGACCACAGGTATTGGACGCCCACCTTCAAGTCAAGGGAAGTTTGCCCAGAGAATGCTCAGATTGATTGGAACCTGGAGCCACCCACCAAGACCCAGAACTCTCACACTTTCCAGGAGCACTCTGAGCCCTCCTTGGAGTTGGGATGGGGTCAGCCTCCCCACAGGCTTCATGCAACATGGCAGGTCAGAGAATGATTTGGGGCAGGCTGGCAAAGAGAAGGAGCAAGGGTGCTAAAGAAGAACTGCTAACTACTCTGGCTAAGAAGAAAATACTAGGATATTCCAGAAACGAGGTGCCCCAAAAAACAAATTCTCTGCCAATATTGCTTTATGATATTTGTAGGAAAATTAGATTTTTCCCCTTTGAAATGAAGGTATATGTTGCACATCATAAAGGGCATGGTGTTCAGGGTGTACCCTGCTGAGTCCTCATGCACAGCCATGCTGCAGCCTGCCGCTGTAGGCTTTCCCTGACTACTCCGTGGCTGGCACCCTGCAGCCAGTGTCTGGCTACTCTGTGGCTAGTATCCTGCAGCCAATGTCCTGCTGCTGATTGCATCTGACCCAAGTCACTGAGGGTTAGTGCTGTCTCTTCTCGAATCTTTATTTTATTTTATTTTTTCTGTATTTAGTACAGGGTTTACAGGGTCTCACTATACAGATTGGACTCATAGTGATTCTCCTGTTTTCAGCCTCCCAAGTGCTGGGATTACAGGTGCACGCCACCACACCCAGTCTCAGTCGTTGTTGCAGTGGGCCCCAGAGGCGGGGCTGGCATGAGATGCCAGGGACCGAGCCCTAGTCCCTGCATCTGCCTAAGCAGGTACCTTAGTCTGTTGAACTATCTGGCTAGCCCTCTTCTCAAATCTTATGTGAATGGAATTATTCAGCATATTTTCTGTTATGTCTGACTTCTTTCCTTCCATATAATGTTATAGACATTCATACATGCTATGGGCGTACAAGTCGTTCTTCATTACTGCATATTTCTTTATGTGAATTTATAAGAGTTTAATTATCCCTCCTCTAACTGATCAGTAACTTCACTGGGAATTTTTTTAAATTAAAAAATTTATTTATTTATTTATTTGGCACAAGGTCTCACTATGCAGCTCAGATGCATTGTGATCCTCCTGTCTCAGTCTCTCCAGTGCTGGGATTACAGGTAAGTACCACCATGCCCAATTTCAGTGGCCAGAACGACATCACAGCATGCAGTACTAGGGACAGAACGTGTGCCCTTGTGCTTGCCAGGCAGGCACTTAGACTGCTGAGCTATCTCCCCTGCCCCTTCACTAGGAAATTTTAAAACATACTGTTCTAAGTATTTTTTAGGTAAAGAAGGAAATAAAATCTTAAATTTTAGCTTTAGATACTAATATAGTAGAGCAATACTTGGAATGTAGCCAAAACCATAGTCAGAGGAAAATTCATAGCCTAAAATATTATTAGAAGTCTATATAGTCATATGATAAATATTATTGGATACATTGTTACATATACAATTACATACATTATTAATGTCATTATGTATTGGGGTGGTAATAAGTAATTTTTCTTAATCTTATCCAGTACACAAGCATATATTATAATTTTATATATAAAATAATAAGGGGCTATGAATGACTAAGAACCAGAGAATATAGAAAGGGAATAATAATGTGCATACATGAGAAAATAGAAAGTTGTGTTACTAGAGATTGCAGCGGAAATTCATTGGGAAAAATAATGATAAAATGATAAAATTGACAAGTAATAAAGAATTGATTATTGCAAAAGTTTAGTAAGATGGGCAACCACCTCATGAATTTATATAGCAAACAGCAAAACAAATATCTGCAGCAAAAATAGAAATAAAGATATAGAATCGCATATATGAGTACAATTTTTAAATTATGAGAGAATATTTCAAAAATCAAGATAAATGACTGATGACTCCTTTTTTTTTTTTTTTTGTACTGGAGATTGGACCCAGATGTGGCTTTGTGCCAGGCTACATCTCCAGCCCTGTTTATTGTTTATTTTGTGACAAAGTCTCTCTAATATACTAAATTACTCAGGTTGGGCTCAAACCTCAGACCCTTCCACCTCAGCCCCGCAGAGTGCTGAGATTACGGAGTGGCCTCCATGAATGATTTCCTTCCACAGCATAGATTTGCAAAATTGATGTGAAGAACACTTAACTCTATCTAACTGGAGCGGAACACCCATCTCTGACAAAACAAAATGAAATGGGGAATATGTTGAGAGCAGCAGGAAGCCAGGAAATTTATCAAGTATGTGTAGGTGGGGCTCGGCTCAGTGCCTAAAACAAACAAGCTACCTCATTCCTGAGATGACCATCCTTTCTGGTAAAGGTGTGCTATCGTTGCTAGGCAACCCAGTGTCAAACATTTGCTAACTGCACAAAAGTGTAAATGAAGGACCATTTTGTTGCAGGGGGGAAGAAAAGAAAGAAAAAAAAAAACAAAACAAAAAAGAAGTTAGGATAGATATACAGTTACTTTCTCTTAGTTCATTGAGAATAAAATTTGTACTAATATTGCTTAGACAATACGTCATGTCTCCATCTGGTCTTCTGAATAAATACTACAAAGACAGTAATATACAATGTATTAATTGTATTAATTATTGTAACTGTCCTACTAAACTGTTTTGAAACTGTTTCATTCCTATTGTATCTTTATTTCTCATTAAAATGAATAGAAAAAAAATTTTAAAAAGAACACTTAACTCCCTGAGTAGACTGAATACCATAAAAGTTATTTAAAACCTTACCCAGACTTACACTGAAACACCTTCAAGTGAGTTGGATTTTACATGGGTTCAGCCTAATCATCAAAGAAGTCACTTGCTTTATATTTTACGAGATCACTAAATAAGAGAGTAATCAATTGAGTTGCTTCTGAGGGCTGGACACTCAGCATTGGCTGGCTGGCTGGCACACAGGACCATGCTGGGTGGGAACACTGGGCACTGAGCTCTGGGCTGGGTGTGTCATGGCCAGAGCTGGACCTGGGCAGGGGAGACCTGACCCATGAAGAACGTCCAGGACTGGAATGTGTCTGATGTCCCAATTTTTCTGCTTTTTCAAAATGCCCAACTTGGACCACATAAAATGTTCTGATTGGTTTTGACCCTCACTTTGTAGCTTTTATTAAGACAGACTTCGATTCATGACTTGGAATGAGGGACAAAAGACGTGAGACATTTGCTAGAAGCATTGGTTTCTCCAGAAGGAAAAGTTCAGCCCCACACTATTGAATAGAAATGTAATGTGGCCCACAAGTATTATTGAAAATTTTTGGATAGCCGTTTTTTAAAAACTATATTCTCTTAATTCAATGAATAGAAAGATTTATTCTAATAGTGTTTGTAAACAGGACATCATGTTTGCATCTTGTACAATGAACAACCACTAAGACAATAATATGTAATGTATTAATTATTGAAACTGTTCTACTAATTGGATATGAAACTGTCTCATTGCTATTTGTTTCTCAAAAAAAGATACAAAGTAGTAATGACTTATCAAAAAGATAGCAGTTTGATTATGCCATACAATAAATACACCACCACAAAAATAAAATAAATAAATCAGAAGCAGATAAAAGTAATTTAAAAATACATTTAATCTGTTCCAAAGGTTATCATTTCAACAAATTACTAAAATAACAAAATATTTAAAAATTATTGACAAGCTAGTTTACATTCTTTTTTTTTTTTTTTTTTTGCTTCATTTTAAATCTAACGTGCATTTTATACTTACAGCACATTGGAATCTAGCTGCTAAATTTTCATCGGAAATGGTTGACCTGTATTTAGACCTCATCAGGTTCACAGCTGATAAGGCAGACTCCTGTACCGTGTGAGTCCAAACATATTTAAACTTTCCAGTAACTAGATTGTGCATGGAAATGTAATCTTCCTTCCACATTTGCATCCATATTGACAGAACCGGTCCATCTTTTTTAAGAGAAGCTAGTGGACTTCCAGACCAAGGCCCATCAGGTTCAAAAGTGTCCAAACAAACCTACCAGCCTTTGTGCTGAGTCAGCACTTCACACCGCCCCCAAAGAAAATATCATATAGATTGAAAAGCGCCTCTAAGCTTATGCGTACCAACACAGCGTTCTCCAGTTTTCTTTGTTGTCTGTAGCTAATTGGCCTGATGCTGTGAGTTGTGATGAAAATCTTTTGTATATTGGCTCATGTTTTTTAAAAAATGTGAAAATTAAGATTATTGACTTAACGTTACAGAAGTGTTCCATTTTGACATAAATTCTTGAAGTTGTCTAGCTGGGTCCCAGATAAGCTATTCTCTGGAATTTCAAGTTTAGCTCTTTTTGCATGTTGCGTGATAACAGGGAGAAAACTTGAAATCAAATTGCCAGTTCTGGCCTTTGATTATGGAATAGCTGGCAAGCATGTCTTCTCCTCAAAGAGCTCTTGAATTGGAGTCAGCGCTACAGGAAGTCTTCATAAGATGCTCTCATGACTCACCCGATGAGCAAGGCCCCCGAGATCACCGAGTGTACTGTCTCCTCACTGCATTCCTGTGAACGCCCAGGACTCCCCACACATAAATGCTCAGTGACTTCAACTACCGTATCCATGACACTTCCGGAATCTGCTCCAGAAAACCGAACACAAATATTTTTAGTATGTGTCACACAGTGGAACCAAATATGAAGGGAACCCTCCTCGGCCTCTTGCTTAATGGTCCGACAAATCTGGATTTAAAATCTAACATAGCCAAAGTCTCATCTGTCAAGACAGAAACCAGTTTTCTCATTTTTAGTTGAAATTCTCCTTTGACAGATGTCAAAGATTTAAAATTGTCTATGTTCTGAGTTCAGTTTTTTAGGTTTGGAGTTGACATTTCCCTGTAAATTTGAAAACCCTTGAGTCAAATCATGCTCAAAATGTTAATTGGGCAGTGACCAATTCAGCAAAGTATGTGTGATTTTTCAAATAATCGCTCAGTTGATCTTTGACAGTTTAAAAAATGTATTGAATTCTGTGGTCAATTTTTGCTGGTTTAATTGAGAAGTTTATACCTTTTACAAAATATCATTTTTAGTCTCTATGTTCTAACAATTTTTTATAACTGAGATAATAATTTTAAAAAACCCTCCTTCTTTTTCCTTTTTCTGTGTTACAAACATGAGCTATTTTACAGCTGTCCAGAGTAATAAACTGGCTTGTTAAAATTCATTAGAGTTTTGTTTTTTATTGGACATTTCATTCTGATTTTAGTTGACCTATTTTGTTGACATCTTCTGACTGTCAGGAAGAAATTTCCTGTCCCATTTCTTATGTGTTGGATAAGAATGTCTGTTACTATTGTTCATTTTACTGTATTATCTTTAACCCAGCACATAAAATGTCTTTTATTTTTTGTTGCTGGCACGAACTGCAGTCCCCATTTATCATGACGTACACTACATCGCGGGTTTTCTTGCTGTTCTGCTTCTCAGCTCCAGTCTACGTCAGTAGGATGCCTCCTCTGTGTATCTGTAAATTTGTCCGTGCTTACTTTTTTTCAAAATTAATTTTATTGAGAAACAAATAGCAATGAGACCAGCTTCAAAACTGATCAGTAGCACAGTTTCAATAATTAATACATTGCATATTGTTGTCTTCGTAGTGATTGTTCATAGTGCAAGATACAGACATGACATCCTGTCCAAACACTATTAATACAAATCTTTCTTCTCACTGAGTTAAGAGAAAGTAGCTGTATATCTATCCTAACTATTTTGTATATACAGATGCAAAATGGTCTCTAAAGTAAAGATACTTTTTAACTAGGAAAAGAGCTTATTCACATTAAAATGAACATTTCAACCTACAGCAATATGACTGTGCAGGTATTATAACTTGTAGTACCTGCATAACATATTCAAATGAGCACATCATGATGTCACATTCGTGCATAGAAATTCATCATCCCAATTGGACCGGTCCTTCCATCCCAGTGAGGGTGGGGATGTGTTCACTGTGCAGTGCTGGGAAGAGCACACTTGCCTGATGCCACACGGCAGCACACCTGCAAAGGTCAGTTAGGGTGGACTGCGGAGGGCGGCCAGGATAATGAATCTTACAGGCCTGTGGCTCTATTTACTTACACAGCGAGACAGGGTTAAGATTGTCATGCAATTAATGTTGCTGAGCAGCTGAACTTTAAAAGGAAAGCCCACCCTGGGTTATCAACGTGGGCCCAGCATTGCCAAGACTTAAAGTGCAGACATTTGTGTTGTATGCAGGTGGAGCGGGGCCTGTGCAGTGGTGTGGGTAGCCAAGAACGCATCCTCTTGGAGTTAGCAGGGTGAGGCTCATTTCAGCCTTCTGACCTTCAGATCTCCTAAAGATTAAAAATTGTGTTGTTTTAAGCTGCAAAGTTTCTGGTCATGGGAGCAATGGGAAATGAGTACAATAGCTCTACAAAACAAGTCTTCATGGAAAAATAATTTATTGTTCAGGTGTTAAGGTTTAAGTTCACAAAACTTAAAATAAGAAGTCTTCGGCTGCACCGGGCTCTCGCTCAGCGAAGCCTGCTGCAGGACTGTTGCTCTTGGCTCGGGGTCAGGAGCTAGTGGGTGTGGGCCTGCCCCGCAGGGCCGGGAGCTGTGTCTGGGGACGGGACTCTGACCTGTGTTTTAAGTGTGTTCCTTTTGAGAACGAGATCAGAATTGCAAATTCTGTCCCAGCATTGGTCTTGGAG
Organism: Octodon degus; assembly: GCF_000260255.1. Lineage (NCBI taxonomy): Eukaryota > Metazoa > Chordata > Mammalia > Rodentia > Octodontidae > Octodon > Octodon degus. Next base: position 136,490 of record NW_004524653.1, read on the forward strand.
ACCATGTGTATTTGGAAATGGTGCCCTGGTTGGCCAGGGAGGAAGGATCGTAGAAGAAAAACATCTTGGTCTTTGTTTTTCATGCGAACCTGCCCAGAGCCTGACTCTACTCCAAGCAGGAAGTCTGGAGGGGCTGGGAACACATTCCGAACGGGTTCTAATTTCCAGCTCCTCGGCAGGCAGAGGTGACCCGCCCCTCTCTTCACCCAACCACCACTCTGATCACCTCCCCCGCGCCCCGTCCAAGCTGAATCCCGGGGTGGAGTCTGGGAGGACTTTGGGTCAAAGCAGCTGGAGTTGCTGTAGGCCCCAGGGACTGCCAAAAATGAACTGAGAGGCTTGGGGCAGGGCGGGGCGGGGAAGAGTGAGTCAGAGCCAGCTGTAGAGTTGGCTGATCTGTGTTTCTGATCAAAGCAAACAGCAAAATGCCTCGCTTATTCTTTGGGGAAGGAGGGAGGAGTGGTGGGTGAGGACCCTGAGAATTCTGGGAGGAAAAATAACCCCAGTTCTCCTTTAGAGGCCTCTTGGGCAATAAACCAGCTAATTTGGCAACTCAGTCTCTACGGCTTCTGCTCCTAGCCACCTCCTCAGCCCTGCTGCCCCCTGGCCCCGCCCAGCCAGCTGGCCACGCCCACCAACCTCTGATGCCCTCCCAACCCTCTGGCCCCTCCCCGGCCACTCCCCACCCTCATCTTGGCTGATCAGGCCCCGCCCCCTCCCCCGCCCTTTCCCCATCGGCCCCACCCCATCTCGCTTCTTTTCTTTTTTTTTTTTTTTTTTTGTAGTACCAATGATTGCTTTATTCAAAATTATCTTTAAAGGGGCCAGGGAGATGGCTCAGTAGAATAAGCGCCTGCCTGGAAAGCTCAAGGTTCTGAGTTCAATCTCTGTACCACACTCGCACACACAAAAAGGTTATCTTTTCTTTTTTCCCATAATTTTATTGAGAGACAAACAATGAGACAGTTTCAAATCAAATTGATATGACAGTTTCAATAATTAACATATTGCATACTCTCTTCCTAGTAGTTATTTGCTGTACAAGATGCAGACATGATATCCTATTTTCAAACACTATTAGAACAAATCCCTCTATTCATTAAGAGAATGTAACTATATATCTATCCTAACCATTTTGAATACACGGATACAAAATGAACATTCATCTGTATCCCCTTTCTTGTTTAGTTACATCATTTGAATATTATAGGTATGCTAACTCAGCGAAATATTCTAAAAGAGCCCAGTAGTCCATAATAGTATTGGGTCTTCCTCTTTACTGGCAGTGTCAGAAATTGTTGACAAGAGTCCCCTACAGCTCAACATAGCACCATGGCTTTACTTCTTATACTTCATTTTTATACTTTTCTGCTGGTTGGTTAAGACCAAGATAAATTGTTGTGTAGGTCTTGCTTTATCTTGCTCTTAACTGCCTCTCCTTTCTTTTGTTCTTGATCCTGGGCTTTGCCGCAAGGTGAAATGGTACAAACCTAAACTGAGAGGGAGGGTGGATGCCACTCAGTCGACTTTCTCCTTAAAATTTTAAGCAACATATGTCTGTCAAAAACATCTGAAAAAAAAAAAACTTGAAAGCAAATAAATGCCACCTGTAATTACCTAATTGGAGAAAAACACTTGCTGTGGAAAATTGTGGTGTCTTCCTCTGAAATCCTTGTCGAGTACGTGTGTGGCAGGCAAGGTCTGGGGAGGGGTTTGCACAAATGAAGGACTGTGGGTCGTTTAAGCGCTCCAGCAACCCACGGGTGCTGGGTTCGAGCTGCTCTCCCACTGCTGAGAAAGTTCCCGATCCTGATTGTTGGTGGCTGGAGGTTTCCTGACCTATGGACGTGCTGTCAAGAATCTTGGCTTATGTGGTTTCTATATTTCTTCACAGAGCCTGGAGCACCAGTAGATCGTAACATGACCTTAGGAAGGAAGCTGCACACAGAGCACAGGGGACGTAAGCCTAGAGGAATGCACAGGGTCCCAGAGGATGCCACACAGCCTCCGCCTCCACATGGTTCTGCTCTCTCTCTCACTCCGCTCACTCCCTCCCACCCTCCCTCCCTCTCTCTATGTCAGGATTCAGTGCAATTAATAATATCAAGAAAATAAACATCAATATTACTTGGCCTGTCTCGCTAGTTACCTACTGTAACTCCTACAACAGCTTGCCTTTTTCAGACAATGAATATTTCTTGACCGTCTACTGTGTGCCACTTCCTAGCAACATGGGACTATCCCTGCCCTGGGGAGCTGACACTAGGCCAGAAAGACACGCATCCAGGAAGCGAGCAGGCAGCATCTCTAGAGCCCTGGACCACGCTAAGAGCCGCCACTTCCTGGACAGTTCTTTTCCTTAGAGAACAAGTGTTATGTCATGCATGGGGTGGGTGGCATTGGAGTTCTGCTTACCCTGTCTGGGAAAAGCCCAACTAAAAACCCCGTTGTCTTCCATGTGAATTTAAAGTGCCACCTCCGATATTGTTATAGCACTTTCCACTTTTTAAAATTGGAAAACCACCAAAAAGTCAGTTGCTACCGGGTTCGTAGACGATTCAGTAACTAAGCCTCTTTTTGCAGTGATGGTCTTTGACATCCATCACTTCAGAGCTTCTTTCTGCTGCAGGTGAAAAAACTGAACTCAAGAAGACTTCAGGGCATAAGGGAACATTTTGATTCACAAAATTAAAATACTCAAGGGCTGGTGCAGACCTGCCTGCATCTAGGGCTCAGGCACGTGAGCAGGAGTCTGCCCTCCCGCCCTCGCTGCTCCCTGGTGTGACTTACCTTCCTGTGTTAGCTCTCGTCCCAGAAGCACAGGTGCCTCTTCCCAGTGGCTACAATAGCAAATGTACCAGAGCTGGCTCTCGCTGGATAGGAGTGGGCCACGTGTCTATTCCTGAACCAGCTACTGAGGCCACTGCAGCCGGGGTAGGTTGGTTGACGCTGGTGCCATGGAGCTGGGAAAGTGGGTCACTCCAAAGATCTAGAGCTGGGAAGAGTGCGTGTCCCCAAGAGTCCCCATTGCAGACAGCAGAAAGAGGCCGGGCAGGCAGCTGCTAACCCGCCCCGCTCTTCTCTCGCCTTGCTCCTCAGCTTTGCAGCCCCAGCCCTTGGGAAAAGGTACATCCACTTCGTCAGCTTTCCTTTTGCCTGGTGATTGTTTTCTCCCGTGGTACAAATGAACAACCAAATGCATAAAGACCATAAATTATAAACGAGCAGTTCAAATGAGGCGAGTGATGGCAATCAGCGAAATCTAATTAAGCAGTTTGAGATCTAAGTGATATTGTTATTAAAGTGCCACATTAACAGAGTGTTTGATCAGCTTCTCATCTGTCCTCTGAGTTAGTTGAAAGCAAGCTCCGTGCTGACTGACGCAGAGATGGGTTACTTTCTGCGGGAGGAGATAAAGCACAGCTCCACTTCAGACAGGGAATCAGAGGTGCGGGTTGGGTCTTCTGAACGGCCATACTGATCCTGGTCTGGACTTCCAGCCAGCTACCAGGCGCGACCCAGGCTGGAGAGTCTGCAAAAACAGCTTCCGGAGAGCGCGAACATTCGCTTTTGAAGGTCTTGCGGTGTGCTCTTTGGCTTGGAGATTTTTCCTGGGGCGGCGGCTCCTCCTCCTCCTCTTCCTCCTCCTCCTCCTCCTCCTCCTCCTCCTCCCCCTCCTCCTCCTCCTCCTCCTCCTCCTCCTCCTCCTCCTCCTCTTCTTTTTGTACAGTCTCCTCCTGTTTTCAGCCTCCCCACAGCTGGGATTACAGGTTTGTACCACCACACCCACACTCCACGCCGGCTCAGCATGCCCTGGGGGTGGGGCTGGTGCAGGCCTATGGTACCAGGGATCAAACCCCAGTTCCTGCACTTGCCTAAGCAGGCACTTAGGGTTTTTTGTTCTGTTTTGTTTTTCTTGGTACTGGGGATTGAACTCAGGACCTTGTGCTTGCCAGGCAGGCGCTTAAGCCACTGAACTAACTCCCCAGCCCTCCCGGGGCTTCTTGAGCTCAGCCCCAGTGCTCACATTTTCAGAAAGTCAGCATCTTTGTCCAGCTCGCCAGAGCTGTGCTTGCTGGTGGTGATGCCTTGGAGGGAAGATGGTCATTGTCTGTGCTTCTGGATCTCTGGGGGTGACTGTCTTTTAGGGCAGATGTGGGAAGTACAGGGAAGAAAGGGACTCTGGGGAGCCCTGGACAGGCCCTTGCTGGTGGGGTGAGAGCCTCCATCTCACTGGGGAGGCTTTCTGGGGGCTACTACTGAGTTTGCCTGCTTCCGCCTCTTTGAGTTGAGGCAAATTTGGCCACACAGTGACACCTTGACTCACCAAGGCTTTTATTTGCAGACAATAGTTTACAAACAGAAGCATTCGGCAGAATTTTGTGTTTGTTCGCAAATTTTACATTGGTGACAAACACACTTGTACCCAATCTCCCCACACAAACACAAACACAGTCATTTTCCCCCAAATTGTAAAACAGATTAAATTCATCAACTGTGGTGAGAGTGTATTTAAATTCCAGCCAGGGAGAGGGGAGTTATTTCTGAAATAGCTAGATAAGGAACAAAAGCTATAGCAGTGTCCTCTCTGAGCACGTGGACTCCCTACTCAGAAACACTTTACTCTTGGGTACATAGCACCTTGTCCCCTCCTTTCATAGAGAGACTGAGGCACAGAGGGGCTGAGCCCAGTTCTCAAAGTCACGTAGGCAGGAAGTGATAACCCAGGTCAGACCCAGGTCTCCAACCAGAGTTGGGATTGGTGAGTCTGAGGGTTGGTGCTGTGTGTGTGTGTGTGGTGCTTGGGATTGAACCCAGACTTTCAATGCATCTCTTTTTTTTAATATTTTCAAATTTTGAGACAGGGTCTCATTAAATGCCGAAGCTGGGCTCAAATTTGTGACCCTCCTGCTTCAACCTCCTAGAGCTGGGATTATAGGCGTGCACCATCACATCTGGCTTTGGGTGGAGCCTCTTGTGCCTTACCTTGAGAAGACCAAGAACTGAGTTACACCCGCAGAACCTCCTCCAAGATCCAAGTTTGACTTTGTCTGCAAAGCTGCCTCTGAGGGAACACTGTGGCTCCCTGGCTCAGCTCCCTGCAGGGCCCACTGCCTCTGCCCCTGCTGAATGTGGAGAGGGATTTGCCGCAAGTCCCCACCTTACGCAAATTATCAAATGAAGACCTTCAGCCATTGCTGGGAATTTAAATGCCAAGAAAGAGGGAAAAAGTAGAAGAGGGGTGACCTTTGCCTCTTTGGGAAAGAGGATGACCCCTGAGCAGTAAGATGACCAGAGGGGGCACAGGTAGGAGGGAGGGTGGGCACATACAACTGCAATAACCATGCCAGGTGTGCAGCGAGCCAGCAAGGGACCAGGAGGGGGTCGTAACACAACTGATGGGGTGGGGACAAGGAAGGGGCCTTGGGAGCATGCTGATGGGCGCAGAGTCCCACGGTGCAAGCATCGTTCCAGCTGTTGCCTGGAGAGGGGGTGGTGACACACAAATTCCAGTGAAATCCGTGTCCTCCCTCCAGTCCTCCAAGAGCAGAGCCCAGGAGAGGCAGTGGGGGTGATGCTGGCTGTGGCTGTGACAGTGCAGCAGCGGAGGCGCATGGCGCACAGGAAATGCGTGAAACCTGGGGTGAGGGTGCTGATCCTCAGGGCAGCGAAGCACTGGCTCTGTGGTGTGCACTTCCCCACTGTAGTTCCCCCTCGAAGTTACCCTGTATCTGCTTCCTGCCAGCCTCTGGGACCCAGGAGACCTGAGCAGTAGGTTTCAGTGCCCTGGTATTTCCTGTGTCCTAACTTCCAGCTGCTCTCTGAACCTCCTCTTCTAAAAGAGAATCTGAGCAAGAACAAAGTAAGTGTTTTGGCATCCATCCGTCGATCCATCCATTCATTCACTCATTCACTCACTCACTCATTCATTCACTCATTCATTGATTCATTCATTCACTCACTCATTTGTTCATTGATTCATTGATTCATTCATTCCCTGCTGTGCCCCTGTATAGCCCTCCTGCTGTGTGCAGCCCAGATCAGGCTGCTGACTTCTGCTTCTGTTCACCATGTGCAGAGACAGGCCTCATGAAAGGGTCGGTCCGCACACCTTCTGAGGCAGTGTGGGACTTATATTGGGACAGTCATCCCTGAACTCTCAATGACGTATGGGTAGCTCTTATTTATTTGAGTGAGGCCCTGCCTGCTTCCCAAAGAAGTAGGAGGCTTTATAACAAATGGCAAAAGCAATCGTAAAACCTTTATGACCAGCAGACAGATCCGCAGACAGAGGCACCAACTGATGCATCAGTCGGGCTGGCATCTGTCCCCTCCCTCCACTCTTGTCCCCATCTATGGTAGAAGGTGATGGTGTAAGCAACAGAAAGACTTGACCACAGCAACAAGAATCACCTCTAATACAATTCCAAACCTGCTCCCTGCCAGGCCCTCTGGCTGTCAAGAGAACCTTGATTTGTTCATCTTCCCCTACTCTGTTTCCCTTGTTTAATGAGATGCCTGACCCCACGGGAGGGCCGGACAGCAGCCACATGGAGGGCAGACCTGGACAGCCATGCCCTGCGGAGGGAAGCTGGGTTCACAGGTCTCACCATGTTTACCTGGGAGAAGGAAAGCCCCCGACTTTGCTAGAGGGCTCAGTGGCTGCTTGCTCTGAGTGGTGTCCTGCCTGGAGCACTTGTGCTGATGGCTTCAGCAAGCAGGAACCTAGAGATGGGGATGGCTCCATTAGGAAGTTCCTGGAGGCAGTGCCAGGCCCCCAGGTTGTGCTGCAGTGGTGGGCTGAAGTTGGCCCGAGCAGTGTCTACTTCTGTGTCCTGGGTGTGCACACACCACTGTCCCTGTCTTGTCTCTGTGCTGGGTAAATCCCAGTGGGAGTTTCAGGTGGCTGGGAGGCCAACTTTGCAAACTTCCACAGACAGGCACCTGCACCATGATCCTTGGGGATGGAGAGAGGACTAAGAACAGGCCCCAAAGCCTGCATGGCATGCAGGGCAGGTGACGACTCCTTTGCAGTGCATAAACCTGTGTATTTCTAGTATTGCAAACCTATCCATCAGGAGCTGCCGCTGAGTTTTATTATTTCTCTCCTTCTAAAGGTCAGCAACTCACTGCAGCTGATTATGTCCCTGAACCATGCAGGCAGGCCGACCTCAAGCACCGCTGCATCACTCAGGGTGGGAGACGTGGAATCTCACCGGCATCCGACCATCACTCGCCTGCAGCTGGCACTTGGAAATGAAAGAGACTCGTTCTATATTCCCAATCAATGCTGTCTGCCATCTCTGTCAATAACTGCCGGGCGGTCTAATCTTTCCCCTGACAGAAAGCCACCGGGGGTCAGCCCCAAGGTGCGCTGGAGGGAAAAGGTGATGGTTTGATTCAGAGCCTCCTTGCGGGGCTGAAATTAAGTTGGCTCTTTCTGTAATGAAACTGACTCCAAAGGCCTCTGTGAGCTCAAGATTCAATGGCTCTCAGGAGAAGCAGTGATGGGCAGTAGTACTAAGGCACTGTGCACGTGCAGCCGTGAATCCTAACCACCTGCAGGATGTTTTCAAGGTGCTTTAAGCCTTGTGGGAAGCTGTGCTGCCACGTGCAATGAGGGGCACCCAGTAGGGATGCAGTGACCACACCCTCCCCTCCCTTCCCATCTGCTTGTGGAGAGGACAGGCATGAAAAGGGTCAGGAGTGCACTGCAGGTAGCGTCTTACCTTGGCCACGGTTTCTACACTTACAAGTAGAATTTTCTGTCCCAAATGGAATTCACGGGTGGATGAATGGAATCTCCCTCTGGGTAAAGATCCAAACTGGAGTCTCTGAGATCCAGGTGCAAACAACTAGAAGATACCACCTGCTTCCAGCCCCAGCCTGCAGCACTGGCCCTGGCTCCTCAAACACTATCACTTCTAGAAGTTCCTATGATCTTCCTCTGGCGTGCATTCATCTTCCCATGGCCAGCATCCTTTGATGCCTTTTCAGAGGCAGGGTGCCTTTTCCTGAGACTTAGGGCTTGTCCCATTATTCTCTTTCTACCAAGATTCCTTGAGTCTCAAAGTTGACTGATTCTGGTGGAAGGGAAGACAAAAAATATAAGTTGAACATGAGGTTGGAATTTTGAGCTGGCCTTCCTAACTTGTGACCAGCAAAGGACGGGATGCCATGAAAGGACAGCACCCTCTGGGATGGCTGTAAAGCCAGAAAACCCATAAGTGTCATTGGTTCAAACAAAGTAGGTGTTTCCTTTCTTGCAAAGATGCTGGTAGCCAAGCCTACAGGGCTGATATGGTACCTCTGCTCTAGGAAGCTCCAGGATCTCGAGCGTGGAAAGCTGTGACTGGGAAGATGGAATGTGTTCATTCCCAGCTGGGGCAAGGTAGGAAGATTTCCTTTCTGCTGGGAGTGGTGATGGTTATAAATAGAGACTCAAAGTACAGGATGTCTGCCTAATTTTACATTTCAGACAACTGACAACTCATGTTTTTATAGTAGATATATCCCAAATATTTTGTGGATCGTACTTATACTAAAGATATACTCATTGTTTATCTGAAACTCAAATTGTGCTGGGTAGCCTTCATTTTATTTGCTCAATCTGCAGCTTTGGTGACCAAAGGAGCTGCAATGTCCCAAGGTGTGAGGGAAGGCCCAGGTAGGGGTGTGGCTGCTGGCCAGGGATGGATATACTTTGCAACTTGGAGAGGGGCCTGCCCTGAACAGGGACTTGTTGTCCCCTTCCTCTCCTAAGAATGCTGGTTTGCTACCATTGTTGCAATTACAATGGATGGCCTGCTAAGAACCCTCATAATTCCTCCACCAGTCAGAAAACATGGAGGCAGCCACATTTATCAAGCTGTACTGATAAATGACATATGTAAGTGCATTTATGGGGCATTTATGGAGTATTCCCTCCCCCAGTGATTTGCAGAAAGTTCAGACTGTGCTGATGAATTAAATTTTTGAGGATATTTCATGAAGTTCATCTTAAGGAAAAACATCAGGACAATGAAAATACAAAGCTCTAAAAGGAGCAGGGCAGTAGAGGGAGGCCTGTGTGGACTGGGCTCTGGGAAGACAAGGTTCAATGTGGCTGCAGGCTGGAGGCCAACATCGGACGCACACAGAGATCTCACCATAGGATGAAGATCTCATGGTTAATCAGGAGACCCCTTGGGAAGTTGTCAGACCTCCAGATGCCCAGGATGCACCCTTATCCACGATATCAATTCCAGGAGTCATCCCCAGAGTCAGGATGCTGAGAGCTGCCCGGTGATGCCCATGTGCAGTCAGGAAGGGCACCCACAGGGGAAGCATTCTCTTCCATGTTCTGGAGGGAGAGCAGAGACTCAGCCACCAGCCTCACTTTGGTGGTTGTCATGGTTTATATCTAGATGTCCTCCCAGAGCCCCATGTGATCATAGACAGGGCTTTTGTGAGGTGAATGGATCACAAGTGTGTGACACTGGACTAGCCCACGGATGGGTTTATAGCTGGCTGTGATGTTGGTAGGGGAAGCCTGGTGGAGAAGTGGGTCTTAACCATTGGTTGTTTCCTGGCTATGTAGAAACTTTTTCCTTTGATGCAAACCTATTTGTCATTATTTCCTGAACTTATGGAGTCCTATTCAGGAAGCACAGGCCTGTGCGTATAGTTGCATGTGTTTATGTTCTTTTCTTGTACCAGTGTCAAGGTTTTAGTTCTTGTATTTAGGTCTTTGATTCATTTAAATAGATTGATTTCTTTTAAAAAAAATTATTACATGTTTATAGTACATCATGAATACATTCCTTGTGATAGCTGGTACCTATACATGCCACATCTTATTTATTGTTTTCTTCCCTTCCCCTACCTGCATCTCATTAGCTTAGTTATTTGAGAGTTCTCTGATTCTTTTGATATGTGCATTCTTGGTAGTAAATTTCCTCTTAAAACTGTCTTTACTGTATCCCTCAGGTTCTAGTATGTTGTATTTCTATTTTCTTTGGATCTTGGGGATTTTTACATTTCTTCAGTGACCCGGTGATCATTCAAAAGTGAATTGTTGGGCCAGGGATGTAACTCAGCAGCACAGCACCTACCTGGCAAGTACAAAGGCCCTGAGTTTGATTCCAAGTACAAAAAAAAAAAAAAATTAATTCAAAAGTCAATTGTTAAATCTCTCTATATTTGTATTGTTTCTCTAATTTCTCTTGCTGTTGATTTTGAGTTCCATTTCATTACAATGTGGCAAGATGCAAGACATTATTTCAAATTTTGTTTGTACTTGCTAAGAATTGCAAAATACAATCTATTTTGAATAAAGATTGTTAACTGCTGAAGAGAATGTGTATTCTAAAGTTGTTGGGGAGAATATTGTTCAGATGTTTAAGTCTATATATTGTAGTTTAATTCTGGTGTATCTCTCTTGAGTTTTTGTCAAATGTCTTAGTTGTTTTTCTTGTTGTTGAGACAAAATCCACAACATTCAAAGTTAAGCGAGGAAAGGTTTATTTTGGCTCCCAGTTTGTATAGAGCTCAGGTCATAGCTGGCTGGCTCCAAGGCAGGATTGTGGGGCAGAGGGGAATCACAGAGAAGAAAGAGTTCACAGCAGGCAGAAAGCAGCAAGGTAGCAAGCAGAGGTGCCAAGCAACACCACAACCCGTCTTCCCGTTCATTCAGGCTACACACCCTTAACATGGGTGGTACTCATACCCAGGGGGGCTTTCCCACTATCCACACCCATAATTCTGCCAAACAAATCAGTGGATTAGTTTAGTAATCACACACCCTTCATTCCAGTATCACACACTCTAGATCCAGCCACCTCCGAAAATCTCCACCTGTGGCTGCACGAGGTATTAGAGGGACATCTAGACACAAGCTATGACAATAGCTATTGTGAGAGTAGACTGAAGAAGTCACTGCACTCACTGTCTTGGGGTCTGTCTTGTATGCCCAGCAGTATTTGATTCATCAAATTGGATTCTGTGATATTGAACACATATATATTCGCAACTGTTAATTTTTCTTGATTGGTATTCACGTTACCAATATATTGAATTTCTTTGTCTATTTTGACTAATTTGAGTTTGAAATATGCTTTGTTAGATAAAAACATAATTACATCTACTTGTTTTCAGATTCTGTTTGCATGGACTATTCTTTTCCATTGTTTTACTTTCAGTCTGTGTGTGCCTTTGCCAGTGAGGTGTGTTTCTTGTAGGCAGCAAAGACGTGAGGGCCTTGGTTTTTATTTTTAATTCAGTCTATCACCTGTGTATGTTTTTTAATTAAAGGATTAAGACAAACAAAGATTGTGAACTGCTGAAAAGAATGTGTATTCTAAGGTTGTTGGGTAGAATATTGTTCAGATGTTTGTTAAGTCTATATATTGTAGTTTAATTCTGGTGTATCTCTCTTGAGTTTTTGTCAGAATGCCTTAGTTATTTTTCTTGTTGTTGAGTAATCACACAAAACAATTTGTGATTGTTTTACACAATCATTTGAACTTATTATTGAAATTTATGAAACACTATGAATTTGCATGTCACCCTTGCACAGAAACCGGGCTAATCTATGCATTTTTCCAATTTTAGTGTAAGTACTGCCAAAGACAGCATAAATAATTGCTTTCATTCAGACCTTCTAATGGTTGATACACTGTGTCAGCTTGACAACTAAGAAGTTCAGAAGCTTGACTAAGTAATTCAGTGGGGTCAAGGGTCCTCACTGCAAATACCCTGAGCTTGTGGAAGTGGAGGGCGAGGCGATGATGTGGGCAGATAATCTGTGTGTCATATAAGGGAGAAAAGAGGCTTGCTTTCCCCTTTTCTGCTCTTGCCAAATGGTTACCTCCACAAACTGTGAGCTAAATCAACCTTTTCTCCTTCAATTTTGGGTGTCTGGTATTTAGTTTCAGCAATGACAGAGAAGTGACCAAGGCAGATATGATTGTTGACTTTTTGGCATTGTTAAAATGGTTGTGTATTTTTAATTTTATAGATATGTATGTATGTATGTATGTATGTATGTATGTATGTATGTATTGTGGTACCAGGATTGAACTCAGCACCTTGTGCTTGCCAGGAAAGCACTTATTCCACTGAGCTATCTCCCCAGCCCCCTAGATTTTTAATATGTGAAAATATATCAATAAATTTTTGAATGTTAAACCAACCTCATGTTCCTTGGATAAACTCTACTTAGCAATAATATATTAAACTTTTATATATGGTTATAGCCCCTTGCCAAATATTTTCTTAGTGTTTTTGCATTAGTGAAAAATGGACATTAATCTATCTTTTTAAATCATTTCTTTGTTTTTTATGTATTTACTACAGGGTCTACAGGATCTCACTAAACAGATCAGACTTGTAGTGATCCTTCTGTTTTCAGCCTCCCAAGCACTGAGATTACAGGTGCACACCACCAAACCCAGTTTCAATTGCCATCTCAGCATGCCCTGGGTGTGGGGGTGTCATGGCACACCAGGGATCGAACCCTAGTCCCTGCATCTGCCTAAGCAGGTGCTTTAATCTGCTGAGCTATCTGGCTGGCCCTAATTTCTTTGGTTTTGATGACAGACGTAATTCTGACCTCATGAAAGATCTTTTGAGAGCATCCTATCCTCTACATTTTCAGAAGATTTTGGTAAATTATAATGATTTTTCCTTTAAATATCTGGGATAATTAATTAATGAAGGAACTTTGACTTTTCTCTGTAGCTAGATTCTGTTTTTGTTGGACATCGAACTATGAAAATTATTTATTGTAGCTTGAGCTTTGTCTGATTTCTAAAACTTATTGGCCTGAAGTTGTTTATTCTTATCACTTATAAAATCTCTTGCTTTTTCTTCTCACTACAGACATTTGTAGTTGGTATTGTTTTTTTCTTCAGAACAATCTGCTTAGATGTCTATCAGTTTTTGTTGATCCTCTCAAAATTGATGTTTTGGCTTCATTTAATTTTTGTTGTTGATTTTTTTTTTTTTTTTTTGGTCCTGTGTTTCGCTGATTTCCACTATACTGGTGTTATTTTCCTTCCTCTACCTACTGTGGGTTTGATTTACTTTCTCTCAATCTAGTTGCTTAAAAGTGAAGCTGAAGTCTTTGACTTAACTCTTCATTTCTAAAACATGTACTGAGCACCGAGTTTTCTTTGTGACACTGCTTTTCCTGCATCTCACAACTTTTGGTACAGTGTCTTTTCATTTTAAGTCAGTTCAAAATACTTTCTAACTTCCATTTTGACTTTTCCTTTGATATCTGTGTTATTTAGAAGTGTTTTATTAGGTTTCCAAGTAACTTGTGCTTTTCCAGATACCTTTCTAGTAGCAATTTCTAGTTTAGTTACTCTAGTCATACTGGCATGAGCAGAATTCATTAAAATTTGTTGAGACCTGTTTGGCCCAGAGTATGGACTATCATAGTAAGTACCCTGAGAACATTTAAAAATAACATGTAACTGGACATTGTTTGCTAGAGCATTATATAAATATCAATTAAATCAAGTGACTGCATTGTGTTATGCAAGTCTTCTGATTTCATTGATGATTTTTTTCTATTTGTTCTTTAAACTATTTCTTCTGGTCAGTGAAAGCATTGCTCTGTTTGGGCTCAACTCCCCAGGGACAAGAGTTTGTAAATATCCTCACACTCAAAGGGATTGAGAAAATGTGGGACTGTTTGTGTGTAACCTTCTACCACACAATTTCCAAAAGGACTTTTATGGGAGCTTCTCAGAGATGTTGCTGTAGCAAAGGGACTTGTGTTTGATAATTTTCTAGGTGGCCCAGACGAGGTCCTTTCCTGTATTTCCATAGCCTGCCATCACCAGGATCATTCTAGATCCCAGGGGAGTGTCAGACAGCCTTGACGGTGTCTCCAGCCTGGCATTTTAGCCACCCTGCACCTGGCAAACAGAGACCCAGAGCTGAGGAACTAAGGAACAGTTTTCTCTTAGAATTACCATCTTCATAGCTCACTGTGTGTGGCTAGGACAATATCGTCCCAGGAGGGACTTAAGAAGGCAGAATTGTGGAATAGGCTAGGCCTTCTGCAGTGGTAACTTGGACAGTGTTTCTGGGCCAGAAGCGGGGCAGGGACTGTGTCCACAGACAAGATGTTACGGAAATCAGCTGAGTCAAGATAAGTGCTTGTCAAACTACTGCTAATAATGAGCACCAGTTCGTCAAGTGGCTACTGCTGGGATTGTTCTCTTTCTACGGATGAGAAGATTGAGGCTCAGAGAGACAAAGTAACCTGCCCGTGGTCACACAGCTGATAAGCTGCAGGACAACAGGGCTCAGCCCTTGGAATCTTGACGATAGATACTTTCTGAGCTCAGTGTTTAACATTGACATGATTGGTAGATACGCAGATGTAGTTGTGGAAGAGAAAAAACAAGGGGATTAACACTGATGGGACAGGTGACAGTGTACCTCATCAGTCCTTTGATACCCTTTTCTTTCTCTTTGCAGTTTTTCTGAAACTTGGATTCATCTTCCATTGATGAGGTGTCATCGTTTAGTTTATGGAAACTTTCTCTCTCCTAGGGAGACTTAACCTAATAGGTTCTTACAGTCTGCGCTATGTTCAGCAAGCCTTTCCACACCGGGCCAGAGATTAACTGTCACAGATTTCACGATCCAGACAGCCTCTGACTCTGTGCTCAACTCCACCTTCCTTTGCAGAGTGAAAGCAGCTCCAGTCATGGAGTAAAGCGAATGGGAGTGCCTGCGTTCTAATACAATGTTATTTGCAAAAACAAGGGTGGGGTGAGGTTTGGCCCAGGAGCTGCTGCTGACTGAATCTTGAGCTTGGATGTGCTGAAACACAGCGGTGGCAAGGATCTTGGCTGCATCAGTAGCAGCCTCTGGACCAGAGCAGGGAGGTACTGGACACTGAGTGGTTGGCTGTACTCTACAGTCTTACTGGAACTTCACCGTAACCCACCATAGCAATGCTTCTAAGTGAGAAACTAAGTTCAGAGAGGTTAAGGCACTTGCCTTGTGCCCTTCAGCAGTGTATGACAGAGTGAGAACCGATGCAGGCTGTCCTCTGTTGGCCCACATGGTGAGCCACAGGCCTCACTGAACTCTCCCCTGGAGGTTTTTAGGTGTGCTTTCCCCTCAGCTCTTCTCACTTAGCACCTGATGCTGCCAAATCGGTGAGGTGTCAGGTGACAATGACAGAGAAAGCCAACTACTCACTTCCAAAGATCAGCTACCTATCCTCATGTGGGTGTGTAGGACTCCATCAAACTGGGACTGCTTAAAGAATTTCTGGTACATCCTTTGTCAGTGCCAGTCATGTGGATGAGTCATAGTTTCAGGATAAGTCTGGAGGGGATTTGACTGACCTTACCAGATACAAAAGCTACATTTCTTGTTATATAGGTCTTGCTTTATCTTGGTCTTAACCATCCAGCAGAAAAGTATAAAAGCGAAGTATAAAAAATAAAGCCATATTAATATGCTGAGCTGTAAAAGGCTCAAGTGAACAACTTCTGACATTGCCAGTCTTATGGAAAACCCACTAGTATTATGGACTACTGGACTGTTTTGGAATATTTTGCTGAATTCACATACCTATAATATTTAAATGACAAAACTAAACCAAAAAAGGGGGATACAAATGAATGACCATTTTGTATCTGTATATTCAAAATAGGATAGATATACAGCTGCATCCTCTTAATTCGATGAATAGAAAGCTTTGTTCTAATAGTGTTTGTAAAAAAGATATCATGTCTGCATCTTGTACAATGAATAACCACTAAGACAATAATATGCAATGTATTAATTATTGAAACTGTCCTACTAGTTGGATTTGAAACTGTCTCGTTATTTGTTTCTCAATAAAATTATGGAAAAAATAATAATTTCTGGTATAATCTCACAATGTAGTACTATACATATGTCAAAAGAACAGAGATAAATTTGTGTCTGCGCGCATTAAATTCACTACAAGGGCATTCATTGTATTTTGTTGAGTTCTAATAGGTTGCAAAATAGTATGTACGACAGGATCCCATTTATGTTAAAAATACACCCCAGAAAGCCACTTCTCATGTACTGCACAGGAATAGGACAAAACTCTTATGTTCTAAAATTCAATGTTGCTTATTTAAAAAATATTTAGTGGCAAAATGCTGACAAGTGCTAAAACTGGGTGATGGGTAAAATATGAATTTATTCTTCCCATTTTGTTTCATTTCAAATTTCTTGTTAATATATTTTTTAAAGAATTGTGGACAAAGAAGAAGAAGAAAGACAAAGCAGCTGACGCCTGTGGCGGAGGGAGATGCGCACGGGGCTGAGGGGCACGTGAGCTCCGGGCTTCGCTGGTCCCATGCCTTGGCATCGTGTCTTCTCCAGAGCCAGGCAGGTGCTGCGTGGGGCTGAGGGTGCTGCAGCTCAGGTTCTGCTGGCCCCGATCTTCTGAGAGCTCAGGTCTATTGGAAAACAGACCCAGAAACCCAGAAAGAGAAACAGGGCATCTCTTTGGCAACCACAGACCCTTGTACAGAGACCAGGGGCACGTGCGTGAGTGTGGGGAGGGCGCAGGGGTCCCTCACCCAGTGGGTCAGGTGTCATTTGCTTTACACTCCTCAACATCAGAAGGAGGGCCACCAGGCACCACAGTGCTTGGGCTCTGCTCATGTCTTCCATGCGTCACTTACTAATGACCCCAAGCATGCTGATACATAGTCTGTGCCTCCGTGTCCTCATTGGCAAAAGGGTACATAACATTGTCAAACTCCTGGTGCTTACTGAGAATTGCATGGGAGAAGGCACCTGAGACAGCTCCTACTACCCCAGGAGGTAGCCGTGGGTTTTGGTCTACATCAATTCCAGTCTGTGACTTCACACGTTTGTTTCTGGTTGATGAATACAAATCTAATTTTATGATTTGGGGCCCCACTACTGTGACGCTGTCACATAAAATTGGAGGAAGGAACAACAGATGAAGAGGAGACCTGGCCCATCACAGGTGCTGTCAGCAATCTTGGACAAGTTGAATGCAGAGCCAGGTTAAATCACAGGCCAGGCCAAGATAGCGGGGTTGAGTGCTGGTCTCTGTGCGGCGGCCCTGCTCTCAGGTGACCCCTTCAGGCTCCCAGGGCCTGAGACAAGGAACACAAGGCTCTCGCCTCATGACATTATTAGGCGGCCGGCCCGCAGGCTGCTGATCTGTGCAGAGTGACCCAGGTGACTGGGAGCTGCCCCTGCATTGCTCTCGGGACCATCGGTGCAGTGTGATTACTTGTGATTATTCCTGTTGATGATGCAGTGAAGTTCTGCATAAAACCCGCGGTGGGCACAGGACGAGTTCTCCAGAAATTATCATCATCGTTGTTCTGACTATTACTACTCATGGCCGGCATGGCTTGGGTCCGGCATCCCTGTGAGAACCAAGGAACTGACCCTTGGACCTGCAAGACAACTTCAGACAGCTTCAACCCATAGCTGCCGCCAGCGTGGCAAATAGCAAGGTTGCTTCAGTGTGGACAGCTTGTGCTCCCTCTGGACCCCACTTTGGAAGGCCCCACCGAGCCTGCTCAGAGTCCTGTCTGCCACGGCTCCCCTCCTCTGGGCCTCCCACTGGTCTCTGAGATGCCGTGGGGCCCTCCTTTCTCCCGGGTGGCAGCCTTGCCTTCCTGTGCTCTTTCCACCATCATCCCTGGGCTGAGATTAGGCCAGAGAGCAGGCAAGGAGATGCCCATCAGAGACATAGGGCTGTCTGGAGCCAGGCCCTCAGCCTGGGGGACTGTGGGCTTGCTGGGTCAGGGTGGGGAGGAAAACAAGATCACCCCACGAGGAACCCTAGGAGCCAGATGGAGTTTGAGGTGCTTTGAGCTCAAGAACGGAACTGAGAGTGCTAATAATTCTCCCTGAGTCTGCCCAGTCCCTCAGGCCCCTCTCCATGATGTCCCCACTCAACTGTCCCCATGGTCTCCTCGGCTCCTAACCCTGAGCCCACTGTACCACTGGAGGCTTCAGCTACTTCTGGGTCACCATTCACAGGCCATGCACTTTCTGAGCCTGGGGCTGCAGAGCACCATGGTCCTCTGGTGTGGAGTGGGGCTCTGGGGATCTGGGTCTTACTGGAACCTTGGACCAGGCCCTCCTCTGCTTCTTCCTCAAGCTCTGTTCTGAGCCTCAATTTTTTCTCTCTGTAAAATGGGAATAATATTCTTTCCTGCCCTGTAGGGCTGTGGCCAGAATTAAGGGACCTGGCATGTGAAAGAGCTTAGGTGTTAAGTGAATGCTGGATGCTGTTCCCATGTCCCCCTTCATGTCTTCTGGATGTGCCACATGACCTGGAGCTTTCCTAGCAAAAGCCATCTCCGGCTCATCCTCCAATGGTCGCTGGGTAGGGTCTGCGGGAATCAGAGCTGGGTCCCAGAATGTGCCCACTGTCTTGCCTGCTCCCCTTCCCCTTTGGAGTTCCCTGCCTCCCTCCCTCCCAGTCTTCTTCTCCCCCTTGCAGCTCCTTTCCCCCTATTTCCATCTTTATCCATACTTCTGACCTCATCAAGGCTTGGTTTCTAGCAGAAAATCTTGTGGCTCCCTGCTCAGAGCAGCCAGGAGCCTGGGTTGGCGCTGGTGCTTCTTGCAGGTCCTGTGTCTCCAGGGTGGGGACAGATGTCTGTCCTCAGGTGCCTTCTGTCCCAGTTGCCATGGCACTCACATCATGTTCTGAGTCCCAAGCCTGTCTTTCTCAGATCTACCTAGAAACATTGCTTTCATGGACAGAGCACAAATGGTTTTTCCCAACTTTCCATCCTTGACTAACAAGCCACTTGGTTATGCACTGGGCTGACCATGTGTGACTCATGCGGGGCCTCAACACGCTGCCCCGGAATGGAGACCTCAGGGGTGATATCAGAGCAGCCAAATGTCAGGAGGCTGGGTGGCCTCAGCTGGTGAGCTGTGGACTTTAATTCTCCTTTGTCCCCAACAATTAGAGACCTTCAAAAGCATTCAGTGAGGCATAACGGGGAGATTATGCATGTATAAGGAGGCCTGGAAACAACCCCAGAATGGACCCTGAGTAGCCTTGTGTGAGACATGCATGATGGGACAGGGCCAGCCGCTGGGGCCGAGCCAGGGCATCTGAGCAGGGAGCCCGACCCTCACCTCGGTGTGGATGTTCAGTCCTGGAGTCCTTTTGCTGGCCACAGTCTGCACATCTCGTGAGGAATGATGCAAGAGACGGTGGTGATGGGTGAGAGAGTGATTTTGCCCCTTACCAAGCAGAATAACCTTAAGCAAGCCCCTTCCGAACCTCACTGCCCTCTTCTAAAAGATGGGAATAATAACAGTACTTCCCAGGAAGCCCATACTAAGATTACCTCTACTATTGCCATCTAACTTTGAGACCAAATTGGCAATTTAGAACACATTTGCAGAAGAAAAATGAGCTCCGTCATCACCCTCTTCCTACTAATGTTCCGGCTGTAGGTTAGTCACCCTTCATTTCCTTGACCTGTTTAGGATTTGTCAATAAGCCAAGCAGCATCGTTGAGCCTTGTTCTTTAACTGTTTCGAATGGGTCGAGTCAGAGACAGGCACTTGAATCTTGTCTCTGCAAATGACATTCTTCTCTCAGCACCAGAATATTAGCAAGATTTGCGGCCAAAGCTGAAAATTCCTTCCCGGATGACCTGGCAGGTGGGAGGGACCAATGGGCTTGCACAGAGCCGATGCAGACAAGTCTCCGTTGTTGAAGGGATGGTGCTCGCTGCTGGCTTGAGGGTGTGTCCACAAGGAATATGTCCTAGGGACGTGGAGCAAACATGGCCCAACTGCCTGGCGAGCACCTCTGGGTGCAACAGGAAGGGCAAGAGCAGGCACTGTGGTCTCACTCCTGTTTATAAGGGGAAAGCACCCGGGTTGCCACCACTACGTGGAATTTCAGCTGCGAATTTCTTACGGGTGCCCTTTGTTAGGTTGGGGGAGCTCTCCTCTAGTCCCAGGTTGTTGGTAGTCTTATCACGAGAGGCTGTCAGTTTATGACGTCTTCTGTAGCTGAAGACCATGTTTGGATTTTTTTTTGTTTTGTTTGTTTGGTTTCTTTTTGCTCTCAGTTGTGTTACCAGGGTGTATTACATTGCTTTTCTTTTTTAAAAAATCATTAATTAATGAATTAGGTATTGCTGTGCAGCTTGAAGTTATAGCGGTCCTCCTGTCTCAGGCTCCCCAGAGGTGGGATTCTAGGCGAACACCGCCATGCCCAGACTGGGTGGCTGGCTTGGCGTGGGGCCAGCACAGCATGCGATACTGGGGACCAAACCCAGGTCATTGCTCTTGCCAGGCGGGTGTTTGGACAGCCAAGTGATCTCCCCAACCCCTACACTGCTGTTCACGTGTGGCCACTGGGGGGACTGCCCGGTTAACTTAGCACGATGAGCCAATGACTGCATGAAGACCTGCTTGCGCGCTTGCAGCCAGCGTCTCTCAGTCTCCGCCACGGAACTCTGCGTGTGTGTTGCACCCCACCCACCACCTGGCCGGGAACTTGGCCACTCTTTCCTCCCTGTCTGTGGACACTGTGGAGGCCAGATGGAAGTGAGCGCTGGGGGCCTTGTCCTGTCTAAACTCTGCACATACACAGGGCCACCTCTAGTCTCAGAAATAGACCAGAACTTTGCAGAGCCTCTACAAACTGCTCGCTTCCCAGATGTGTTTTTCTTTCAGGTTTTTGGTTGGCCCGTGGTTTGTACCAGCTGTAATTTACCACCTCGGGCCGGCGGGAAGCGAATCGGTGGCTTTACCCAGACTTCTCCTACCCAGCAAGGTTTAAGTGAAGTCAGAAAAGACCGCTTCCCCAGCAGAGTCAGCCAAGCATCCGCCGAGGTCAAACAGGGAGGGCTTTTTGGAGTGCGGCTTCCAAAGCACACCAGCATTGTTGTGTCCTCTCTGGAGGAGGCCTTGGGCTCCTGGGTTTCACCCTGGTCACATTTAGTGGGCTTTCAAGGCCACCTCAGAGCTGAGGAGCAAAGTATGGAAATGGGGTGAGTTAAGACGCCAGGAACTACTGCTCCCTGGGAGAGTCAGCCGCTTCTCCTGAATGCCTGTCCTTTAGATTTGTGCAAACCTCTGCAGAATCTCCGGAGTGCTAAAAACCTTGACTCTAGCATTTTTACAGTTTTTCCATGGCTTTCCCGAAATAGAGACTTTTCCATTCTTGCTGATATTCCTGCGCTTCCTTTTATTCATGAAAAATGAATCTGAATATCCACTTGTGGTGACGATGATGCGAAAGTTTCATCTTTAAATAAATCTATGTGCTAAAAAAGTGCGCCGAGGAAGCCAGCCTAAAGAGGCTACATGCCATGCAATCCCAGCTCTGCAACGTTCTGGAAAAGACAGAGCTCGAGCGGTGGGCCGGCATCAATGGGGTCCACGACTGGGGTAAATAGAGGAAGCGCCGGTCAGTATTTAGGGTGATGGCCTTGTTGTGTAGGACAGGAATGGTGAATACTTGACCTGCTTATCAGAATGAGAGGAAATGTGCTGTATAGAGTGAGCCCTAATGTGAGCTCTGGATATCACTCTGTTAATAGTAATGGCTCCATCTTGGTTCCTCAGTAGGAGCTCACGGATCACATTAATGCAAGACATTAATAGACAACTCCATATGCTAATATCTGCAATCAGAGCAACTGCATCAAGGACAGCAATGAGCAATACAAAAAACCAAGACTGAGTACCTCTCATCTTGGTCTTCTAAATGTGTACCGTTTCTAATGTTTTATCAATTATTCTTATACTCTCTTTAAAATAAATTTTATTTTATTTTATTTTCCGTATTTTAGGGAAGGGTCTACAGGGTGTTTAGGGTCTCATTGCATAGATTGGACTCGTAGTGATCCTCCTGTTTACAACATCCCAAGTGCTAGGATTACAGGCACATGCCACCACGTCCAGTCTCAATTGCCATCTCAGCACACCCTGGGGGTGGATCTGGCACGGCAGGCCCGGGGATCAAACCCCTGACCCCTGCACCTGTTTGCAGGTGCTTTAATCTGCTGAGCTATTTGGCCAGCCCCTTAAAGCAAATTTAAAAAAAAAGAAAAGTAAAAAGGACAAGAAGAAAATAATGTTTAATTATGTGACCAATCTTGCATGCCTAGATCTGGTAATCTGAGCAACAGATTTGATGATAACAATATGTAATCTAACAACCGTGTTAATTTTCTATTCTTGTTTTGAAATTCTGTACCATATGTGTTGTTGTATGTTGCTTTGTTTCTGTCTTTATTTTTTGTTATTCGCTTCGGCTCTTGTTTTTGTTTTTACTCTTTAAAATAAAATTTCAATAAAGAAAATATGTACATGGAGGAAGAGTACATATGAGAACTCTGTACTTTCTGTTCTGTTTTCCTATGAACCTAAAACTTCTTTTAAAAACTCAGGCTTATTAACATTTATTTTTAAATGTTGACTTCAGAAAATATATTCAGGATACAGTGGTAGGTGATAGGAGAGGGTGGTAAACATCATGTGGAAGGTATGCAGGTAACAGATATCTGGGAAACAAGGTGTGAAATGTGGGGGTCTCCAGTGGGAAACAACAGAGGAAAGAGTGGAACTTGAGCAAAACCCCAAAATATTTTATCAGCAACCCAATGTCAAGTGGAGCCGTGTGTTCTCTACCAGCCTCCACCAGCTGTCATCTTTCCTGGTACAAAGATCAAGATCAACATGGGAAGAAGCAGGAGGCAGAGGCAGTCAGAGACATCTAATACCAGAGGTACATGGGCCTGCAGAGTGCAGGGGAGGCAAGGGAGGTGCAGGGTGGACGCGGATGCTCTTGGGCAAGAGCCTTGGGCTGCCAAAGCCACAAGTCAGCACATGAGCATCATTTAGCTTCCTGTGAACAGTTATAGCCACCTGTCGCTGGCTGGCTGAGTGCTGCAGGGCCGGCACTAACCATGCGCAGAAGAGCTCAGCGATCCTGAAGACCAGGGGTCGGTCTCTCTCTCTCTCTCTCTCTCTCTCTCTCTCTCTCTCTCTCTCTCTCTCTCTCTCTTCCTTTCTTTCTACTGCACCACTGAGTTGTATCCTGGGCCCCTTCTTATATATTTTCTATGGTGTTAAGCTTTTGTGTTATGCTGTTTTTTGAACGCTGGAATGGAAAAGGAGTTCATCTTCTAGGGGGAGAGCTGACCCTCTCACATGGAGCTAAACAGAACTCAGGAAGCAGGAGGTGGCTTGGCCAGAGCATAGCAAAACTGGGTTCAAGCTACACATACAGAGCGAGCGCCACAGATCTGGTGGAGAGCTGGTCCCTTGTCAGCATCTCCCTCTTCTCTTTTACAAGATGCTCAATCCTTGGCCAGGCCAGTTAGCATCAGACAGCAGACTCTGGAAAGATGCACAGTGAGGAGCTTCGAGCCTTCCTTCTCGTGGGCATGGGCGCATATCAGCCGGCTCTTCTATAGCTGGACACCGTGGCCAATATCCACAACTTGAAAGAGGAGAGGTCTTAGCTCACGGTTTCTGAAGATTTGGTCCCTGGTTGGCTGGCACCAGGTAGAAATAGCATGGGGAACTGCGTGGCAGAGCAAAGCTGCTTAGTTCCTGGTAGCTAGGAGGCAGGACAGAGTGCCACCCAGAAAGTGGGCCAGGGACCGCATAAAGTCACACCTCTGTGGCCTACTCAGACATCCCCAGAAGTATGCACCACCATCCCATGGGTGGATTCCAAAGCCAATCAAATTGACACTGCCCTGGTCACCACAGGAAAGGACCACGTTTGTCCTGTCAGCTTTTCTACCTTTGCTTCCCAGCACAGTACTCAGCACTTAGAGCTTCCAGTACTTGAGGAAAGGAGAGTAGAGAGGGAGGAGGACAGTTTGCCTGGCTCCCCCTTCTGCCTGCTCCCAGACTATTACACAGGACCTGGCACCGAGGAAGCCCCAGCCCCAGCACCCCTGCCTGAGCACCCATGTCTCTTTTTATCATGTGCAAGGGGGAGCCTACCCTTCCCAAGGGGCTTATCCTGGGCAGCAGAGAACTCATGCAGGTAGGGTGAGGGCTTATGGCCAGGGAGCAGTGCCCCTTCTGAGGTGTGCATGAGGGGAGCCTTGAGGTTATGCTGTTCTTCTGTCTCTTAGCTTTGGAGCCAGACTTCAACGATTCTGCTCAGAATCATTCCCCTTACTTTATTTCTGATTGTAGACACCTGGTGAGGCCCATTCCCTGGGGAGTCTGGGTTGCAGGAGGTGGGCTGGCCGGCTTTCATGATGAACTCACAGGCCTTTGATGTATTATTCACCCAGGTCCCAATGAATTCCAGACACCCATCCATTCTCGGCTGGTCATCCTGCCCAGGCCTCTGCTGTATCGGAAGCAAGTACTAAGATCTAAAGGGAAATTGTCTGCCTCGGTCTTGTTGTAGTCTGAGTACTTGGCATCCTTTGCTGGGAGAAAAGGCCTTCCACAACTGACTGATTCTGTTGTTTGCTGGTTTCTTGCTGGTTGTAATCACCTCTGTGCCTTTTGCCTTAGGGGGAAAGCTGTCTCGTCGGCGGGTAAAAGTGGAGTGTGTCTCAGATTTACGGCAACGTCGGGTCCAGTTCTGTCTCTTTGTCTGGAACGAGATGTGATCCAAATGGAAATGCCTTGGAAAAAGTCAGAAGTGATCACTCAATACTGGTCACATGCTTACGGTGCGTGAGATGCTCAGAGAGCATTTGGTCGGTCGGTCGGTCTGTCTGTCTGTCTGTCTCTCTCTCTCTCTCTCTCTCTCTCTCTCTCTCTCTGTAGGGTTCTAACAAAGGAGTCAGGCCCCAGAACCTCCTGTGTCTGCTGCCTCTAAGCTGAGGCGACCGTGGTCAGGTCACTTAGCTCTATGGTGCAGAAAAAGCAACTGAGGCACGCCATGGGATAACTCCTGCCCACCCTGCCCTCCTCGTGGGGTTCTTCCTCAAATAAAATCCTGTAGGAACTTCGGCACCCTGCGTGGGGCCAGGGCGCTTCCCTGTGGGCTTTCTCAGTGTGGTGGCTTAGCAAATGTTCAGCTTTGGGAAAGTGGCTTCACCTCTCTCTGTCTTTGTTTCCTTACCTAGGAAAAGAGGATCCCTGAGGCACAGGGTGTGACCCAACTGTCGAGTGAATTAGTGATTTTTTAAAACCATCGTGCTAAATCACATCCTCATGAATCCCCTTCTACAAGTGTCCTGTTCCTTTGAACACACTTGTTCCACTCTTCTTGCCCTTTTCTGAAGTAGCTCTAGTATTTCTCTTTATAAGATGTGATTAAAAAAAAACAACAACAACACGTTGAACACAGCCGCAAGTGCCATCCCACGGAAAGGCAGACTCATAAAAACATGACCCTGTGTCCTCGTCCACCTTATTCACCAGATGTGGCACCAGGTAACATCATATATATATATATATATATATATATATATATATATATATATATATATATATATTTTTTTTTTTTTAATTTGTGTATTTGGTATAGGGTCTTACTACACAGCTCGGACTCTTGGTGATCCTCCTGTTTGCAGCCTCCCCAGTGCTGGGATTACAGGTGTGCACCACCATTCCTGGTCTTGGTGGCTGGCTCAGTGTACCCAGAGGTGGGGCCCATGCAGCGTGTGGTGCTGGGAATCAAATCCTGGTCCCTGTCTTCCCATCACCCGTGTACCTTAGCTCACTCACAGAGCGCTGAGGACTAACGGGATACATCTATTCCAAACACTCAGTGTCTAGCCTGTTGCAGGTGCCTGATGAATGCCGGCTTCCGCTATTAACAGCAAGCAGTACTAACGCTACTACTTAGAACCACTGTCAGGTAATATGAATACCCACTGCCCTTAAGGCAGTGTCCTGGCTGCCGTCATGGGCTAATCCAATCTCCTCGGGCCCCAAAGAGAAGTTTGTTTACCCCTCCATGCCAAGTCTTCGAGGATGAAAGAGTACAGCTGTGCTCTGAGGTTCTTGTCCCCCTCCTGGAGATGTCCTAAGCTTGCCAGCAAATACACACTCAAGGAATGTTAAATGCAGGCCCTGCGATTCTGCCTCACCCCAGACCATGAAGTCAGGCGCCAGTGAGGGCATATGGCTTGGCAGTGGCCCAGGCCCTGGCACTGTGTCTGGAGCCGACGCAGGCCTCTGCCCCTCTCTGCTCTGGCTGCCAGGGCTCCCTGACTTATTTTGGTGCAGCTGTTTATCCTCCACCTCCCCAGCCCACAAGCACAGAGGCCTCTCAGATCCTCTCTGTCTGATGAGAGCCCTAGGACCCCGACACACAGCGGGGGCTGATGACCTAGCCAATGTCCTCCTCGTCTGTGGCCCACCGGCCTGCTCCATTTTAGCCAAAATCAGAAGTTTTACTGGGCTTTTAAACTCCCCATTCTCCCCACTGAGGAGTCAGGGCCACCCAAAGGTGACCAGACAGACACAGAAGCAGTTTGAAACTCAAGCGCTGTGTGGATGTGCTGAGCTGTTGCAGGAGCAGCCCTGCCCTGCTGCACAGGGCTGAGTTACTGCCTGCTGCTTACCCCGCACTGTCCAGGCTGCGCCTGAAGGGAGGACCAGAGCCTTCAGGCTGAGATGAGGGCAGTAGGTCTGGTGTGCCCAGACCCAGGTTTGAGCTATGAGCCCTGCCTTCATCGCTGTGAGCGCCCAAGCATGGCTTTCGTCCTCCATCCTTTCCTGTCCTGCACCGTGGGGTCATGATGGCCCATTCTGATCATGGTGTAAATGGATCGGCCCAGCTTAGAACCTCCACTTGAAGCACTTATACAACTCACGGCCCCTTTGGGAGCCTGCCCTACCATCCCTCCTCTCCTTTTCTGAATGAAGCTGAGTCCACTCTGAGCTCCCAAATCAGGAAGCCTGGGCCACAAAAGGCAGCTATGCAGTGACTTCCCCCTCCTGCCCACTGCCCGCTGGCCCCCACTTGAATTGTTTTAATAACACTATGAATTACTGGGGACTCAAGTCCCACGGCCTAGTGACTGTGTCTGCTTCTGCCTCACCAATCACTACTTTGTGGCTGCCTCTAGGCCTTAGAAGTCCCACAGGCTTGGAAAAACAAATGACAGCATCCTGCTTTGTCCCCAGCTCTCCTGGCAAATATTTCCTCACAGTGCCTCTGGGCAGGAGCCTGAGTGCTGGAGCTGGGCTTGTGCCTGAGGTACCCACCCTGGGGTAACCTCACTCGCTAGGTGCTGGGACATAGCACAGTCGTGAGGTGCATCACCTCTTCTCAGGAGTCCCTTTCCTGCTCCAGGGAGATGGAGGCTCCTCGTCACCCAAATAGTTCAGAGCCACATCCTAGAATCCCAAGGCTCCTACCCTCTTTTTATTTCCATCTGTCTCCTCCACTGGACCAAGAGGGCAGAAGATTGAGCTGCAGGTTCTTCAGCAGAGCGTGCTGGGAAGGAATGAGCGCCTGGTCCTGTTATTAAGGACCCACAACTATCAGAGGAGTTTGAGCAAGGGAGGAAGCAGGAATGGGCTGCACAGCGGCCAGCGGGGGGTGCTCTAGCAGCTCCTGCTCGTTAGAGCCCAGCCTGCTTCAGCCACCCTGCTGCCCCAAGAGTGGTGACCTCAGGAGTGATGCAGCTCTTCGTCACAGAGTTCCTGGCACACGTCTCCCATGTGGCACTCGAGGCTTACCTGGCTCTGCACTCTCAGCACTCGGCAGAAGGCACACAGCCTGGCCAGGGGCTGCAATTTCCACAGTGGGCTGTGGACAGTGCCTTTCAAGTCCCTACACAGGTCTGCTCCAAGGGCACTGATGGCCTGAACTGCCTTGGTCATTCCAGGGATCAGGAGTGAGCAAAACCCTTCACACCTGGGTCCCCAAGCCACTCCCAGCTGCTGAAGCCCACCTGCCAGAAGTTGATGACAAACAGGCTTGTGGCCAGTTACAACTCTCTACCTATATTTGTTGCTTAGATGGAAATCATCTCTACATTTCAAATCCATCAGTCCCTGTGTCCCAACCCCAAACTGATCTGGATGTAGGGGCTGTCCCATTCCACCACCACCAAAAATTCTTGTCCTCTCAGATAGGGAACTTCTTGCAGGAGTCTCCTCTTGTCTCTCAGTCCCCTCCTTCTCCATCTCTGGGAGGAGCAGGGTGGAGGGGGCATGGGTTCCAGCTCCCCTGCTCTGTCATCTGTCATCTTCATGTAGCATCATAGGACTTCTTCCTTCTGGTTGAGATGCCCATGTAATACGGTGGCCAGTGGGGTGGAGGGGACGAGCCTCCCCCAAGTCACCAGACCCAACGTGTGCTGGGCTCTTCATCCCTAGTGTCCCTAGTGTCTTCCAGCAGGGCTCTTAGTGCATTGCACACCAACTTCACTTCTAAGTGCAACGCGACATTCATCCCAGACACATCCCGTAGCCTATTCCACAGTCAAATCGTAATGTTTACAAAAAACAAGCAATGAAAACTAAAACTCTGGGCGAATGATGTTAAGTCATAGCATGGCGCAGAAGGGGACCAACTGAAAGCAACCACCGTGATGAGCTGATAACTCCTTAGAGCTGAATGTTTTTACAAGTTAATTTTTAAATTGTTTTCAATAGCCCATGAACTAGTTTAGGAGTTTTGAGTGGCAGGAAGGTGACCTGTAAAGCTGGGCCAGCTCAGCCTTGCCCAGGGGTGGGAAACACAAGCACCGCGGTACCACTGCAATGGCTCCTCTGTACGGAGCACTCCCTGTGCACCCAGCTCTTCACTCGTGGTTTGGTATTCAAACAACTCTAGGGAGCTGCCGTTTGATTTCTGTCTCAAGAGAAGGACACTGGAGCACAGAACACGCTACCTGCTCAGGATGAGCATAAGCTAGATCCAGAACCCACCGCGGCCTCGCCAGGTAGTGTTTGCCTGAGGCCAGAAGAGTCGCCAGCCTCTCTCTGGGGCACTGGGGAGCCACAAGGGGATCTTAACTTCAGCAGGGGCTTGATCAGCTTCAAATTCAGGGAAGGCAGTTCTGCCCTCGGAATGTGAATGCCTTGGGGTAGCCCGGGGTGAGGTGGGCAGTTTCATAGGAATCCTAGTCTCTGCCCAGTTGCCCCTTTACATGGTCCCAACTACTCCTTCAGTTCAGGGTTTCGGGGAACAACTCAGGCGGTCTCTGGTGACCAAGCCTGGCGCACTGTGTGCATCGTAAAGGGCAGCAGTTACTCCGTGGTGGCTTTGGGCTCCATGCTGGGCTCGCTGTCTGGGTGACCTCCATGATGTCCCCACTGGTGTCAGGGTGGCTGGATGCTCCTGCCCACACCAGTGTCACAGCTGCCAGTTACTCTGCTCTCAGGTAATCACTTCCGAGCCCAAGGGCGCGCGTGGGTGGTGGCAGCTCCCCGATTTCCTGTTGACAGTGGCCTTTCTTTCCAGAGGTCCCCGCCTGGCCAGCGCTGCCAAGGATCCGAACCCTGCCGTTCTCATAGAAATATGTCTTTAATAGCTCCTGTGACACTCACTGATGGACGGGCCTCGAACTTCCAGCAGTCCAAGTGCAGAGCTCTGGAGACAAAGGGATTTCAGAGCCGGCGGGCAGCACCCGGCCCAAGGCCTCTTCCCAGGCCCTCCTTGGCCCCCGGCCCCTTTGTTTAGGGTCCAAGACCAGAGGCTGCCAAGCTTCTGACTGAAGCTTTTGCTCTGCACTGGCGGTCAACATCTTAATAGCTCAACAAGCTGAAAAAGAAAAAATGTAAAAGGACACTCAGAAAGGGACAGAAGAGAGCACAATTAAGCGTTCACTCCACAGCCCCAGGGCAGGGGTGAGGAGGATTTCAGGGGCACTGGAAAGAGACTCTATTTTTAAAACTGAAGATAATTCTGGGCTTCCTGAGGGCTGCCAAGGAGGGGGAGCTCAAGCTGAGGGAAATGTCACAAGCCTTCAGACACTTCGGATTAAGCTCGCCAAAGAAAAGGAAGTCCGCCGCTCCAGAAAGCGATGTGCATGATAATTTACTGCCCAGGGGGACTTTGATCTGCTCACTGACTGGGCTGTTCTTTCTCTCTGTGTGGCTGTGGTGGCTGCTCCCCCTGCCAGCATGGCCTGTCGGGGTGCAGGGCAGGAGTTCAGCACAGGACCCTAGGTTCAGTTCTGGCTGGGAGCTCCCAGGTGAGGAGCCCTGGCCTTACACTGCCCTTCCACATGCCCCTCTGAGGACGCCGTGGCTCAGGGAGGACCAGGTGTGCAGAAGGAAGCCCAGGCTCAGTAATGACGTGGCAGAAATGAACCCATGTGGCTGCCCTGGTGCAGGTTAAGAAAATGAAATACACACGTCGTGGGCACCTGCCCCTTGCTGAGTGCTCTCGCTCTGGTGGGACTGACACTTCCGCAAGGGGCAGGGAAGCAACAGGCCCCATGAAGAAACATTAAGCTGGAAGGAGGGATCAGGGTTCAGGAGGGGTGGTCAGGAATAGGGCAACTGAGGAAGTGATGATTGACCTTAGACAGAAGGTGGCAGAAGAGGACACAGGAAGAGATTAGACCAGGCAGAAGGTTTTGAGGCTGCAAAGGCCCTGGGGTAGGAAGCAGCATGCTACATGGGAGAGCCAGCAAGAAAGCCACAGAGCTGGAGGGCAGCCATCAGAGAGTGGAGGAGGATCGGAGTGAGGACAGAAAAGTGGCAGGGCCTGAAGGGATTAGAAGACCCTGATATGGAGGCCGAGACCGACCAGCCTTTGTTCCCTGTCACTCATCCCACCCCCTCCTGGCAGCCAGGAACCTGTCGGGGAGAAACACATGATCATTCTGCTCCCCTCGAGTGACAGGCTTGGGATCTTGTCTCAGCCAGCGAGGTGTGAAGAGAAGGTTCTGGAAGGCTCTGGAAGCATCCTTTCCATCTTCCCAGAGAGAAAAGAAAGACACGAGTTCCTCTGTCCTGCAGGCTGAAAGAGGAAGTCAGAGCTGCCATGGCTGCTAGCTCAAAGGCAGGGAGCTGAGTTTTGGGAGGGCCACAGTGAAAACCCCAGAACCAGACAGGATGACAGGGAGAGTCCCAGTGACCGAGCCCCGCATCCTCCCGACTTCCTGTTCTATGGGCCAGTAACAGTCTTCATGTCATGCTAGAAAGGTTTTCTGTCACATCCACAGAAATCGACACAGTTACACAGCCAGGGGGTCTCTCCTTCCCGTCCCCCTGCTTCCCAAAGCTCCCAACACTGGGTTAAAAACATAAGTCCCAGTATAGACAGACGTGGGAGTAAAGTCCCCGACTGACTGCTGAGAGCTGGGTGGCCTTCGACAGGTGACTTAACCGTTCTGAGCACTGCCCCTGGGAGTGGTAACAGCTCCTCCTCCACAGGGCTGTGGCTGAAGGAGCCGTCAGCTGGGCCACAGCACTCGACACACGGCCACCAACTTGGGCTGTTGGCACTGCTCCTCCAGTATGATTTCTGTGCGCTGAGGACAGTTCCACCACACTCAGGCGTCTGCTGGGTGTTGGTCATCAAGGGAAGGGCACGACCAGGACACGCTGGCAGGCGAGCAGGTGGCCCTTTGGTTTCTTTCCACGCCAAGTCCCTGTAGCCTCTGGGGTCTGGCATCTGCGTGGGCTGGCTCTCAGCAGTGCCTCTGCTGTCCTTGTCACAGGAGATAGCAGCCAATGCAGCCACGGTACAACCCAGGGACCCCAGGACACCAGATGGGGGGATGAGGCCTTTAGATAGAAGAGTTAGTTGTTTGGTGAGAGGAGCAGAAGCGGGGAGGCCCCAGCACTCTCCTCTGCAGGCCGTGTAAGTATTCCACACCCCGCACACACCCCACGGCTTCGCTCAGGAAGTGGGCTTTCCTGCCGCTCACACTCCGACCACTACTTTAGGCTCTGGCAACAGAGTGGTGAAAGAGACAAAAAAAAAAAAAAAAAAAAAAAAAAAAATCTAAATGTAGACATTTTCCTCCTCTGGCATGTCCAATTAAAAGCTTCAAGGTTAAACACGTAGAAAGTACGCACACAGCCTTTTCCCCTGTAAAATGAGAAAGCCACAGGAGAAAATGTGGAAAAGCAGGAAGAAGAAAATCATTCCAGTTTCTCTCCTGCAGAGGTGACCGCAGGGACAACGTCACTGTATTTTCATCTGTTTATTTCACAGATGCATTTTATGGGCCTTCAAGGTGGTTCTGTGTAGGTCGTGTTTTTAACCATTTTATTATAAAACAGAACAGACTCAGAAAACCTTGTAAGACCACAGTACAGCTGAGAGCATTGCAACAAGGCCCTTGGAGCCATCTCTGGCTCATGAAACAGAACTTTGCTTTCTACCCCTAAAGACCCTTCTCCTTCCCCAGCCCAGCCCCCTCCGCCCAGGGTAAGCATTGTTCCAATTTCCTTAGCAATTCTTTCTTGGTTTCTTTATAGTTTCCTTCTTCTGCTGAATATTCCTGGCCTCCATGGCTTGCTTGTACCCATTTTTTAAAAAAGTCTTATGTCTTCTAAGTTCCTCTATACCTGCAATTTTCTCTTCTACCTTCCTACTATCCCCATCCCTTCACTTATTATGCTCTAGAGAGGACCTAAGGAAATTGAGCCGTGGGATTGTCGTCTGGCATTGGCTGATTGCAAGTTCTGGGTACAGGACACTTACTATGCCTCGTCATCCTCTGTATCTTGTACAAATTGTTGGCTGGTCTGACCGTATTCAGGTTCAGTCCCCTTTGCTGAGACCACAAGCCATTTTGCTCTTTCACTGATAGGAAGGCTGAGTCTGATGTCCCTCACTCTGAACTCAGCAGCCCCGGACACTGTGCTTGCATCCGTTAATCCACCAGGGGCTGCAAATGGCCTTGCTTTAATTCTATTGCTTTTTCATTTATTAGCTAGAATATTTTATAAAAAGATATGTCCTCTCATCTACTTTTCAGTTGCCCAGTGGCAATGCAAGAAGTCCAGAAGGGCCAGGCAAATAGCTCAAATAGCAGGTGCAGAGGCTGGGGGTTCAATCCCCAGGCCTGCTGTGCTGGTCAGGTCCTGCCCCTGGGGAACACTGAGACAGCAATTGAGACTGGGCATGGTGGCACACGCCTGTAATCCAAGATCTTGGGAGGCTGTAAACAAGTGGATCACTACGAGTCCAGTCTAGTAGTGAGACCCTGAACACTCTGTAAACACCCCCCCCCCAAAAAAAAAGAAGTCCAGGAGAGACAGGTAGGACTCATGCTTCATTTTTTTCTCCTCATGCCTCAGTTTTCAAAATAATGCTTTCATTCCCCATCATCTCCAAAGGTGACCAAGTGCTGCCTTGTAAATATCAAAGTGAACTTGCAGATCTAGCCATATTTGACTGCAGTGGATCAATTGCAAGTGGAATCGTTTTTAACACTCACATAATTGACTTATAAGTCACTTATTGCTTTTGCCTAAATGTCCAACGATTTAAGTTGATGCTTTCATTTTGGAATGTGACTCACCAGTATCTGGATCTGTACTCTTAGGTACTTACAGTGTGTGTGCTGACAGTGACAAATCACCATCTCATATAATAGAAATCATGCCTTGTGTCAGACAGTTCTATCGGTTGTGACAGTCACATAGCCATTACCATAAGCAAGACAGAAAACAATTCCGTCACTCCTTCCATCTGTGTATTCAAATGTTTGCGGGCTCCGTGAAGTCTTCCTACATTGGTTCTGTTCTCTCGTTTTGGTTTTCTGTCTGAGAGGACTCCCAATATGTGTTCCTTAGAGCGTCTTTGTCAATCAGTCTTCAGTATTTGTCATGTTTTCCTCAAATCCCTTTTATCTCTTCATTTTTTTCCCTTTCTCTTTTTTTATTTTGGATATTTATTGTGACTACATATTCCAGTTCTCTCATCTTCGGTCACCTCTAATCTATCCTTCATTTCATCCAATGTGTTTTTTCATGCCAGACGTTATGTTCATCTCTAGAAGTTTGATTTCATCTCTTTTTATATCTTGTGTTTATCTCAGCAAGTCTCCTCTAACTTCTTGAATACATGGAATGTAGCTATCAAAATGTAATCTCCTCTACTCGTTATATCGTTTTTGCCTATTGATTAGTTTTTCTCATGATATGCCTGCTTTTAAAATTAGAATTATAAATTTTACCTTACTGTGTGTACAAAATAGTTCAGCATTCCTTTCATTCATGAGTTTCATGAATGAAATAAAATTTGGGAAGGAAGAAGGCAAATACTTCAGTCTTATTTAAGTTTGTCTTCCATCTTTATCAGATGAGACCAGAACAGGATGGCCGAGGGTCTGGGTCCTGGTGGTTGAGGTACTGCCCCTCCCAGTGCTCCCGCCAACGTGCCCTGCACGGCAGAGCTTTACATCTTCGATGGTGAGAGCACGGATCATTCTCGCTGCCTTGTGAGCTCCGTGAATTATTCTTTCCACTCCTCTTGGGAAATCCTGTCTCTATATTTGGATCATTTCCTCAGATTCATAAAAGGATCAGCATGCATTTGAAGATGTGAGAGAAGTCCTTTGTAAGGTTCTGGAGTTTTCTTTCTGTGTGGTCCTCTCCTCTCTGGGACAGGGCTGCCCATTCTAGCCCTCTTGGCCTTCCTGAAGCTTCAGTTTTGTGTGCTTTTCTTGACTCAAGATGGTACAGTTGAAATGAGAAGTGTCTCCCAAAGACCTATATTGAGGGTTGGTCCCCAGTGCAGCCCTTGCAGGGCGCAGTCCTAGAGAGGCACTTGCATCACGAGGGTGCTAAGCTTGTCACTGGAGCAAGCTACTGAGGATCCCACAGCCGAATGGGCGACTGGGAGCTGCGCCCCTTGGGACGCCTGGCTTGCGGAGGAAGGCGGCCTTTGGTGGGCACGTCTTGTGCTCAGCTTCTTCTTCTCTGGCTCTCTTCCTGTTTCCTATGCGTCCCCGCTGCTGTGAGCAGCCTTCCTCGCCTGTGAGGCTTCCACCTCAGATCAGCTGCCGTGACCTGCACGCTGTGGATCCATGAGTCCGAATGAAAGCTCTCCCCAGCAGGTCGTGCACAGAGGGCGTTTGCCACCGTGAAGAGACGCAGACTGGTACGTGCGAAGACAGCCACGCAGTTGGGGGCATCTTCCCAGCACAGCACCCTGGGACCTACTTGGCAGTAGGCAGGCCCAGCAAGCACCTACCTTGCTTATTTTCCCCCTTTTCTTTCCTTCTCTCCTCTCCCCTCCCCTCCCCACCCCTTTCCTCCTCTCCCCCTCTTCCTTCTCTTCCCCTCCCCTCCCTCCTCTCCTCTCCTCCCCTCCCTTCCCCACCCCTTTCCTCCTCTCCCTCCTCTTCCTTCTCCTCCCCTCCCCTCCTCTCCCTTCCCTTCCCCTTCCCCCCTCTCCCCTCCCTTCCTCTTCCTTCTTCCCCTCCCTCCCTCCTCTCCTCTCCTCCCCTCCCCTCCCCACCCCTTTCCTCCTCTCCCCCTCTTCCTTCTCTTCCCCTCCCCTCCCTCCTCCCCCCCCCCCCCCCCCCCCCCCCCCCCCCCCCCCCCCCCCCCCCCCCCCCCCCCCCCCCCCCCCCCCCCCCCCCCCCCCCCCCTCCCCTCCCCTCCCGTTCCCTCCTCTGGCCTTCCCTTTGGAATCACTTCCCTATGCTTGTTTTCCAAAGCTTAAACATCATTGTTTCAGCTATTTGTTTGGATCTTTAGTTGTTAGCAGCAAGAGCATAAAGCTCTTCCCTTTTGCCATCTTGGCTCTGTGTTTCTGGCTTTCACAATCCTTCTGTTTCTCACCTTCTGCGTTCCTTACGACACCATTGGCTGCATCTGTTCCTTGTGTATTTCTTCCAGTTCAGCCTTTAATTCTGTGATATTTTTCCTTTTATCTCTAGTTTCTTCCTGAGCTTTCAAACTACTGATTTATATGGTTGCACCTCATTTTCTTTGATATTTTTGGCCCTTTTTGAAGTAGAAGGTCATGCTGGCTTCCCTTCCTGGGGGATGCACTCCTGCATGGAGTTTGGTGCCAGTGTATTGGAACTGCAGGGAAGCTGGCCCTAGCCTCTTCCTGTTACTCACTTGTACATGGCTTTAGGTTGCCCAAACTTTTAGGAAGAGGTGAGGCTCCTAGCTCTTCCTTTTTTCCAGATAGTGTTAAAGGTGTGGGCAATTTGGGCTGGACGTTTAATTCAGTGGTAGCGCACTTGCCTAGCTTGTGCCAGACACTGGTTTCCATGCAAAAATTAATAAAGTAGCATCTTGCCCTCTGAGAATTCACAGATCTATTCTCCTCTCCATGTCTGTAGAGATCTTTTGTTTCTTATCCTCCTGCCCTTGGTCTAGAGATTGGAGAGAGAGAGAAGGGGCCAGGAGCCAGACATAGTCCCTGAAAGCTACACCTCCATGGCCCCCAGACATGCTGAGACATGTGCTTTTCTAATCCCCATGGTGGCTCTCAGGACAATGAAGTTGACAATCCAGCTTAACAGTCATGTCATCTATTTTTGTTAACCACCTTTCTGCATACAGAGCTCTTTTCCAAGCTTTTTCTGTCATTAAAAAAAATACAGGGGTGGGCATAGTTCAACATAAATCTTAATCTTCAGCTTTGTTTTCTAAGGCTGTACAGATGCTCAGTTATTGGACAAAAAGGGCAGCCCTGTAAACCTAAGACCTGTGAAGTCCTTCTGTGGTACAGGTGTCAGGAAGCTTAAACAATCTCTGGGACACTAGCCCACTTTACAACTGGGAAAAATGAGTCTTAGAGGAGAGAAGAAATGTGTTACACTTAGGCTTCTATCTTGGCTATTTTTCTCTCCTTGTTGACACAAAATACCCTGTGCTTGAAATTAAGGAAGGAAAGATTGATTTAGCTCCCAGTTTGTGGAGGATTCATTCTGTAATCAGCTGGCTCCAAGGCCAGGTGGCATGGCTGAGGGGCAGCAATTCAAGGTGTCAGAAGACAGAAAAAGGAACAAGAGCCAAAGTGGGGAGAGCAAGCCACTTTCCTCCCTTGTGTGTATGCTGGCCACCTACCCTGGGGTGGGTATAGCTTGAGCCCTCCTCTTGCACCAGGTCAGGATGTTTACCCAGCTAGAACCCTGGCTCCCTGCTGAGACACTTAGTTAAACTTCTAAATTTTTCAAATTAACACAATGAATCACCATCGCAACATCCTTGACTGTAAACAGCCGCCCTAGGGCATGTCCCCTACATCCTAGGATGTAAAAACGCTGAGTCATTCAGTTGAGGTTCTAAACTTCTCAAGTTGACACCATGTATCAACCACCACAATTTCTAACCATCAATGGTTTCTTTTTCTTTCATTCTCTCTCTTTTTGGTATTGGGGATCAAACTTAGGACCTTGTGCTTACCAGGCAGGCACTTACACCACTGAGCTACTCCCCCACTCCCTAACTCCCCACCCCTAGCCTGGCCATCAGTACTTTTGGTTGTACTGTTTCCATTGTTTGTAGCAGAAGGCTTGCCTTTGTTATACCTCAGAGAAATAGAGCCCAGACATTAAGTTCCTGTCAGTGGAAGGGGCGTTTTCTCCTTTGATCAAGAGTATGTTGTCCTCCTGCCCTACTGGCTGGCTGGATCCAGTCCAGGGCAGTTAGAGTCACTGTGGAGTTCAGTGAGGCTAACAGTGCTGGGCATGGAGACAGGGATAGGACAGTAGAGACATGTTCTGCCCATGATTTTTCTTCCCTTTAGGTCCAGGGATGCAGTATCACCTGATCATCTTGGTGTGCATGATTTATGTGAGGGGTTGCAGCACACAGTTCACCTTGATTCTTCCTTTTATGTAAACTCAGGCTTCTGTTCCAGCGTCTATCCATGTTTGACCCTGATGACTTCAGTCATCCCATTGACAGACACTCTGCTTACATCAGGTTGGTCTGCCAGGGTACTCCCACATGTCCTGTGACTCTGTCATTGTGTCAGTGCACAAACATGAGCTTATCTCTGTGAGCTTGAGGACACCCTGTCTTTGGGTTTTCCTCAGAGTGGAGTCCAAGCCACAGGACACACGCACACCCAGGTCACCAACTAGCTCTTGAAAAATAAGGAGTCCAGTCCTGCAGGCGCTCACAGCACACAAGGCTCCCCTCTCCTTGGATCTGGTGGGAAAGGGTATTGAGGTCAGCACTAACGCTCAGTAGAAAATGAGCCACTGTAGGCATGGTGTAGTGACACACTCGCATATTGTGCCCTTGTGTGTTTTACCATGCAAGCATGCTGCCCTCCCCAGCTTTCCTGTTTCTGTCTGATTCTCACCACGGTCTCTCTCTTGACTGTGTCTCCTTTTTCTTATTGATTTTGTAGCATTTTCCTACATACTTTCATATTAATTTTTGTTAGAAGTCGCAAATACTCTTGTTGCCTGTCACTCACTGCTGTCTCTGTGATGTTCTCAGCTGAGCAAAATATCTACCTTTAATGTGGTCAAATCCAAGAAATCCTCTTGTGTTTTTTCTTTTCCACATCCTGTTTTAAAATTCCTTTTATACTCCCACATCTTAATGGGAATTCTCCTGCATTTTGTTCTCACAATTTGAAAGCTCTGTCCTGTTTTGAAGGCCTGTTAATCCTTTATCATTTGTGTGTGTGGTACGAAGTATGGACTGGATTTTAAAAATCTAGATGCTGAGCCAAATTTCCCAACATTGTTTAATTCCTTCTTCGTGGCTTTTTAAATTTTTTCATTTTTAAAGAGAATAAAAATTAGAAAAGAAAGAAAGAGTACAGAATTGGGCTGGGGAGATGGTCTAGCAGTTTAAGCAGCTGTCTGCAAAGGCAAGGGAAAGGACCAGGGTTTGATCCCTGCTACTTCATGCCGTGTGTGTGCTGGCCACTGAAACTGGATGTGGCAGTGCATGCCTGTAATCCCAGTGCTGGGGGAGCTGAGGTAGGAGGATCACTATGTGAGCTGTGTTGTGCACCCCTGTACCAAATAAATGATACAAAATTTCAATAAACAAGATAGCGGAGTTCAACAGTGGCTGCTATATGGCATAGTGTTGTCTTCAAATTAGTTGTTTAGGTTACCAGATAGGAGCATGTAAAATTGATCCAAAAGTTACCAAAAAATTAAAAGGAGAAAAATAATTAAGCATTAACTGCTCCTTTCACTAGACCAGTATAAATCAGCAATACACTTATCCAAAGATTCCTGTATATGTACATAAGTATATTTTTCTCTTCCTTCTTTCTTTTGCCATTTTCCTCTTCTCAGTTGTGCCTTCCCTTTGAACAAATTCTTTCCCTTTCATGTTTCTATTATACCTTTCATATTTTATTTACTCTTTCAGGTTTTTATACTAGGGAGACAACATGATATTTATGCATGCTGGTCTGATTTATTTCATTTATGGGTATGGTTTCTAGTTGTATTCATTTGCTTACAAGATTCAAATTTATGTCTTTTGATAGCTGAGTAATACTCCACTGTGTGCAAATACTGCATCATTTTTATCTGTCCCTCAGTTGATGGGCATTTGTGTTGTTTCCAAAGACCAAATCAAAAAACGAGCACCTGAGATGAACATATATTCTCAGATGAAGAAATACAAATGGCAAATATATGAGAAAACGTTCAACATCACTG
Source organism: Octodon degus (assembly GCF_000260255.1). NCBI lineage: Eukaryota > Metazoa > Chordata > Mammalia > Rodentia > Octodontidae > Octodon > Octodon degus. The sequence continues at coordinate 175,981 of NW_004524653.1, forward strand.
GTCATTGGAGAGGTGCAAATTAAAACAACACTGAGATTCCATGTCACCCCGGAGAGAACGGCTGTCATTTGGGAAGTCAGCCAGTAACAAATGCTGGAGGGACTGTGGGGAAAAAGAAAGCCTTCTCCTCCGTTGACGGGAGTGTAGAGTGGTGAGACCACTGCGGAAATCAGATTCCCCAGAAAGCTAGGACTGGAGGTCCCATTCAACCCAGCTGTTCCCCTCCTGGATATTTTTCCAGAAGAGCTGAAAACATGACACCACAGTGATATACGTGCACCCATATTTATCACAGCTAAATCTTGGGAACAACCCAAATGCCCACCTTCGTGGATTTTTGTTTTTGTCTTGAATTTGTTTCTGAACTATACCTTTTCTTCTACTGCTGAATTACTTAATTTCTATGCTATACCAAATAATTTAAATTATTAGCCTTTGCAATATTCTGCAAGTATCATAGCAGGATTTATTTTTCAAATTACCTTACCTGTTTGTTCTTTGTGCACATTCTGGATTCAGTTTTCCTTATTTCATTCCTACAAAGCTCAACTGCATTTCTGTAGACTAATTTCTATATGCCTCATGACTTTTGTCCAGTGCTGCATAGCGTCCTTGGCTTACCTGGCTGTTTTTCTCGTAGGACACGGGGCTGTGATCAGGCACAGCTAGATATAATGAGGTGGGTCTGTTCCATCAGAATACTTAGTATTAAAAAAATTTTTCTTTTCTTATGACAAGGTCTCACTATGTAGTTCAGGCTGACCTTGATCTTACTATGTAAGCCAGACTGGCCTTGAACGCATGGTGACTCTCCTGCCTCTACCTGCAGAGTGCTGGGACTGCAGGGGTGCCCAGCCGTGCCCAGCGTGGAGTGCTCAGCATCACCACTGCTGCACTGCTGTGTTCTTCTCAGGACAGGTTTATCCAGGGATGGCTCAGTGCAGGAAGCAAAAAGCAAGGCAAAAGAGCTCACACTAAGGAGAAAGAACCAAGCACAAAGGCTAGACCCATCAGGAAGCCCTGGCTGTCACCAGAGACGGAATGGCTTCATGCTTAGCAGTCAGCTGAATGTGGCCCCCAATCCCTGGCGTCTCCACTAACTCGCAGTGCGACCTGGTTTGGTAGTTAGCATCCTCCTGTCCTGGCTCTGCACCTGCAGAGTGGGGTGATGATCATGCTGGCTGATCCAGCTAGTGTGGAGGAGGCGGGATGCCTGATACTCGGCAAATGCTTGCCAAGGGCCTACATAGCAGCTGAGCCAGAGGCTCACAGGAGGAGAATCAGAGGAGGTAGACTTTTGCTGGGGGGGACCGATGCTGACCTTCTGAGGGCTGGCGGAGATGGGCTAGAGCAGGTGGCCATGGCTGTACCACCTTCGCTCGCGCTTCTGAGGCTGGCCACCTCCACCAGGCCCTGCTGGCAGCTCCAGGGCCGACTTTGCATCACTGACTAGAAAGGGCTTCCTTCAAGTGCTGAGCAGCTGCATCATGGAGAAAAGCATGATTTTTCACTGGATTCCTCTTCTTAAGAATTCCTCATTGAAATCAAGACACAGTTTATGGAAGTCCAGAGTCTCGCTTCATACAAGTTTTCATTTTAATAGAGAAAAATGGACACTGACATACCAAGAACTCCCCCGTCAATCCTGTCCTCTTTGGAATTTGAGCCCTTTTCCATTCTCACCATCACTGTAATAGGAGGAAACTCTCAGAGTCAGGAAATGCTGGGCCAGATTTTATAAGGCCTTCCAAATCTAGAGATTAAGTCAGAGAAATTTACCAATTCTCACTTCCTGGCTAGTCCCTGCACGGTGCTGGCCCAATATAGCTGCAAAGGACTCACTGGAAGCAAAGGTGACTCCCAAGTGTTTGTCCCACCTGCCTCTCTAAACTTAGGTCTTTCTCTTTCACACCCCCTGGCAGTAAAGAGAGGGGCTGATACTCACTTGTCCATCTCTATTTGTTCAGTATGCATGTGTGGAGCCCGTGGTACCTGCTGGTCCCTGGCTGGTAGTAGAGATAGAGAGGACCAGGGCAGACCAGATACGCCTCCTGCCGTCAGAGCACTACAGGAAATGGGAAAGCAAGCAGGAAGACGCATAATCAGCATCCATGATGAGGGGAAAGGAAGCGGATTTGGGGGAGAACGCAAGAGGGGTTCTCAGTAGAGGGTTATGTAACCTGAAAGAGCACAAGGGTCCAACCATGCCAGGACCAGGGTGGGGGCAGGAGGGGATTCGAGGCAGAGAGGCGGTCTTGCCCACACATACCAAGGCGGGAAATGGGGTTGGCTAACAGCCCAAGCATGGGCACTGTGTGGGCAGAGGAGAGAGCAGAAATGAGCCTGGGGGCTGCTCCCTCAACCTTACTCCTCATCAGGAATCAAGAGAGACCATTGAAAGAGCTAAAGAGGGAGAGGGAAACAGTAAATGAATTGTATGCAAAGATCAATTGCAGTGCGGAGGATGGATTGGAAACTGGGGAAGGAAGCGGTGAGGCCAGCCAAGCGCGAGTGTGGTTCTTCTGAGGAGGAGAGGCTGGCCTGGCCCAGGGCCAGAGGAAAGGGAAGGGTATGTGGCCTGGGAGGGGTCAGAGATGACTTGTGGTGTAGCGAGCTCCAAGGAAGGGCAGGGGCCTGGTTTCTGTCCTGGGGTCCCCTGTGATCAGGGGGAGGGACTCAGTTACCCTATATTCCCTCTTGTCCCCAGTTTTCCCCTCTGTAAAATGCAGGGCAGGGGACAGAAGAGCTCACCGTCCATGTCTAGCTCTGTGACTGCTGAGAAGCAGGGGTATCATCAGTCACTCGTCAGGGTTTGCTCAAAGCATCTGCTCAGCGCTGAACTCCACTGCATGGCTGGGGCTCTCTCAACATCTACCACAGTCCTTTTCCGAGCTCTACCATTGTCCGAGTTTCAAAAATGTGCATCAGAGCCAGCGAGATAGCTCAGTGGACTAAGTGCCTGCTTTGGCAAGCACGGGGACCAGGGTTTGATCCCCAGTCCTACACGCCACGCTGGCCCACCCCCAGGGCACACTGAGCTCACAACCGAGTCCAGGTGGTGAGTCCATGGTGCCACACACCTGTAAGTCCCAGCGCTGCGGAGACTGACAACAGGAGGATCATTATGAGTCTGAGCTGCGTAGTGGGACCCTGTACCAAACATACAAAAAGAAGAAAAAAAAGTGCGTTAACTGAATTTACATAGTTCTGTAACTAACGAAATAAACATCTTGCTGATCTTACTCTTTAACACACTACATTATTTAAAATGCTTTTAATAAAGAGTACCCACTGGGCAGGGTGGCACACTCCTGGAGTGCTGGTTTTGGGCTCAGAGAACTCTGGTCCAAGTCTAATCCCATTGGCTGCCCTGTTCAGCGAGTCACTTCCCTTCCTGCTCCCGGGTAGGGCAGGGAACCCGTGACATCGTGGGTCTGGTGCGTTGCTCTTGCCAGCTGTTCCTTCTTGTGTTGTCCTGGTTGCCTGTCTTCCCTTGAGGCCACTGACCAAGCGTGCTGAGTGCTCATGCTAGTCCGAGTCCTTCGCTGAGGTTGTCAGTATTGTCCTCTCCATCTGAGGATGACTCTCTGCCTTCCCCAGTTCACCCCCGCCCAGCGGAGCAGTGGCAGGGCCAGCATTCCAGGAGGGCATCGTGTTCCCAGCCACTATCCTGCTTCCTGCAATGACAGGGGCAGGGCAGGGGAGCTCGGCAGAATGTCCACTTCTTCTGAGTGCTGCCACTGTCATTTATGGTGCGTTGCTGACAACTCCCGGGAAGGCTGGTCCGACTCCACACCATTCCTTTTTGGCACCCGCAATGTGAAATGTCTGGAATGCAGTGCATCCCCTCCGGTCTGTGCTCCAGGCCTCCAGATGCTGGGCTGGCCCTTCTCACACAAAGGGCCCAGTGGGTGCTTTGAACAGTGTGACAGAGAGGAGCCCATGTCTCCAGCCTCCCGGAAGCCCCAGAGACAGACTGGCCTGGGTGTTGGCTGCTGCCCAGCTTCAAAGCACTTCCCAGCCAAGTGGGTCCAGCTGACAGTGTTCCCAGGGGACAGTGTCTTTCCCACGGCCACGCAGGCCCTGGGAGTGGGCTTGGTCACCAGCTGTCCCTGCAGTCTTCCATCTGTGGCCTTTCCACTCCTTGGGAGACAGTAGGGCCCTGGCCAGAACCTGAACTTAGGTTTGGGTCTCAGTCTTTGATATTGGGCCAAGGGCTCGGTGAGTCTGAGCCTCCTCATCCGGAGGTGGGGGCTCCTAATGTCTGCTGCAAGGGGCCTCCCTGGGTTTTCTGCCAGGCCGCGTCAAGCCCCATCTGCCACAGGGAAGTCCCTCCTCCATCACCTTTGCTGGGCTGGTTTCTAGCTCCATAGACTGCAAAGCTGTTGAAGGGGTCACCCTGCCTCTGGCACCGAAACCAGGACCCAGACGCCGAACAGCGGCAGCTGGAGCGTTGCTTCCTGCCCTACCTGCTGTAGAAGCAGTCTGCGCTGCCTCAAGCAAAACTCATGAGGAACAAGGGCAAAACATAGCGGAGAAAGTGAAAACGCACTTTTACCATTCTGTCACTTAGACAGGACTGAAATAAAATGGAAAGGAATAGGCCCGATGCAAGGGTGCAACACCTTAATCTCAGCTACTTTGGGAGGCTGAGGCAGGAGGATCGAATATTCTAGAAAAAAATTTCTTTAAAAAGCTGAGGGTGTTGCTCAGTGATAAAGCACCCTGGGGTTTGTTTCACAACATCATGCAAAAGCCAAAGCCAAAACAAACGAGAAAACCAACCCCGCAAACAACCTTCGAATTATTACTGTTACAGTGGTACCTCGGTTTACAAACTTAATTTGACTTACGATTTTGGGAAAGATGACTGCATTTGTATTTGTGTGGGGAAGATGCCTGTGGCTGTGTTTGTCCCCAAATGCAGACTTCGCCAGTGGAAGCAAAACTTTCCTGAATGCTTTTGTTAAAGAACCAAATTATTTGCAAACAAAAGTGTTTGAGAACCAAGGTATTACTGCGCTGTATATAGAAAGAGGTTATCCACGGTAGAGAACTCCTAAAAGGAAAAAAACAAATGAATGACTAGACAAGTATATAAATTATCAATTAAATTATAAAACAAAATAACAGGCAAATGTGCTATGCTATACAAATTTTAGATTAATTAAAAACTTAGAAGGCTTCAGTTTGCCAAAGAAAGGGGCAATCACACTGAAGCAGAAAGCCTCCCCCCACCCTACTAAATGCTACCCTCTGGAGAGTTTGTGGGACTAAGAAGTCACAGGCAGTGGCCTTCAGCTTCAAGGCCACCGGCCACTGGAGTTTGAGTTAATGGATTGAATGTTGCATCTGTTTTCTAATCCACAGGTAATGTGAGTCACGAACGTGACTGGGTGGGCTTCCAGACAGGACTCCTGCCTGCAGACATGTGTGCCAGTCACAGTGCTGCTGAGAAAGAGCCGATAGGAGGCGCACGCATGAGCAGCTCATTGTCTACAGGGAGGAGTGTGCCGCAGGGGGTCAGCTCACAGGGTGTGAGCGCTCCTCTGCACCAGCAGAACAGGGGTGCAACTCCAGTCCAAACCGCAAAGCCTGATCCCAGGCTGTGCAGCCTCCGGAGGCAGCAACAGATGTCCCAGTTCCAGAAGACAGAGCCAGTTTGCCCTTCCTCTGCCTTCTTGTCCTGCCCATTCTCTGTGGACTGACTGACACCCACTCCTGCTGGGAGCTTGGGGCTTCTTTACTTAAGCTATTAACTCAAGTCTCATTTCTTTGAAAGCAACCTCATGGACACACTCAGAAATCATGCTTTCAGGCTCTGTGGTATCCCTTAACCGAGTCAGCGAGTCAAAAAAAAAAAAAAAAAAAAAAAAAAATTAACTGTTGTGTCTCTTAGGAATACTCTATAATCAATTCAAAAAGCCTTCAGGAGCATGCATGCCACGCACAGTCTGAAATGTCCCGAAATCTTATAGCTCACCATGAAAGACATACAATAGAAGACCTTAAATTTGACAACAGCCTTAAAAACCACAGTATGGTACTAAGCAAGAGTAGAGAATTTGAGATAACCTCTCATAAACTTAAAATATAAAGCAAATTCCTACCAACTGTAGTAAAGGGTACTTTAAAGTACCTTTCTGTATTCTTTAGAAAAGGGTGCTAAACATTGCCAAAGAGACCACCAATGTGTATACAACCAAAAAGAAAGAGGGGAAAGATAGAACAGTCTTTAGTGAGTAGGAGAACAGTCTAAACTGTCATTAATAAAAATATTATGTCTTTCCTGTCCTCCTCCATTTTGTGATAGGACTTCATTTCTAAATATTTTGAAACCTGTAGGGATTTATTCCCTGGGTCAAAAGAAATATTTCAGGTTAGGAAGTTTAAAATGAACTACATAGCTGCCCACCAACAGATGCTCTCTGGTCAGGATAAAATCGTGAACTGCCTTACACGGTAGGAAGCCTTGATAGGGACTGTGGATTGTGTTCAACTGTGTATTCTACAGTGGCGATGGCCATCAGAATGTCCCGGTCCACATCACACAGGGCTCTTGCTGGAGTTCCAGGTGAGTGGGGCGCATCATTGGAGGTCACAGGCAGATGGGTGGCATGGGCCATGGGGCCAGAGCCCCTCCCCACTGGAAAGGGGACAGTGCCCTGGGGCCCCTCCACACAGGGGAGCAGAACTCCTCAGTCCTGACCTCAGGTGTTCAGGTAAGGTCTTTTACAACTGTGATTCAGCCTGAAATCAGTTGCCACTCAGAGAGTCTCCTGGTGACCTGGGTGGGCCTGGCCCCATCAGGCAAAGGCCTTAAGAGCAGGGTGAGGTTCCCTAAAGAAGGAGGAGGAAGTCTACCTGCGGGTGCTCCCCAGGCTGTGCCTGAGGACCCTGCCTATGCTCAAAGCCTGCTCCACAGTTGTGGGACGAGTCCTGTGACACAGGTCCTCTCCTGCCCTGTCTCTCTGGTTGACTCACACAGTAAGCAAGAAAAGTGTTCACTGGTCTCTTGGGCTATGTCCCCAGATTTCCTTTTCCCCTGCAAATGCCTCACCCTGTCCCAGCCTGTGGCAGCCCCTCTGCCTGGCAGATCCTCCTGCAGGCTGGATTTTCATGGGGCAGCACTGTCCTAGCTCAGCAGACTGGGGATACTGCAGCCGCTCAGAGGGCCTCCCTGACCATCTGTAGCAGCAGTGCCTCCCCCTGCTGCCACCGAGCGCCTCACGTGTCTTGGCATTCGCTAGTGCCTTATCTTGTGGGTGCACCTGCTCCCCGCCTATCCTGCTCCATCCCCCTGCAGCATATGCGTCCCTTAGAATTCACCTGTTCTGTGTCTGCTCCGTCTAGACTCTGTCCTAGGGGAGTGCTCCATAAACATTGTGAAATAAATGAATGACCCAGGGCTGGACAGTCAAGGGCTGCCGCCAGATTTCAGATTCTGAGACACATGGCGGCCTGGTTCCAGTGCCCAATGTGGGCAGCTCCGCGACATCCCTATCCCTGCTGCTGGACACCTGATCTTCCCCGGCTCATTGGCTTTAGCTGCTGGGCGCTAGCAGGCTGCCAATGGCTGGCCGCCCCGGCCCTGTATGTTCGCCGTCTGGCTCAAGTGTGGGCACTTTGTTCCGTTGAAACGCAGCACTGGACATGCATGAAGTTCTTCAGTGAACCTGAGTCTGGTTCTTCCCAGGGCTCAGAGGTTGCAAAGTTCAGAATCTGAGGAGATTTCAAAGCCAGGCCAAGCCACAGCTTAGTGCGGGCTAAGGTCAAAATTGTTTTCATTCCTCCACCCTGGAAAGTTCCTTCCATTTCCCTTCTGCCCTGAGACCACACCTCCTTCAATAACACAAGCACTTGCAAGGCCTGCATAGGAATCCATTCCCTGATGCAGATGGGGAAGGAAGGCTCTGAAAGGTAGTGTCTCAGCCCAGGATCCTCAGCAAGGCCAGGAGCACAGCCGATTCCATGGAGACGGGGTACGGTGTGAGCCACTGGGATACAGAATTGCACCCCTCTTCACGCATGGTGAGGGGTTCCGTGGGGCTGCTCCCTGAGCCCTGCATGCCTCTGCCTCTGCAGCACCAGTGGGGTTCACCCTGGGGGGCCTGAGTCGGAGAACTGAGGCTTAACCGGAGAAGCGGCAGCTGCTCCAAGGGATGGAGGGCAAATGTGAGCGTGTCGGGCACCAGGATCCATTCCCAGAGTGCTCCCCCCCAGGACAGTGGCCTGGGCTGGCTGCTGGGGCCTCTGTGGGGCACCAGCCAGGGCACAGCCAGCTGCAAGGCCCTTCTCTCGGTCCACCGCTGGAGCCTGGGCAGGGTCTTGCTACTGCAGGCCTTTGCACCCGGGGTGGGCAGAAGGATCGGAGCTGGACAAAAGACCTGTGGGGACGGAGAGAGTGGAGTAGCAGAGAAGGGTTGGGCCACCCTCTGTGAGCAGCTGGCTTGCCTTGGGCCTGTTCAGGCAAGCAGCATGGTGTGATCCTCACTGAGACTGAGATTTTCAAATCCTGGTTAGAGGCTTCGACTCCTCCACCCTTAGCCTCCCTCTGAGGAGTGACGGGGCAGCTGGTGTCAATCCCCAAGTTCTTTTTCAGCCATGCACAAAACTCTGACCCCAAGAACTGGCTTAAAGGGCTGTTGGGTGACAAAATTTAGGGTGACTCTGTGGCAAATCCCATCTGGCACGTTCTGTCCACCCAAGTCCCTGAGGAGGGCCGTGCACTGCTTTGCACTATGGTGATCTGGGTCCTGCTCATGTCACCCAGGGGCTCGCAGGTCTGTCCAACGTGGGAGGCACCTCTTTCTGTTTCGTTTCCCTTCACAGCTGCTGACGTCATCTAGTTAGGGGGTTTCCTCCCTCCCTTACTGAGCACCTACTGTGTGCCAGTTGCTGGAACACCCTCCTGCTCACCACTGTCTTTCCATGGGCAGGCACTGGTGCTGGTGCCAGGGCAAGGGGAGGGTGGCAGGAGCCATCAGGAGCAGTGCTGCCGAGGGAATCAGATGCCTGTGTAGACAGAAGGCAAGGCCCAGGAAGGACAGATCGCCGCATGTCGGGGGGCTGAATCTGAGTGGTGGGAGCGCAGCATCGTGACTGCAGAGGGAGCACTTCTGGGGTCCCACCTTGGAGGGCCTTGCATGAGGGGCTTTGATTGTATTCCAAGAGCTGTGTGAGGCACCGCAGGCAGGGGAGGGGTGATCAAGAGGTGATAGAAGGGCAGGAGGCTCACACGCAGAGACCCAGCCAACAGCTGTCTTCTACACGAAAGCCACACAGCCACCTTCCCGTGGGACTCTCCAGCACCTCCCAGGGACGGTTGTTGTCATCATTTCCCTTTGGGGTGGCCTCCAGAGGGGACCACCCGCATGACCTCCCATTGACCCTCTTCCGTGGAGTCCATGGCTGCTGGGCTCTCTGAATGGCCAGGCGATGAACTCATCGGCCGCCTCCTGCAGGGCCGCTGTCTGAGCGTGTCTGCCGCTTCAAGGGACAAGGGCGCTGTGTTCCGGCCCTCGGCTCGCCAACATCCTTGATGAGTAACCGGGACCATCAAGGGACAGGGAAGTGGTCACAATGCCTCTATTGTGCTTTCGTTCCTGAGCACAGAGCTCTGGGCCTCGCGGCAGGCTGGGCTGGCAGCCGCAGCTGCTGGCGACACGGGCAACCTCATCAGTCACCCCAGCAGGAGGCCTGGGCGAGGGCCCAGCTGCCCCCAGGACACCAGCTCCGCGGAGTCGCCGGAGACCCACAAAGCAAACAGCCCTTCTTGTCTGCAAGCACAAAGGGGCCTTTCTGCGGGACGGGCGCCCGCGCGGCGGAGGGCAGCGGACTCGCTTCCTCACCCACTCGCTTCTCCCTCCTCATTGCATATTCTTCCAGCACCTTCAAGGACTTTGCTGAAGAGATGGAAATGGCAGTTCATGCTGAAGGGATGTACTTTTTTTTTTTTTTTCAGGTCGGGCTGAGTGTTTTCAGGCCTCATTGCGAAGTTCAGTCTTCCCGCATCTCCCGCCTGGGCTCCGTGCGCCGAGGCTCTGGGCCGCATCTCCCCCGGCTGGCTCTGCGGATGCGTGGCCTGGGCTGGTTCCGGCCTGTCTAAAGCTCACACACAGCGTGCGGTCTCAGACACCTTCAGTGACTGTTGCGGGTTCTGTGTGATTTAACTAACAGACTAGACCCTAGAGGCAGTGAAGATGGTGTGGCCAGGCAGGTGATGTTACCTCTGGGGTATTAGGGAAAACAACAGGTGCAGGAGTACCTTCTCTTCTGTAGTGAGAGGATACCTGAGCTGTGTACCTGTCCCCCTACCAGGACACCAGGCAGCATTTCAGAGCTGGGCATGAGGCTCCAGGACCAAGGACCAAGGTGGAGAGAGTGGTCAGACAGGAGCTTTTATAGCTCAGGTTCCTCTTCTGTGAAGCTCAGAGCCAGGCTGGACTAACATACCATGTCAGAATTCATGAGAAGGATCTCACTGGCTGGGGCGTGGTGCATCCAACAAGCACCGGGGAGATGCCCTGACCGCTGCCTCCCAGTCCTGAGTCTGCAGGCTGGTGGGTGGGCGTGCTCACTTCTCAAAACCTCACTGAACAGACAGTCATGATTTTAGTATGTGTTAAAAATATGTTCATATTCAATAAGAAGTAGAAACATCAGAGTTGTGAATAAAAGAAAAAGCACCAAGCCAAATTAAAAAATGATCTCCTAAACAATTGTAGGACTGACAAGACAAGCCATAAAAGACCTGGGACACATTGTTCTTCCAAGAATTTATTCTAGGTAATTAATCATGGCCATGTGCAAATAGTACCGAGTATTTTTTATTGTAGAGTATTTTTATTGTAGAGTGATTTAGAATAGTAAGAAACTGAATCCTAGCCCAGTGTTCACTGAACAGATTGGCTGAATATATCGTGACACCACCACACCACAATGGAATATTATTCAGTCATTAAAATTACATTGTGAAGAAAAGCTGTTTCATAATGTGGAAAGGCTCATAGTGTATTATTAAGTGGTGATGATAGGTTTTTGAACTGGCGTTCCTTGCTTTTTTGCACAAGGAAAGATAGCTGGCTAGAAATACACCAACACATTAGCAGCCGTTAGCTCTGGATAATGGAATTGCAGGTTACAAAATCACATTTTGCGTTTTTGCAAATGCTTGGCTCAGAGCATATATTTCTATTGTGATCCACAAAACATTCACTGACAACAAGGTAGCTCTACTGTGATTTCCGAAGGCAGCACATGCCAGGTGAAGAATGTATTTTCTGTAGATATTTCATGAATGCGTGAGTGATTGACTTGTAGGGCAAAATCTGGGTGCTCTGGCAGAAGCCGCATGTTGGGGAGGACTTGCTGTGACTGCTGGGAGCAAGAACACATGCATGGGGAATGCGGCAAGAAAGCAGCAGCAGAGCACCCGAGCGCAAGGGGCAAGAGCAGCGCGGGTTCTCACAGGCAGGGTCAAGGGCGAAACCGCCCAGGTTTTGGCTCCAGTTGGAGCAAGAACAGAGGAAGAGTCCCTGGACTGCGACTCGGGAACTCTGGAGTCTGCACCCTGCTCTGCATCTGGAGGCTTCTTGTTTGCCACAGTAGTAAAGAGTTGTCAAAGCAGGGCTGCAAAGTGGTGACAAAGTGTGACCCAAATATGCGGTGGCCATGCGTATCTTAACAATTCAGCATGGTAAAACTCATCGCCCTTGGTCTCCTTCAAAACACCCTCCCTCGCTTCAAATGCACTTTGCCCGTTGCCCTGAACACTTCCAGAAGCACTTCTGGAGGTGCTGTTTCGCAAGTGTCTTTATGAGGTGTGACCCTACCCGGTGAGTGCTGTGGCCCAGTGCCATCCAACAGGAAGGCTGGGGGAGCGTGGGGTGTCCGCCTCTTCCTGATTCAGCAGATATGGTGTCATGTGATTCTTGGCCCTCCTAATGTCATAATGGCCATGGCAGATGCATGATTTAGGACATCGAGGCAGCCACAACTGTGCAAGGAGAGCTACTTCTCCTCCCCTCTGCCTCTTCCTCCGCCTCCCCTTCTGGGGAGCTGTAGCAGCCCCTTCAGGGTGCTAGAACTGCAGGTCGAGCAGCTTTTTCCTTCCACCTGCGCACAATCTGACACGTACTCTAGGGTCTAGCTTTCCTCCACACGAGGCTCTGCCTGCTCTGCGGCCGGGACAAACCTGTGCCCTTCCCTTGCCCTAGAATGTTCTCCTCCACCCCTCCCATTGTCCCCCACCTGTGCTCTCCCAGAAACATTCTCACCCCGTCCCTCAGCACCCTCACTCTCATACCTCACAACCATAACCACATTCTGATAAGTTGCGGAGCATATTCTGTGTAGCAGGTTTACAAGAGATTTAAAACAAAACAAAACAAAACAAAACAAAACAAAACAAAACAAAACAAAAAAAAACACTTTCTTCTCTAAGTCCCCGTCCCAAGCACTTCCAGGGCCTTCTGGACCTCTCCAGGGGCTCCCAGAGCTCACTTGCCTGTGTAGCAGGAACTCAGTGGCATCGATGTCCTTTTTATATTAGTGTCTTCTGTTTGTTGCTTCACAGCCACTTTGAGTCTCTGCTTCTGTAGAGAAGTTGTGGCTCTTGCTGGGTGTGATGGTGCACATTTGTAATTCAAGCTACATAAGAGGCTGACGCAGGAGGATTGCATGTCCAAGGCCAGTCTGGGCCACTTGGGGAAACAAAAGAAAAATGGTTGGGCATGGGACAGAGGGCTTGCCTAGCAGCCATGAGTCTCTGGGTTTGATTCACACACACACACACACACACACACACACACACACACACTGTGGATCTCCCCAACAGGGTATCTCTCTGAGGTATTTCTCTTCCTCCAGCCTAGTTCAATTTTTTTTCCCAGAAAGTTATATTTTCCTACTCGATGAGCAGATGCCATTTTCACCTTTGATCAAGGCTAAAAAGCACAATTGCAATGTCTGGTGGCAGCAATCAATATCGTAATAAAATTACACCTAATTTATTTAGTACTTCGGGTGCACTAAGGTTCATTTATCTGGGCAGTGTTTCAAAGTTTCAGAATGAGGAAGATGCACTTGGCCATGAAATGTTTCTGCCCAGCCCTCGTGAAAGCAGCTGTTAATTGCGAGACCACCATGCTCTGACCCACTTAGGGAAATTGATGTGCTGGAATGGGCTGCGCCAGCGTCCCCACATTTCTTAACCATGGGACCAGACCTGGAGGCATAAAGGTGGTCCAGGCCCTGGCAGCCGACCTGGACTGCTGGGTTGCAGTTTGCTTGTGTCTGCATGGTAGCCCTTAACACTGCTTCCAAGGAAAGGGAGTGCTTTTCTCCAAGCAGGAGAATGTGGAGGAAGAGGGCCTCCAGGAGGAGCCAGGCCCAGAGATGCAAGGCTTCCTGGGGAGCACAGGCCAGGTTTGGAGCAAAGAAGATCCAACCCACAAGCCACTTAAGTACAAGCGGCTCAAACTCATTTTCTGATCCCTGCAGTCAGCTGGAGGCTCTGGCAGCAGAACTCGCCCCAGGGGCTTGACTGGAGCATCTTGAGGGTCCTGGCTCCAGAAAGTTCTACCCAGTGTTTTCCAGGATGGAAATGGCCGTTCTCTTCCTGGAGACAGACAGTGTCCAGCAGGTCCCTGACCCATCACCCTCAGAGCCCCCATCTCTGTGAACTGCAGCACCATCCCTGAGACACCCCACTCCTTCCCTGCCCTCACCCACTCCTGCCAACCTCAGCTGGCACGGTCACTTGGACTGAGCTCGAGCATGCTTGGTCCTGTGACCACATGACCTCAGTTGGACTTCGATCTACTAATTCCTGCTGTGTGACCTCAGGCACATGACTACCCCTCTCTGTCCCTTTGGTGCTCCATCAGTGGAGTGGCAATGGTCATGCTAACTAAGAGCTGAGTTCTATCCAGGACTCAATTTGATCATCCAGTGAGGTCATTGGAGAAAGGCACCCGCAGTAGGGAGGGTGACACTTTGTCAGCCTGTGTGGTCACTGGCACCTGTCTTGATGCACCCACCAGCTTTGTGGTCAGCTGTAGACTACATTCTGTCTTCAGATAATTAATGCCACCTTCCTCCCTGCCCCTGCCCTGACTCCAGCTGCAGCTCTGCCCCAAGGCCAGCTTGCTGTGGCTCCCCACTTCCCCGCCTGCCCACACCCATTCTGCATGCTTCAGCCAGAAGGGACTTAGTCGTAGCGCTTCAGTGTCTCAGGCTGCTGAGCAAAGCACCCCGCTCTGTGGGGCTGAAACATCACGAATGTGTCCTGGCACCACTTGGAGACCAGAGAGCTGCAGTCACGGGGTCCCCAGGGCTGTGGTCCCCTGAAGCTTTAGGATCCCAGTTGCCTTTTCTGGCTGCCCCGCCTTGCCTCTGCATGGGCCTCCTTCCTCCTGGTCTCCTCCTCTGGCTCATGAAAGATGCCTGTCATCCCTAACATCCAAGATGATCTCTTCTGGAGACCTTGAATTTATTTCCATCTGCAAAGACCCTGTTTCCAAATAAGTTCCCACTCACAGGTGCTGGCGGGTGGGCTTCAAAGGGACACAGTTCAACCCCTTATGAAGATGGGGCTCACAGACATAGAAACTAGTAAATTTAACCTTGGGTTTTCCTCGGAGTCTCCAAGGGCCCCGTGGGCTGTGCAGATCCTTCACCCCCTCGCCCACGACCCTGCCTCAGTAGCCCCAATCTATTTTTACTGTCTCCTCCTCCTCAGCACCTGAGAGCCCTTTCCTCACTTTTCAAGGTCTGCCTTGCAGGCCTCTGGAATGACAGCCTCCCTGCCCCTTCATTGTCCCAGCACCACTGGCAGAGCTGGGCGAAGCGCGGGAACTCAGTAAGTACTCTTGGCTCCATGAAAACTTATTGGGGTCACAGCAGCTTCAGGAGGTCCAGTAATAGGGGAGTGGGAAGGGTGCCTGGGCTTGGGGAACTGGTCTGCTCAGTCCCAGGGCAGCTCCCAAAAGCTCTGGTGCAGGGGCCCTGGAGACACCACACCATGTCCTCCCTGTGACCCACAGTGTGGCAGGTGGTGCCCAGTGCACTGTCAGGAGCCACACTGGTGACTCTGGGATGCAAACCTGCCCACCTTATGACAGCCCTGAGGGCCAGCACCTCTGGGTTCATAGATGGGGAAACTGAGGCACAGAGAAGGCAAGGCCCTTGCCTGAGGTCACAGGGCTGGTCTGAGTGAGGCCAGGCAGTCTGGCTTCCACTCTTTGGAGCTTGTACAATGAGCCAAGACTGCTGGCCAGAAGTCACTCAGGCCCCAGGAGGGTGGGCTGCTGCTGCCCCTGCCTATGGTTCACTCACTCTCTGATGAGTCCCTGGGGGAGCAGGCACGGGTGACCCCACGGGGGTGATGTCCAGCAGCTGAGGCTGCTGAAACTGTTACTCAGAGTCATACAGAAAGGCAGTCAGAGCATACCCCGGGGCCAGGACAGGCCAGGTTAGGCCAGGCCCTGCCAGTTAAGACAGGGAATAGATTATGTTCTCATTGTCTTGAGAAGACTCTGTAGGCTTTTGAACAAGGAGTGAAAGGACCCAATGTGTCCTCTATTAAGGTCTCTCCAGCTTACAGTTGTCAGATTTAGCAAATGAAAATACAGGGTGATCAATTAAATTAGAGTTTTAAATGAATAATTTTTAGCATAAATATGCACCAAATACTGTGCAGGACTTACAAGGGCTGATCAAAAAATACAATGTATATTTACATTTTAAAACTCATCAGAGTAAAAAAAAAAAAAAAACCAACCAAAAACATATTGCCATTAATTCCCCCTCAACCCCCTCCCACTTGCCTAGATCCACTCATCCCACCATCCTTGTGGCTTTCTGAAGCAGTTCAGAAGTCCCCTTTCAGGAGTGTCTTTAGTTGTGATGTGTCCAAATGCATTGCGCAGTTTCGGTCAAATGAAACCATGGCAGTGTGCCCTCCCCCATTTCATTGAGCAGATATGGCATTGTGTGACTGCAGGCTCCTCTACAAAGTCAAAATGACCATGACGGGAGACGTTCTCAATCCATTCAGAGCATGAAGGCAGCCATGACAGCACAACTGTAAGAAGATTTCCAGAATTCCTTCAGAAAGCCTCAAGAATGATGAGATAGAATAGCAAAGGCAATCCTGGGCAACAAAGACATGGCAGGAGGCATTATAATTCCTGACTTGAAATTATACTACAAAGCTACTGTGATAAAATTAGCATGGTACTGGTAACAAAGTAGACCTGAAGATCAATGGAATAGATTAGAAGATGCAGAAGCCTCTACAAACACACTCAGTCACTTGATCTTGGACAAAGGGGCCAAACACACTTACTGGAAGAAAGATAGCCTCTTTAAAAAATGGTGCTGGAAAAAATGACTCTCTACATGCCGAAAACTAAAACTTGACCCAGGTCTATCACCATGCACTAAGCTAAAGTCAAAATGGATTAGATCTAAACATTAAAACAGAAACACTAAATCTGCTGGAAGAAAAAGTAGGAAGAACTCTTGAAGAAATATGGGTAGGCAAACAGTTCATGAACAAAAATCAAATCAATGGTAATACTTGAAAGAATTAACAACTGGGACCTCCTCTTGTTGAGAAGTTGTTGCACATCAAAAGAAATAACCAATAAAGTGAAAGGACAACCCACAAATTTAGAAAAAATCTTGACTAATATTAGCACTCAGACAAAGGTCTGCTCTCTAGAATTTATAAAGAACTAAAAAAATTAGGGTCCCAAAATTTAAACACCCAATCCAGAAATGGGCATCCGAGGTGAACACATATTTCTCAGAGGACAAAATTATACAAGCAAATAAATATATAAAAAAAGTTCCACATCACTAGCCATCCATGAAAGGCAAATTAAAACAAAAACTGAGATACCATCTCACCCCAGAAAGAATGGCTATCATAGACAAAATCACCCAACAACAAATGTTGGAGAGGCTGTGGGGAAAAAGGAACCCTTCTCCACTGCTGGTGGGAATATAGACTGGTGCAACCATTATGGAAATCAGTGTGGAGACTCCTTAAAAAACTAGGACTGGAAATCCCATTCAAACCAGCTATCCCCCTACTGGAAATTTTTCAGAGAAACTGAAATCATCACATCATAATAATGTATGTGTACTGATGTTTATAGCAGCACAATCTGTGATAGCCAAATCTTGGAAACAACCAAGATGCCCGTCACCTGAGGAATGGATGAAAAAGATGTGGTACTTTTATACAATGGAGTATTACTCAGCTATAAAGAATGATAAACTCGAAGCCTTTATATTGAAGTGGATGCCACTTGAAGATATACTCATAAGTGAAATAAACCAGACCCACATGTGTAAATATCATATAGTCTCCCTAGCATAAGAACTCAAAAGAAGAAACAAAAATAGAAAGGTATAACACAATTAAAAGGAAAGTGAGAATTTGAGGATTAGATAATAAAGAAAAGGCAAGGAGAAAAGTTAGGAAACATGACAGGGACAAAGTCATACATTTATATGCACAAGATGGGTACGACAATGATCCTGAGAATCTTCAGCATGTTTTTGAAACTAGCGGTTAATTGGTAGGATTCTCACCCTAACTATCCATGCTGATACCTGTGAACTAAGCAACTGCACTGAAGAGAGCAATATGTAATGGTAGGGTCATGCTTGGATTGCCTGTCATTCTGGTCTTCTAAATACGTACTGCTTGACATGACAAACCAATTACTGCCATACTGTCTCTCAAGTAAATGTTTGTTTTAAAAAAGGGTAATAAATGAAAACAAGAGACAAGAAAAAAAAAGTCATAGGGCTGTCCTGCTGCAAGGCTGTATATGGTTAGATTTCTAAATTTCTGTGTAAAAATATGTAACTGCTTATTCATATTTTTTATTTTTAAATTTTTTCTACATATTCTGTAGGGACTTAAAGTTTAAAATATCAACACTTGATGGAAAATACCTGTTCCATGTTATGCCTAAGATGTTTGATATTCAGACAGATAGTGAGTTTAAACTCAACTGCCTACATTGTAGGGTAGTAATAATAAGCTTCTCTTCTGGAAGGTTAACAACCTAAGTTTTCAGACCAAAAATTAGAGAAAAAAGACGGGATGCAAGGACAGCCAATATTTTGGCCCTAGCCTTTCAAGGTCACTGAAGATTCAGGACATAGGAGATCCTGTACTGCAACATCATGTAACTCAGTTGTGGCCCAAATTTTCTGATCAAGGAGATTATGGGGCCACAGAGGAAAGTGATTGACGATGTAGAGTGTGCCTAAGGAGAGTCACATGGAGAGAAAACATTCTCTCAGGCTTTCACACAAAGCTAATGGGTCAAGCAACGGCCGTGACTCATCCACATGGCTGACACTGACAAAGGATCTACGAACTGCGGTACAGGGTTCCAGGATAAATCCTGAGGGGATTTGACTGATCTTGACAGATACAAAAGTTACATTTCTTGTTATATAGG
The DNA here is from genome assembly GCF_000260255.1 of Octodon degus. Lineage (NCBI taxonomy): Eukaryota > Metazoa > Chordata > Mammalia > Rodentia > Octodontidae > Octodon > Octodon degus. Next base: position 194,472 of record NW_004524653.1, read on the forward strand.
TCTTGCTTTACCTTGGTCTTAACCATCCAGCAGAAAAGTATAAAAACAAACTATAAAAAGTAAAACCATATTAATATGCTGAGCTGCAAAAGGCTCAAGTTCACAACTTCTGACACTGCCAGTCTTACGGAACACCTACTACTACTATGGACTACTGGACTATATTGGAATATTTTGCTGAATTCATGTACCTACAATATTGAAATGACAATGGAAAGCCCTTCTCTGACAAAATTATCCCAACAAGGGGGATACAAATGAACGTCCATTTTGTATCTGTATACTCAAAACAGTTAGTATAGACATACAGCTGCATTCTCTTAATTCATTGAATAGAGAGATTTGTTCTAATAGTGTTTGTGGACAGGATATCACGTCTGCATCTTGTACAAGGAATAACCACTAAGACAACAATATGCAATGTGTTAATTATTGAAACTGTGCTAGTAATCGGTTTTGAAACTGTCTCATTGCTATTTGTTTCTCAATAAAATTATTTTTTTTTAAAAAAATGATGGGATAAAGCCAAGTGTGGTGGCACATGCCTGTAATCCCAGCATTTGTGAGGCTGAGACAGGAGGATTGTTGTGAGTTCGAGACCAGCCTGGGCTACAAAGTGAGTTCAAGGCCAGCCCAAGCTGCACAATCAAACCCTTTCTCAAAAAAAGACCAAAATGAAGGAAAGAAAAGAATGATGGGACATGTGTTTGAAGTATGGGGGATTAATGGTAATGTGTCTTTTCTGTAGTAACAATTTTTAATTTAAACATTCACCCTGTTTTTCAGGCATACCTCCTACTTAGGCTGAAAAATGCGCACTGTCGGTCGGTCTGAGGATGCGCTGTGTTTTTCTAGCTGTCTCACCCTGGCAGTTGTGAGAAGTGGGCAGGCCAGAGCAGGACGAAAGCAGGCGTGGCCCAGGGAATGAGGTGACAGCAGAACTGACAGGGGGCCGTTCTCACAGGGCTCTGCCAGGCACCAGAGAGTGAGCGAGGTCCTATAGTCAGGACAGCAGAACCGAAGGAGCTGAAGAAAGGGGCCTGGGGGAAGCGTGGGGAAGGTGGATGTGGGGCACCTTTCCTGGTGCCTTTGTTGGGATAAGGAGCACTCGGTCTCCCAGCTGACTCCTCACTGAGCAGCTCTGAACACCACGGGCGGGGGCCCAACAGGCCTCCCAGGGCTACACACCTGTGCTTCCCTCTGAGAAAGAGGGTGAAGGAGAAAGGGGAAGGGAAGACGGGAGAGGGAGGAAGGGAGACAAGAAAGAGGAAAGGGGAGAAAGAAGGGTGCCGATGCCCTCCTGCCCCACTCACCAGCCGAATTCCCGCTCGGCCTTCACAGTTCAGGTCGAGCTGCGCACATGGCTGCAGCGTCCTGCTCACTGGAGCTCGTGGACACAGGCTGGGGCCCACCAGCTATGGTCTGCTCTGTGCTTCTACCTGAAGCCCGTGGTGCCGGAGCAGGGCCGGGAGCCGGACACCTCTGTGGGTGACAAGTGCCGTGAGAGTTGCTGCGCCCGCGTGGTTGATGTGACTTTGAGTTAATGCAGATACACAGTGGCCTCACCAGGTCCCTCTGTCCAGGGCCTCGGGGCCAAGCAACTGTCCCGGAAGCATCTTCCCTCCCTGAGCACTGCTCCACCTCCTCTGGAACTCCAATCTGTAGCTGTCTCTGACAAAGGACCCCCATATTCCTTGTTAGGACCCCGACACTCCAGGCCAGCCTCCAGGGCAGGGCAGGGCAGGCACTAGGACTTAGGACAAGCATCCTATCCTTCTCCAGAGACCATGTGGCTCAGGTTCTGTCTGCCGTTTCCCTTCGACCCTTCTTGCCCTCAGATTCTGGGAGGCCTCAGTCATGGAGTAGGGGGATCCTGTTCCCAAGTTCATCTTTAGTTTCCTCTGCTGTCCCTGGTCTAACTCCCACTCCCCCAACCCACTCATCCCACTCATGGAATAAGCTACAGAGTCAGAGTTCTTGACAGGAGGAGTGAAAGCTTCACTTAGGGATCTACTGGGCCACTTGCAGGGTGCTGGTTGTTCAGCCCACATTCTCTGATGCCTGCTTCCTGCCAGGCCCTCGGGGAGGCCCAGGAAGCAAAGGTGGTGACAGGGAAAGAAAGGGCTTGTGATTTAAGAAAAACATAAAAGGCAACAATAGTCAAAGGTGACCCAGAAGACAAAAATGATGGTCCAGTTCCTCAGAATGGATCATGGGCTGGGTTCTGCTCCAAAGCAGGGACATGGGGCCGTAAGTCCACCCTCTCACACACGTGTGAAGTAGGCACTGTTGGTCACCCCATTCTAGTCCGTGAGGCCAGGAGCAGAGGCTACTTCCCAGCTCAGGGTTCCCCCTCAGAGCCCAGGAAGCCAGCTTACATCCATGCGCCATGCTCACTGAGGGGAATGGCCTGGAAGGGGCTAGAGCTCCAGGGTGAACACTTGGGGCAGTGACTGGGGAGCTAAGTCTTAAGGGTGAACTGTTCCTAAAGCTCCCTGTTCCTGTGGGCCACACCTTCCACGCAGTGGGCTTCCTTAGTTGTGACTTAAACAAGGGAAGGAGACATGACAGTCTAGATTAACAAAGAAACACGTGGATAATTTGCTGGCCAATGCTACTACTCAGTTGGGCTGCTTGGCAGCCTTTGGGCACAGCTGTACCCAGGGACTTACGTGACAACAGCAGGACTTGCTCTCCTCCCAGCTCTCCATGGGTCTTTTTTTCTTTTTTCTTTTTTCAAGTTGGCTTCATTATCAGACAGGCTGAGCTGCACAGCACAGAAGTAGGGGTGGGCTTCTGTTCTCATCCTGGCCAGCAAGTTCACAGAGCAGATCACCATCTTTTTGCTTATAGAACCCATTTTGTTCCCCCAAAGAATTAGTTCTGTTTAGATCCTGTGCTTGTACTTCAATCAGTATCACAGGTCATAGACTGCTCTGACTGGACAATTTGGGTCACATTCCCAACCTGGCTAAGGACTCAGATCTGTGTGCTTACGAACAATTCCAGGGGTGGGTGAAGACCCGTCAAAGGCAAAGGGGTTCTAGCACCAGTGCCTGATGAAGAATAATTTTCCAGGGGCGCTGGGGCGCCCTCCCCCGCCACAGGCACCTCCCTGCCCTGCATCTGGAAAGGCTTTTCTTCCCCCCACCCTCAGTGGCCTAGTGCCTACCAGGCTGTCTCTTCCTGTCCCTTCCAGGCCTGGGAGATCCAGTGTGGGCACAGCCAGGAGGAGGGAGGGAAGAAAGAGGGACGCAAACAGGGCTTCCATTTGTATACAATTAAAACGCCAAACACAAACCTGTGATGAGTCCCAGAAAAACCACTAGATTTGTTGGAAAAGAAGAAGATCGGAGGATGGGACTCTTGAAAATGAGATAGAATTAATTGACTGTGGAACTGAGCACCATGAAATTAAAGATAATTTAATAGGAAGCCCAGGTACTATTGTCTGGCTCTCTGCTAGCGCAGGAGGAATATCCGATAAGCTGGATAACCGCTGAGCAGAGGACTTGCCAGGAGGGAGAAAGCGTGGATCCTCGGGGCTTGGCTAGGTGTCTGGGATCTCAGTGACAGGTCAGGAGCCCCGAGCTGGGATGGCTCCGATCTCCATGGAGACAAATGTGCCACCTTCCCAAGGTCCTGCTAGTGTGGTGAGCAGGTCACAAGAAGGCTGAGGCCAGGAAGACAGCAAACAGATTATCATCGGGGACTCCCGGTGCCTGCAGGAGCCAAGGGTAGCCTCATCCCCTCTGAGCTACAGCTTCCTCAATTTTTGAATGAAGCAGTTGAGCAAAGCCTGCACTAGCCCCCATTCAGCACACCCCTTCCCTGGGAGGGGAGGGGAGTCTAGGAGGCACAGAAGCAAGTTTTAGAAATTTTAATAGTGATGTTTGCCATTATAACTGCCTTCCAGTTTTGATTGTTGATCCACAACTACAGAATTTTCTTATAGAATACATTTCCTTTCAGTCCATTTAAGGAAGAATTCTTAAGTAAGTGATGGTACCCGTGACAAAAGTTAGGAAAGTGGTCCCCACCTGATTGGTGTTTGCAACACATGGCTGGCCCTGGGACAGGGGAGGGGCCAGAATTCTGGTGTCCGGAGGGCTGGTCCAATTGGTGTTTGTGCACCAACCTGAGCAGCCTTGTGGGAAGAGCTCGGGGACTGGGTCTCCTGCCCAGCCCCAGCCCCAAGGTGCCCTGCCATCCCTTTCTGTGCCTCTGACAAACATTGCCGCCATCCTTGATGAGATGCCAGTTTGAATCTCTATCCTTGCAAATTTAATATTTTGTGACAGTCACCACATGCCATCTGACTTGCTCCTGCGCACAGCGACCAGCGTCCGCGGCCCTGCCTTCTGGAGTCTGGTAACGCGCCCCAGCCACTGCCTTAGGAGAGCAGCTTCCTGCTTCACTGTGAGAAAGGGCAGGGACGTGAGCTTCCCTGGCCTGGCCCTGGGCCCGCCAGCCTGCCGGTTTCCTGAGGACACGCTCCTTGGCAGGATGTGGCCGGACGCTCCTGTTCATGCTGGGGAGGAAGGGCGGCTGCTGCCACCCATCTTCTCAGGGGCTCGAGTGGCCCCAGGGGACAGGAAAGCCTGTCCCCGTCTCCCTCCCCGCTGTCCTGGCTGCAGCCCAAGCAGCCGGCCTCATGCGACGTGAGGCCATTCAGCTCCGGGTGCTGTCTAGACAGCCAGTGTGCCAGCCACTGCCAGGTCTGCAAGGCTCGGGGGTGTGTGTGTGTGTGTGTGTGTGTGTGTGTGTGTGTGTGTGTTAATTACCCTGAAAAGTCTGCCTCTGCCGCTGCCACTGTGGAAATGTAGGTCAGCACAGTGAGGCGGGCGGTCACGGGTAGGGGGGTCGGGGCAGCCGGCGGCACACACACGGTATCGAGGTCACGGCGGCCTGGGAGCCAGCTTAACCGGGGACTGGGCCTGTGAATAGCAGACAGGCTGGCTTCTCTGTGGCTCTTTCTTGTAGCACATTTCAGAGTACTCCTCACATCTTCAGCCTAAGGCGTGTGGCTTTCCCATCACAAAGGCAAGAACAAGTATCACATTGTACGTCTTAAATAAGATCTTTCATGTAGCAACCTTTTACTGAGCCACAGCGTTCTATTAAGCAATTTCCCTGCGTGGTCAATGTCGTTTCATCCCTACAGCAGGCCTGAGAGGAGAATCCTCGCATTATCATAATAACCCAATATATAATCTCCAGTTATGTTTCACAGACAGGGAAACCAAGGCTCAGAAAACCCACCCTGTCATTAGTAATACTAAGCAACAGTTGTTTCACTGATGACATACTGGACTCATGACCGCTGGCTGTGGCAGTGTCTAATATTGCCGTTCATTCTCCAGCAACTCAATAATGGTTGTTCCCATTTTATAGGTCAGAAAACTGAGGCACAGAGGGACCAATCTCAAATTGAGTGTGATTTAAACAGACAGTCTTGATCCAGGCAGAGCTCTCAAACCTTGTACCCCCTGTTGGCCTGTTAAAACCTCCCAAATGAGGCTAGAGCCCATTGTCAGTTTAGATAAATCATTCTGATTTTAAAAGGTGGAGCAAGAAGCATCAGGTTAGAAGGAGTTAAACTTGCAGCTCAGTAAACAAAGGCGGCTCCAGAGGAAGTCTGGAGAACCAGAGCTTCTCAATGTGACTGTTCCCAAGCCCAGGTCGGTGACATCTTTTATCAACACACACCCTTCCTCACCCCAGGTTAAAAAAAATAATCTAATCTCGCAGCTTTTTCCATCTGGGGAACAATAGGCGGTGTGCGGGGCTTGTTTGTACACCTGACAGTAATAAGCGTTCAAACATTTATAAGCTGGAGGGCTGTGTGCAAAGGGTTGAGAAAGTAAAACAAACACAAGGAAATGAAGCTTGAACTCACCATCTCCTGGGTCCTGGGCAGGCTGCATCCCAACAGTTTACTGTAAAATATTCAAAAATCCATGTACACCCAGAAATTCCCCACCAAGGTTTTCTGCCGAATGGGTGCTGGGCTGGTTTGGCTGGGCCCTCTGTCCTTTCAGAGCCAGTTTGTATTTTAAGAAGACCCTGCTGTCCCAGGGTGGCTTCTGGTAGAGGGAGAGATTCCAGCCACAGAGGAATTTGGGCCCTGACTTTCAAAGGCTATTTTTATGCAAATTATTGTGTTCTAGAAGGAGTGGGTCTAGACATGCCACCTGCCCTGTGTGCTTCCCTCTCTAGGCTCAAGGTGTTCGGTCACCACCCTCAGGGCTGTTCTGCCCGTCCTGTACCAGTGCTTCGGGTGTGGCATTGTATTCAGTCCATACAGCCACCCTGAACCATGGTACTATTACCCTCCCCATTTTCCAATGGAAAAAGCTGGAGCTCAGTGGGATTAAGTGACATCCCAAGGTCATCAACTTGGAAGTGCTGGGGGTTGAATGTAGGGTTGTGGAGCTATAAGTCCCGAACTCAGAGGCACAATGCCAGGGCTGCGCCTGCAGACCACAGGCTTATTAAAGTAGCTGAGAAAAGGTCTAAGTTCCCTATTAGGACATGCTCTCACTGCGTAGGAAAACCAAGGCTTGTAAGCTAGGTTACAAAGAGTTAGGAGGCCCCCTTGGCCTACCCCCTGCTGTACTCTCCCACCAGGTAGCTGCCACTTTCTGTCCTTCACTGCTGTGGGATAGGGTATTTCCTGCTCCAAAGGTCTCTTGCAAGCATTCTGCATCCTCCCTCCCAAGGGGCCCTTTCAGATTCCATATCAAAAGCACTTATCCTTCTTGAGGTTCCTCTGAGACCAACTGAGTGACCAGGTCAGGCTGACTTTTGTCTGATGGAAAGGCTGGGTGGGGCAGTGAAAAGAAGCCTTCCTCCTACATCCTATAAACTTAGAGAGCAACTCAACCTCTGTCTGGGACTGGTTGTGTGAAGTTGGCTGATGGATTCATTGTTTCGTTCTATATGTGAAGGTCAGAGACAGCTCCTGGAGTCAGGAAGACATGGAGATATTTGCATGTCACACACAGAGCTGGTGCTTAATGAAGTGTTGTTCATTCTCCATGAACAGCTTTCAAACTTGTGGGGAGTACTATGCATTTTGCACACAAGGGGTTGTACTGTGTCACACATGGCCAGGAAGGTAGTTAATGCCAGCTCTCCTGGGCAGGTAGCAGATACTCCCACTGAACTCCAGTAGGTGCCTACTTATCTGTGGCATTGCCTAGGGAGAATTGTGATTCACTTGGGCAATCTCCTCAGAGCTCACAGTGAGTCTTGATTCTAGACAAGCTTCTCTTGTTATTATGCCCATTTCAGCCTTTAAAAATACTGAAAGTCTATAGAGGAGACTTTTTCAAACATCTATTTACTTATGGGACCAAGAATGCCCAGCAAAGGGCTCAGTGTGATTCAATGCTCCTAACAAAGCTCATGTCAACCCAAACTCACCCAACCCAACCCAACACTGTGCAACTCAGACCAACTTGAACCAATTCAAGCAATTTAACCCAATTCAGCTCAACACAACTCAGTTCAACTTAAACTAATTCAACTCAACCTAATCCAGTCCAACCCAATCAACTCAAACCATCTCAATGCAACCTAATCCAACTCAACCCAATCCAACCTCATCTAACCCAATCTAACCCAACTCAATGGGTTAGTACAAAGGCAGTCAGTGGAGAGCACACAGGACTTGGCATCAGATAGATCTAAGGTAAAAGCACAGCTCTTCCACACACAGGCAAAGTGACCTTGGTGAAGTCACTTTGCTTTTAGTCTACTTCCTCATCCTAAAATGGAGAAGGAGATATCTGTGAAACCATCAAGCCTATGCAGGGCTACTGCCTGGCATCATTCATTCATTGCCCCATCCTTCCGCTGCCCTGAGAAGCAGGAGGAAAGACCTCATGAAGGGCAGGAGGGGCATCTCAGTCCAGTTCTTGGTTGCATGGCATTTCTCCAAGGAGACTTGGCCACGTCTGATGGAGTAGATGATGCCATTCAGCATAAGAAACTCTGGCAGTGACATCAGTGATTTCTTATGAGTCGGCTCCTCTCCACACCACAAATACGGCCCTCGTGAAGTATTGTTGTCTTAGGGATGGACATAACACAAGGAACTCCCACTACATAAATGGAAAGGGCTGTGATGCTACTGCCATCCCACGAAACACTTGAAAACAAGGGCTTTCCTTTCTGTCTCTACAGTGCCAGAACGCCAGTGCCCTCCACTGCCACCATGGACGTTCTGTGCATGCTGTGGTGCTCTGAATGGTGAAGGGTGTCAGTCAGCTTGCTGTCATTATCATAGATACCTGAGATGGCCCATTTATGAGGAGAGGTTTATTTTAACCCATGGCTTTAGAGGTTTTCATTCAGCACCAGCCAGGACCATTGCTTTTAGACCTCTTCTGGTGGAAGATTCCATGGCAATGGTAGGCACACAGGACAGGACAAACCACTGCCCTCATGCCAGGAAGCAAAAGAGAGCAAGGAGGACCTGTGGTCCCATCAAGGACAGGTGCCCTGTAATCTGAAGCCCTCCTACCAGGGCTTCCGCTCTTTCCCAACAAAATGAGTTGTTTCTATGAAGAAATAAGCTAAATATTTAGGAATGACTTGGTAGGTATGAGTCACCAAACACTGGCTGGAGAATTCGATTTGAGAACGATTACCATTAAGATTTTAAAAGACATTAATAATTAGAGATCTGCCCTGAGACATCTTTGTAAATGTCCTTCACTGCTTTACTTCATATTAAGTGGGCATAAGGATGCCACATGCATAAGCGCTAGAGAACATAAAAGTGGGGATAACTTACAGAAGATGACAAAGGGATTCCAAACAGCAAAAATACAAACGCCTTGGTGTACTCATAAAGGCGGGTGGTTGAATGTACCCCTGGGCCATGATCCCATCAGCTTGCGCTGCATCAGGCTGTAGGGCCTTTACAACACTGTGACTGCTGGGTGGGTGTAAGGATGTCACATGTGTGGGGTAACAGTGAGCAAGAGAAGCATGGTGGCCAGGGCTAAAGAAGGTGCTCAGACCTAGCCCTTGGGATGCAAAGGTCACCAAACGCTCTGAAGGGCCTGAGGAGGAACGGCCAGAGCTCCCTGCCCTCCCCAGGTTGGCTGTCTGGTCCCATCAGCCTGGAGCGCAGCCAACTTCTCCCAGGTCAGAGCAGATGAGTCTCAGATCCCAGCTGACAGCATTCCTGGGCACAGTGCCTACGAACCTGGAAAAGCATCAACGAATCACTCGACCCTTCAAGCCCAGAAAATGCTCATCCAAGAAGGTTAGCCAGGAAGGCTGGCAAGCTAAAAAAGCAGGTCCCAGAAAGAGAGGGACCAAGGCTGCTTCTGGACTGTGTGCGCACTTACAGAAGCCTGAACTAATTAATGACGGCAGTCTCATTAACCGCTGTCTGACCTCTGATGTGCAGGCACTCTGGGTGGGCAGCGTGGTCCAGGGTCATTAACAATGATGTGCATGGATTCATTAGAGAGACAATCATTTTCCTCCAGACCCAGTTTCAAACTGAAAAATCCCTTGCCCTCTAGGTCTTCATTGTTCTTAGTATATAAACAGGAGGGAGGGCTGGGGCCATGGGGTAGCTGCTCTGGAGCGTGAGAGAAAGGCCCCACTAGCCTCAGACAAGGGCTTCCTGCTGGTGGGGGCTGGAGAACAGGTGCACCATGGGGCAGGCTTCCGGGTCCCCTGATAACCTGTTAAGTGTTCCCCTGTTCCTGGTACCACCTGGAATGTGTCCCTGTGCTGTACCTTGTGGTCTTCTACAGCTCCAACAGGCAGGTTCTGGAAGCTCCCCATTTGGGGCACAGGCCATCTGAAGCTCTGAGACCTGCCCAAGGTGGTCAGAGATGGGTCCAGGGCTGAACCTGCTCAGTTAGACTTCACAAGGAAATTCCATTGTCTCCTTAAAAATAATTTGGAGAATTTTTTCCTCCTGAGCTGTCTGAGGCTCCGTTGTCATCATGAATGACACAGTAACTATCCAAACCCTGAAATTCATGGCTGATTGACTTCTTCAAAGGAAGCAACTGGTCATTGATGTCCTTCACCCTGGGAAAACAACAGTACCTAAGACAGAAATTCGGGAAAAACTTGCCAAAATGTACAAGACCACCTCAGCTGTCATTTTTGCGTTTGGATTCAGAACCCATTTCGGTGGTGGCAAGATGACTGGCTTTGGCATGATTTTGATTCCCTGGATTATGCGAAGAAAAATGAGCCCACACGTAGACTTGCAAGACACGGCCTGTATGAGAAGAAAAAGGCCTCAAGAAAGTAGCAGAAGGAACACAAGAACAGAATGAAGAAAGTCAGGGGCAGTACAAAGGCTATCGTTGGTGCTGGCAAAAAGCCCAAGGAGTAGAGATTCTGCAGTGCTTGTCTGCAGGGACTGTGACTTTTTTCACGAGAGGATTTAATAAACTGTAAAACCTTCAAAAAAATAATAATAATAATAATTTGGAGGACCAGCTTTTGTGTAGTGGAAATTAGTGACCAGGTACTTAATGTATGTAAAGTTACTAGCATCTGGAGATGTCAGAGATCCTCAGTCTACAAATGAAAATGCTGGTGCGCAAAGAGGTTGGGGCGCTCACTCGGCCTGATGGTCTTTAGTACCTGTCCCTCCCGCCCCCACCAGAATGGGGCGCGGTCAGTGGCCTTCTCAGTCAGTGAGAGGCAGCAGGGGCCTCCTGGAAAGGCTCCGGGCTTGCAGGTTGGGCAGACCTGAGCCACACTTTTGTGCCAGTCTGGCAGCAGACCTCACCTCCTGAACCTCACTCCCCTGAGCTGCAGAATGGCCTGAGGTGTGGGCAGCAGCGCCATAGAGAAACCGCCCAGAGCTGGGAAGGTGTCTAGCCCCATCTCAGTCCATCTCAGTGGTTTGCCTAAAGGTGGTTTTTCTTTTCTTTTTGGCCTGGAGGGGCAGATTTTGTCAATTAGAGATTTTAGTTTGAGAGCTCAAAATATAAATTCCATCAATTGCTCTGACCCTTCTTCTCAGACGCCACCTGACATGGAGAGTTCCCCCGTGCCCACCGGCCTCCAGCCTCTGCCCCACACGACGTCTGCCTAGGAGAGTTGCCAGAGAAAACACAAGATGCCTGATTAAAGTTGAATCTCAGATTCGAAAAACAAATAACTTGTTAGTATCAGTGTGACCTCTGAAATGTTTGGAGCATATTGATACCAAGAAATGTAGTCATTGTTTATCTGCAATTCAGTTTTAATGGGGCATCCTGCATTTTTCATTGCTCAGGCTGGCTGCTGAAGCCCCCCACAGAGCACAGGGCCACGCCTCAGGGCACCCACGCTGGGACCTCCGACTCTGTCCTGTTGATGACCACAATCGTGATTCATTTATCAGGCAGATGCTTTGTTCTAGGCACAGTGCCACCTCCTGAAGCCACTTTCTCACCTGCAACCCTTACAGCCTCTTTGTGGATGTAGGAATGGAGGGAACCGGCGGGGGAGAGACTGGCCCGGAGACACCCACAGCCGAAGTCTGGGTGAGCTCTTCACTTCTACAAGTGCGCGCCGCATCCTTCCTTTCCAATTGCCTGCCCTGGCCCCTCTACCCGAGCTGGACCACTGCCTCCTCCCGCCTGGCTTGGATTTCATTCCTGCTATTTTCAATCTGGGGTCGGTGCCAGCAATAAAGTCTTTATTTGTTTCCACGCAGATTAGTTCCTGGGGAGACCCTGTGCCCTCCGTAGCCTTTAAAAGCCTTGAGTTGGCTCATGAAATGATAGGCACCCCCTTAACAACTCCTCCTGGTTCCTAACAACACTGGTGGAGGCTTTCTGCTCCAGGCCCCATCCCCCACCTGGATAGCCAGGAGCTGTTATTTCCAGCAGACTAAGCGACTTAACGGCTGTCATATGGAACACATCAGGCGGCATCGTCTGCCTTGCTTTGTCCCCTCGTGTTTCATGGACCATGAGGAGCTGCGACGCTCCAAAGCACACAGTTTGGCTCTGTCTGATGCTTCCTATAAGAGCAAGCAGCTTCGCTGGCCCCACTGGCTGGGTTTGATTTTGTTCCTTGGCTTTGTGCGGTTGGCCCTAGGGGACTGGGTGGCTTTGCCAGCTACTAACCACTCTGGTCGTGTTCCAGAACCAGCTCCGTAGAGCCGAAACTTCAGACTCCACTGCACTTGCTCGCAGTGATTTTGCCCTGCTTTTCTAAAACCCAGTTCCAGGATTAAGAGAAAGAACACCAGTGATGCTACCTTGCAGATCCTTGGAGACAAGTGGTTTGGGGTCGCCAATAAGGTTCAGGGCTACTGAGGGCACCTGCAGTTATGCATTTAATAAAACCCGCCAATCCTGGCCACTCACTGCTTCAACGGGGGTTTCCTGCTCAGGAGCGGGCTTTGGAGGGTGAGTGCACAGCCAAATGGCCAATTTGCAGGGTCCAGTGGGGACCCGGTAGGGAGTGGAGCAGCGCTGGCTGCTCACCTTCTCATGCTGTTCAGCTCGTGGCAGTGGGCAAGCCCAGCCTGGCCACGCTGTCCCCCTTCACCAGGCAGCTCTGCTCACCCAATGCCTCCCTACGGCACCACAAAGGAGTTTTATGTAAAAAGCCATTGGGAGCTTCTGAGAAGCACCTCGCTGCCCTGAAAAAGAGATCAGTTCCTTCCCTGCTTTGCTTTTCTCAGGGGGGAAACATCAGCAGGATGCTTCTGTCCTGAGATCATAAGACCATGGATGTAAGGCCAGGACCCAGAACCTCAGAGGGGTGTGGGGAGAGCTCTTGTCCCTGTCAGTGTCACTAGCCGGGGCCCTAGCCATGTACTACCCCTTCCTCACCCAACATGAAAGAACAGCCAACTTCTATGTGCTGACACCACTGTTGGCTAGGGACGGGGTTATTTGCAGCCTACAGTACTCCAACCTAATACCGAATTTAATGAATTTTATCTGGAAGGTACTGAAAAATTTAGGCCAACGAGATAACGAGACTGCCCAAAGTCTCTGGTCCTTAAAGACTCACAACCAGTCCGGAGACATGGAGCACGGGACTGTGGCTGCCTGTTTTGTGTTCACAAGTCCTGACAGAGGAAACACCTTGCCCACTGCAAGCTCGTAGATGCCCCTCCCCTCCCCCAAGCTTCTTGGGCTCAGAGTAGAGCTTTTGAAAGGTGATTGGATTAGGGGAGTAGGAGGTGGGGCTGGTCAGAAGAGGTGGCCCTTAGGGGCATGGCCTGGGAGGGGTTAGCTCTTGCTGGCTCCTCCCCGCTCCCCTCTTTGCTTCCTGTCCACCCTGCCACGCCCTTGCCTGGGCCACCTTTCCTTGGAGCCAACCAACTATGGACTGAGACCTGAGCCGGACTACACCTCCTCTTCCTGAAATTGTGGGTGGCAGGTGTCTTGTCCCACCATTGAGAAAGTAACTAACAGTTTGAGAGATTTCGGCTCCAGAGCCGAGGAATGCAAAGTTGACTTCCTGTCCACTCCATGCCCCTGAGGCTGCTTGGGTCCTAACTCTGTCCTTGTCAACAGCAGGACTGTAAGGAGCTCAGCACACAAGCAGTGCCTGTCACGTCTCGGGGAGTCACCTAGTCATCGGCCCCAAAGCCAGATTCAGACCAAGTTGTGGACCCTGGGTGCTGCTAATTCTGCTAGGCCGGGGACCACACTGGGTGACAGGGATGTGGAGGTGGCCCACAGCATCAGAGATGGCTCACAGTTGGTATCGCCCTTGGTGTCAGAATCACATCTGATGCTGAGTTTCACTCTTTCCACAGAGACGCCCAAGCCCTGTCTCTTAGGCTGTGCTCTTCCGCAGTTCACTAGGTCTACTAAGTGTGGCCGCGAGATCAGGTTCCCGGGCTTTGCATCCGTGCAGAGGGCCCAAGCATCCTGGACTCCCAGGACAGAAGGGCTTTAGGGGAGGTAAGACCTCAAGTACTCAGACTAGGAAAGTTTTTAGCAACCCAAGAGGAGCTGCTCGGCCTGCACAGCCTGCGGCCTAAGCCAATAGACATGAGGCCGGATGACTCGAAGACAGGCAGGACTGGTGGGGGTGGGTTGGCCAGGGATTGGCACACACTAGAGATGCTAAGGGATGAACCACTGCCCCCCACACTCTGAAGATGGGGCCAGCCTGCTTTTGGAGGTGTCTTTTGTTCACTCCACATCTGGGTAGGCAGGCGCGGCCAGTGGGGTGACAGAAATGTTGAACTAGGAACTGGAGGAAGCGGTGTTATCACAGCAAGATGGAGTGGGCACAGGATGAGGCTGGGCTCTGGGCATCTTCCGGCTTTGCTGCCCAGCCCCTTCCACCAGCCCTGGGCTGTTAATGATTCGCTCAGCTCCTTAGTGTGGGAAAAAGTGCTCTTCCTAGCTGAATGCCCCTAGCTGGTTTCATTTGTGCCTGAAGCCCAGGGTGTCGAGCAGACCAGTGTTAAGCAAAGAGGCAATACTCATAATGCCTGTCCCTTTGGCGATGTCTCCTCTGATAGACCGTCTTCTCCCTCACTAGACAGGTGAAGCAGGGGGACAGGACTAACAGGGTTCCAGAAGTGACTGCTCTGCCACAGTCAATTTTATTTTGGCTCTTAAAAATAGTTCTGTGGAGCCCAGGAGGTAGCTTAGCAGCACAGCATCTGCCTAGAAAGCACGAAGCCCTGAGTTCGATTCCTAGTACTCAGAAAAAAGTAGTTTTGTGTTTTTAAGATGTGACCATTTAAAAATCGAAAGCACTACGATGCACAAACTTAATTCTTCTGGTCACAAACTGTGCTGGACAAGAACCGAATCCAATTCCTTGGTTAGGTTCAATGTTGACCTTATATGGGCAAGTTTGATTTGTTCCTCATCCAATTCAGTTTGTGCCCGGAAAATCGGGAAGAATCAAGTCCGTGAATGGAAGCGCCTGGACTGCTCCCGAGCACCCCAGCAGCACATGCGCATGCGCATCCGGACTCAGGGCGGGAGCTGGGGCTGAGGACCGCACACCAGGCGGGCACCGTGGGGTGGACAGGTGAGCCTTACAGTCAGCCAGGCCCCTGCAGTGGGGCACCTTGCATCACCTCGTTTTATTGCAAATTAGCAGTGGGAGCAGGCACAGTGGCATTGCTATCAGCCCATCATCAGCAGTGGATTCACTTTTACAAGTCGCTTCTGTTCCTCTGCCCCACCCCCTCCTGTGAGCCTTTCCCACAACTGCAGGACCAGGGGCCGGAGCTGGAAGGGAAGCTTTTGAGGGTCGCGGGTGGAGCTGCGGAATCCACGTGCTACGCCTTGGGCATCTGGCGTGCAGATGGGCGTGAGTTTTTTCTAAGCAGTATTTGCCGGAACTGAATGAGTTCCGTTTAGGGGTGGCTACTCGGGAGCACCCTAGCAAAGTGCGCCAGCGCAAACTTCCCACCAGCAAGTGTAACGGCAGAAAGAAGGTGTCAGCGTGTAGACACGGGAAAATGAGCAGGTGTAAAGCAACACGCAGCAGCACCACTGCAAGGAGACGTTTCAGCGTGTGTATGAAAAGAAGGAGGGGAAGCTACAGGTAGAAAAGCACGCCGCAGGGGCTGGTGAGATGGCTCAGTGGTCTAAAGCACCTGCTTAGAACAAGCTTAGCAAAGCATCAGGGACCACGGTTCGATCCCCCAGCACCACATGCCAGCCAGCCCCGCTCCCTGGTGGGCTGAGCTGGCCACACACACAAAAATAAATAAATAAAATTAAAAAAAAAAAAAAAACAGTATTTAAAAAAAAATAAAAAAATTAAAAAAAAATAAAAGCACGCCGCAGTCAACGGGGATGGAGAGTCGGGTTCTGTGTTCTTTTGCTTCTGGTTTTGTTAAAGGAGTTTGGGAATCATTTCCGCTTCCCAGGACTAGGATCCTTCAAGCTGCGCAACTCAAATTAGTAAATGCTTACCAAGGACCCGACCGAGCTCTGACTGAGCTGCAGCTGTTTGAGGTTGGTGTCTTGATTAGCGCTGTGTCTGGCTGTGCGTAACAGATGTGGTGGCAGCTCAACAACACAGGGCCTTGTTCACCCCATCCCCGTTACAGTAGGGTCCCAGAGGTGGGCAGTCCAAACAACGAGGCCACAATGCTCCAGAGGCTGAAGCCCTTCTTTCCCTCCTTACTGTGTGAGTTTTGTCCTCCTGAGAGCAAAAAGGCTGCTTTACCCCCAGGCATTACATCCACAGTCAGGGAGGGAAGAAGAAAAGTAAAGGACAAATGCTAAAATCTTTTCCCCTCCTTTCTTCCTTTCTCTTTTTCTTTTCCTTTTCTCCCTTCCTCTCTCTCCCTCCCTCCCTCCCTCTCTCCCTCCTTACTTTCCTTCTTTTTCTTCTCCTTCCTCCTTTCCTACCTGCCCCCTTTTCTTTTCTAAAAGGCAAACCCTGCAGAATTGAAGGATTCCCTTATTGTCTGGGTTTGGTTGCATGTTCGTTTCTGACTTCCAGGAGGTCCAGAAAGGAGACTATGTTAACGAGGAGCACAGCCTCCTGAGAAAGGGGTCAGCGGAGAGGAAAAGGAGCGGGCACTGGCTGAGGATCTTGCCTTGCTTGCAGATGATGCTGCTCATTTCCCACGAGCTACACCATGCGCTGAGATCTGTGCTTAATGCATTCCCTGTTTTATGTCAGTCATATGGGACTTTTATAGTCTAGCATACAAGAAAAGGAACTGAGGCCCAGAGAGGTGAAGCCACTTGCCTGGAGCCGCACAGAACAACAGCTACAGTGGGGCCCTAATGTAATCCTTGCTTACTTACTAGGGAAGGCCCAGAAAATTGTACTCAGCTACATGCAGACTCACCACGGAGCAGTCACTTTTTCCCTTGGCCCAGGCTCGGGGGCTCTGCTCTCTTGGCCCTTGGGAGACCAGTGCTCCTCTAGCTGGTGTACAGCGAATCACCCGAGGGTCCTGTCCAAGTGCAGGTGGGGATTCCTACTTGGCTTCTGCGTCCCCAACAGGCTCCTGAGCAGGGCGAGGCCTGCAGCCTGGAGACTGTGCTTTGGGTGGCAAAGCCCTGAATCTTCTTCCAGGTATGGCCCAGCTCCCTGAGAATGTCTCCAGGTGTCAGAGGCACAGGCAGATGGTCTTGTACTCTCTGGGGCCCCAGGTGTACAGAAGCCAGAGGGAGGTGCTGTGGGATGGGACAGTGCCACAGAGAGCCCGGTTCCTGCTGCAGTCCTCTGCCCAGCGCAGCCATGTACCAGGAGTCAAGTGTGGAGCCGCTGGGAGGACCATGTGAGGCACTCGGGCCCCAGAGCCTCGTTCAGAATCTGGCAATGTGACAGCATTGGCCTCAAGCCCCGTGGCTGTGTCTCAGGCCCTGCGCTGCTGTGTTATGGATCTAAGGTAAAAGAGGAATGGCAAAACCAGTGACATTGGTGACCACAATGATGCTGATCAAGAGGACTTCATGAAAAGTTAGAAAAGAAAAAGAAGAGAAAGAGGAATGGAAGCAGAAGGTGACCTGGAGGAGGAGGGAGGACAGCCGTTTACTGAGCTCATACTGACACTGACGGCCTGGAGACACTGCTGAGTGCTTTCTGTACTTGGCCTGCTGTACCCCTGAGCAGCCCCTGGTCAGGGTTGTACTGCGTTCATTCCCACTATCCGGGAGGAAACTGAGTCTTGAGAGGCCAAGTAACCTGCCCAAGCTGCCCAGTTGGCTAGGGAAAGATGAGTCCAAGCTAGGTGTGATGGTGCACACCTGGATTCTCAACTACTAGGGAGCTGAAGTGGGAGAGTCACAAGTTCAAGACCCAGCCTAGCAACTTAGCAAGCCTTTGTCTCAAAATAAAATAAATGAAGGGCAGAAGGCAGCAAAGGAGCAAGTGGCCAATCCTGCCTTTATGTTTTACTCAGGCTTCCTGCCCCTCGGGTTGTGCCAACCGCGCCCAGGGCAGGGCATCCTGGATCCCAGTATCCACCCTTAACCCCAGCATCACACACCCTAGATGCAGCCATGTCCAAAAAGCCCCACCTATGACCGCATGTGGCTTTGGGCAGACATTAGGACACAAGCTATAACACTCATTATGGAAAAGAACACTGGCATTAGAGGAAAGGAGAACAAAAGGCCGGTATTCCCCTCAGAGCTCAGCCTTGACTGAGGACAGCCAGCTCGGAAAGTACAAATCTGCTCCATCACAAATTGACGTTTTATTAGACAATCTAACCATAATGCAGATTCTGGGTGTCCCAATGTGTGCCCCTGTCCCCAAGACTAGCAGGTGAATGCAGAACGGCAAATCCTGTTCCATGTGGCCCCACGGGTCACAGACTCACTTTCAGCTCATCCGAGGAGTGACCACTACCTGCCCACCCCAGCGTCACAACTTGAAGATGCCAGACGAGCCTCTTTCGTGCCCTCTCGATGGCTTGCCAAGCCCAACTCTTCCTAGCCATGGCTGCAGGTGAATTTTATATTTTAGAACATAGGGAAAGGAACTGAAGCTCAGAGAGGTGGAGCCACTTGCCTGGAGCCACACAGAACAACGACAGGTAAAGTGGGACCCTAACATAATCCTCACTAGGGAAGGCCAAGAAAAATTGCACTCAGCAATTTGTCTTTTCCAAGCCAAATGCCATATTTTCTGTAGTATTTGCAAACATACTCCGTATATTTTGTAAAAATACACTGAGTGCACCGAGACTATTTGTAACAGAGTAGTTAGTTCGCTTTTTCAGGGGCTGTTACCACTGTGGTAACTACAACTACACACAGGTACAATCCTGAAAATCTCCTCACTCCCTAAATATCAGCTAATATATTTAGAGCATTTGCTGGCCCGCAATATGATGAAGTTGAGTTAGCCGTAAAATTTTGAATGAATGAACCAGGAAGATGTAATGAGAAAACCGAAGTCGCACTTAGCACTGATTTCTCCGTGAGTTACTTTCCGGGCGCCTCTCTCCAGATCTGCGCCGAGTGACAGCGCTGTGTGCGTAGTGCTCTTTGAACATCATGTCACGAGGCCGCTGCGCTTTATTAAAACTGCACTCGGGCATTACTCACTTTATTTTCTTTTTCTCAGAGCTGGAAATGGAACCTGGAGCCTTGCGCAAGGGAGGAAGCACCCC
>NW_004524653.1:214151-224622 GCF_000260255.1 Octodon degus
ACTGAGCCATCTCCCCGACCCTCAGCAAAATATTTTAAAATAGTCCAGGAGTCCGTAATAGTATTGGATCTTCCTCTTGACTGGAAAAATCAGAAATTGTTGACCTGAGTCCCCCACAGCTCAACATAACAGCATGGCTTTTCTTCTTATATTTCGTTTTTATACTTTTCTGCTGGATGGTTAAGACCAAGACAAAACAAGACCCATGCAACGAGAGTTGTAGCTTTGGGGTCTGATAAGGTCAGTCAATAGATGAATATTTTTAATCTCTGTCTGTCTGTCTGTCTATGTGTCTGTGTGTCTGTGTGTCTCTGTCCCTCTGTCTCTGCCTATCTCTCTGTCTCTGTGTATCTGTCTGTCTGTCTGTTTCTGTCTCTGTCCCTCTGTCTGTCTACCTCTCTCTGTCTCTGTCTGTCTCTTTCTCTGTGTGTCTGTCTTTCTCTCTGTCCCTCTGTCTCTGTTTGCCTGTCTGTCTGTGTGTCTGTGTGTCTCTCTGTCTCTGTCCGCCTGTGTGTCTGTCTGTGTGTCTATCTGTCTCTCTCTCTCTCTTACACACACACACAGCTCTTCCTGAAGACATCCCCGGCATGTACCAGTCCACACAATCCCCTGAACTGCGTGTCATTATTATTATTTTTGAGTGTTATTCCTTTAAAATCCTCCGCTGAGTTGATTTTGGGGATGGTGTCTCATTACTGTGATCATGTTTGATTAACTCCAAATGCACATCTTCAAGATTCTGTACTAACGAGAGGTTAGTACCCCAAAGCAAATGCCACTGCTGGACTCCACCATTTGTCCTTTTGTCCTTGAACACATGGTCTCTGGGGCACCCCCAGCCACCTGGCAGCTGCAGGCCAAGAGTGAGGCAGGAGTGCCAGGCTGCAGGGAAGGAGGCAGAAGTGACCTGTCCAACTCCGCTGCCATCCACGCCTGCCTCTGCAAGAAGAGCTGAGTGACAGCTGCTGGCCTTGGCCTTCAGAGGTGGTGATCCCGGCATCTGTAGCGCAGAGTCTGGCCCTGGGGCCACCCTGTCTGGAATGTGGCATTCAGATGCCACCTGGCACAATGGGGCTGTCATGGATATACTTGAGCATTCAGGGCCATGTGGAGGACTTTACAAGTCACAGGAACAGGTCATCGCCCCAAGATGCCTCTTCTAGGCTTGTATCAAGGGGCAGAATTAAGGCTGATGGAGAGGGGTGACTGGCACAGCTGTCTCCACTGGCCCCGTGACTCCACTGGACTTACACCCCAGAAAGTAGCTCTGGGGCTCCAGAATGGTCTTTGCTTGCCCTGCAGCGGATGTGCCACCCTTGCTTTTCTTCCCAGCACCACACCTGTCATTGGCCTCAATCCAGAGGTAGTCACTGATAGTTCAACTACAAAGAAATACTTTTGTGGGTTTGATGTAATCCCTGCTGAAACTACGGATTGCATTCTACACAGAGGGGAAATGTCAGATTACTCAGCCAGCCTGTCCTCTGGACAAGGCTGCAGTTTGTGAAATGCCAAGTGCGCACTTCCAGGAGGCCACCAGGCTGATAGCAAGGTGGTGGCAGCTGCCAGGAGGCTTGAGTTCAAGTCCAGCTGGTGACCTTGACCCCCAACCCTCAGTACTCTCTGCTGTGTGTGGTGGCTGAAGTGGGGCAGCAAGGTCCAAGCTGGCTGTGCTCAGTGGGGTAGCAGCAGCCTGGCATTGGTCACAGCAAGACAATCACCCTCGCGGTAGACACAGCCACGGGAACGCCGCCATCCCACACCTTCCGCGTTGGCTCTGATACCATGGCCTTTATGTAAGGTTCAGTGTATACAGAAATGGGCATATTCTGTACTATGGCTTGCATATGTACAAATAATACACGGATATATTGATACTTGTTGTGAGGTGATACAGCAACACGTGCACAGTGACAGCCTGGTTCACAGACACTTCTGTTTGCAGACAACTTGGTTCACAAGCAAAAGTGCTTAGCAAAATTCTGCTTCTGTTGACAAACTCCACATTGGGTGGCAAACACATCCAGAGCTGTCTTTCTCCCCACACACACAAACGCAGCCACCTTGCCCCAGATCACAAAATAAATTGTTAGTAAACCGAGGTACCACCGTATATGTATAACATGCATATATTCATATGTGTATATTGATACATATATATTGATGATATATATATATATGTATATATATAGACATTTTTCTTCCATGTTTCATTTTTAACACTAATTATAAATCACATTTTTGGCAAAAAAAAATGATGTGAAGGAATTGTATTGTTTTAAGTAAACTCTTAGTATTTTTCCATTGTGTATCCCATCAAAATGTTCCTGAGAACCCTAAAAATGCAAAGAAGGGTCGATGGAGCTGTGATTTCCACCCTTACTTTGGTTGGCTAGAGTAACTTTATTGGACCACCCACGCAAAACAGATGCTGAGACAACACCCACCAGAACCCAGTAGCACTGTGTACAAAGGGTGTGTGTCCTGGGGACAGACTCCGTCTGAGCTGCAGCTTCGTGGTCACAGGCTTTTTCTGCAGGCTTTTTCTCTGAGTTTGCTTCAGCATCCACAACTCTTTGCGCTCTGATGGTTTCTCTGTATCCACTCAGCCATGGCAGACTGTCCCAGGTGGGCTGCTGGCTCCTGCCCCAGTGCCGGCTGCTGCCTGAGTGTGGTTCTCTGAGGCCACAGTGAATGGAGCTACAGGGGTGGGGCAGCCTGGCGGAGAGCTTGTGGGCCTAGCAGTCCTTCCCAGGGGACAGGCTGACAGATAACCAACAGGGCAGCACAGCAGGAGCCTGTCTCCATCTCCACCGTGAGCATGCACGGCACACCTTAGTTCCTGCCGCCTCTCCTGGCCTGTCCCACCCCATCTACATTTACACTCTCAGCATTCTGTTCATGATAGATCTTTGGGATTATTCTCGACTGCTTATAAGCATTACATTGCAATCATTAACATGCGGTTCATCTGATCACTGAGTGTCAGCACTCCCTCAGATTTTGGGGTACAAGGTGAGCACTTCATGCCCTTCTGGAACTGTGGTCTTACTCCAAGCGCCAGGCCCCTGGGCCCTGGCTCCTCTCCCTTGCAGGACAGTAGTACCAGGCACATGGCTGAGAGCAGGCAAGAGGAGGGTGTCAAGCAGCCCTCCAGGATGCGGTGTTCACAGCACTGCAGCCATGGAACTTAGATTTGAGAAACAGTCCTGTTGAGCCTCCCTGGCGGGATGTCGTGGTCCAACAGCAGAGCTTGGCGTGGTTTATCTGCATATGTAGAGTCTGCTCCTTACTGTCTTGCTAATCACTGTAAAGATGATTTCATTATGATCACTGGCTCCCACAGGAGATGTCAAGCCGAGCACCGCCCGAGCGGGTGTGTGACCTGCGATCGACTACCTGACTTCTCAGCGGCACCTTTGCCCCTGCCAGAGGCTGGCACTTGGCAGCCTCTCAGCTTCAGCACACACCTAAATGCGTGTGGTTTCGCTT
The DNA here is from genome assembly GCF_000260255.1 of Octodon degus. Classification (NCBI taxonomy): domain Eukaryota; kingdom Metazoa; phylum Chordata; class Mammalia; order Rodentia; family Octodontidae; genus Octodon; species Octodon degus. The sequence goes on from NW_004524653.1 coordinate 217,644, forward strand.
TTAACTGTAGCACAGAATTTTAAGTAGGACCTGGACCAGCTCCATGTGTTGCTCTTCTCTGTCTTCTCTCTAATCCTTCAATCAACAGTTTAACTGGACCTTTTTTGACCTTTGCACCCAGATCCTACTCCAGGAGAGGGAGGGCTTGCATCTTGGGACTCAGAACTCAGCTTCATTTAGGTCCTATGTTTTGTCTTAAAAACTCTTCAATGTTGCCATCTTCTCCTATCTTTTCGGTATCTTTATGGTAGAAAATTTAGTCTCTCTGATGAGTCCTGAAGCAAACTCCAGGGAGATGAGCTCTATTTTCTCAGCATTTGGCCAGGGAGGAATGGGGTGGGACAAGAGAGGGGTGCAGGCTCAGAGGCAGGGAGCCTCTCTCGTGGATTCTGATTCTCACTTGTGCAAGTCTGAGGATGCCGCAGCCTCTTGCCTCCCTGGCCTCCTCCTACACGCCTGCCTGTGCAGACCCCACTGGGAGCTGCATTTTCAGAGACAGGAGCAGATCCTCAAGAGTCGTGGTAGTGGAAAGTGCCAGATACCTCTGGCCCCCTTGCTGCACCTCAGCGACCCCAGTGTCCAAATCCCAAGTATCCACCCAGAGGAGCTCCTAGAAAATGCTCCCAGGAGACCTCGTGGAGGGGCATGGTGGAGACAGTGAGGCTGTCCACAGGGCAACCATCCATGCACTCATTGCTTCATGCTAATGAAATCATTTTCAAAATCTGACCTTGTGCCAGATGCCATACTAGATGCAAGGACACTAGACCAAGTCTCTGGGGGGGCTTCTCAACTCCCGAGCCTTGGTGAGTCACACAAGCAAGACCAGACTGTGAAGGAGGATGATGAGTCTGGGTTTCAGTGGATCCAGGTTCATTCTTACATCACGCCCCGGGTCTCCATCTCAACATTTGCAAAAGCTACAAGGTCAAGCCAGCAGCCCACAGCTGCAGTTGCCAGCACCAGAGAGGCTGGAGCAGGAGGACTGAATTTGAGGCCAGCCTGGACGTCCAAGTGAGTTCAAGACCCACCTAGATTATACAGCAAGACATTATCTGAAAGAAAAAAACACTATCCCAAAAGCAATGAAGCTTTCTGGGGTGTTTGACACAAGAGTAAAAAGGGGAGCTTTGGGACGTGTAGGCAGCTGGGTCCTTGAAGAGACTTGTGAGCAAGATGCTCTTGTAGGGTAGGCCGTGTTCCTGAGAGCCCACTAAGTCCAGCATTTCCACATCTGCCCCCTTTCCTGCAATGTCTGTTAGCACCTGGTCAGGCAGGTTCTGCCGTGTCCACTTTCCTGAAGGCTGGTCTTTAACTTACCTTGCTGTTTGTTGGGCTTGGTGTCTTTGTCACTGGCCAGTACACAGGGCAAAGTCGCCTCCCTCGCCATGAAGACTTGAGGAGCCAGGTGGGTGCAGCTGGACTGTGGTTTCCAGGTTTCACACCGCAGCTGGTGGTTGCTGGGTGCAGTTGGCCCGGTGGCCCAGTGATGCTGGGACTTCAGGGAGGACAGACAGAGACGAAGCCTGCAGCTTCAGGATGTTTCCTGCACCCTGTGAAATGCTAATAACCAGCCAGAAATATGAAAAATTTAAAAAAAAAAAAAAGCAGAAGGGGTAGAATTGCAGAAAAGAGAACAATGTCACACAAAGAAGAGTCATTTAGAAATAAAATGGAACCAACCGCAGAGACACAGCAGGTAGGCCTGGGAGTTTTTGGCAAAATGTTCCTTACCTCTGACTGTGCACTAGAGCCACAGGAAGCTTTTAGGAAACGTTGGCCCCTGCCTTGACCCCGAAGGGCCCACGGGCACAGTCTGGACACACACGCACACACGCACGCACGCACGCACGCACGCACGCTTACCGCCCCAAGAGGGACGCGCAGCCAGAGCCGAAGCCCTGATTTTCAGGCCCTGGCTGGACAAAGGAAAGTGTGCTTAGCCGGGGCTCAGCCTCTTCCTCAGGTTCCTTCTCTGTTGCTGTGAATTGCTTCAGCGTCTTAAGAACAGATCGCTGTAAGATCACACAGCTGTCCTCTGGCCCCATCCCTCCAGTCTTTCATGTTCTGTTTCTGTTTCTCGGCTGACTTTGATCTGCTCCGTAGAGGTTTTTATTGTATTGTTTTCCTCCCCTAATTTCTCCTCAATGTCAACATAGGGAGCCCAGCCCCCCCTGCCTGCACATACACACACACACACACACACACACACACACACACACACACATTCACACTGCTGCGGAGCAGCTCAGCATAAACAAACAGCTCCAGGATCTGCGACAGCAGTGAGACTTCAGACGGCGCAGGTGCAGTGTCTCTGGGAATTGGGCTATGGAAATCCCCTCGGGGAGTCAGGGTCCCGGGGAGGTAACAGCTGCCTGTTTTTGCTCCTACTGTGAGGACAGTGGTGGGAGACCTTTGAGTCACCGTAACACTGAAAGTTCTACGAGGTCTACTACGCTGGCGCAGGCTGCTGCGACAAGGCAGAGAGCTTGCATCCACTGGGTGTTCAGTACCCAGGGCCATGCATCCACTGGGTGTTCAGTACCCAGGGCCACCCACCAGGCACGCCCTGCCCCCACACAGGGGATCTGACCCTGGCTCCACCATGCCGAGAGAGAATGCAAGGTCTTGGTGGCTGTCGCTGGTTCTCCTCCAGCCACTCCCTTGGAGTTGTTTATTGCCGGAGTTAGGCCAGGGAAGGGTTAACGCAGCCCCAGTTATGTTGGTGCCACCCTTATTAATTTCTAAGATTTCTGTAAGTTAAGTTTCTCAGCTTGTTTAATTCCAATAACTGTATGTATGCGAAAACCTTCCATAATTAGTTTGGAAGCAGGAACTGTGTGCCACAGATCCTGCTGTCGGTCTGAGATGTGGCAATTCTGACATGAGGCTGCCTTGTTGCAGGCGAGGTCAAGTGTCAGAAAGACACTTGTTAGAGACACGAGTGCCCTGCAGAAGAGCCATCTTTCTCCCTCCATAAGCCCACAGTTCCCCATGCCCTGCCTGTGCCGCCTCCCTCTTCCCAGGCACTGGGGAGGCCCCTGCCTTGCGCTGTGCAGGCCCCACCTGCACTGCTGGGGCTCATCCTGGAGCTCTGCTCTTCTGTGCGGGCGCAGCCTAGCACAGCCGTCAAACTGGGTTCTGAGCAGAACTGAGGGGCTCGGGGTTCACCTGGCCACTTCCGTCCCAACCACCTCCAGCAAGGCCTTAGCGTGCTCGCTGGAAAGTGGCAGCGCTCTGACCCCTCTCCTCTCACAGCACTGAGGTTTCAAGGAAGGACAGACACACAGTCCTAGTTTGGCCTTGGGTCGCATGTGATACCTGCTTAATAATCCTCACTCTTCTCAGGAGGCATTGGCAGGAAAATGAAGGCATTTAGCACTATGAGTTTAAATAATAAATGCCTCCGTAATTTCACACATGATTTTAGTATGCGCACAGATACAGGCTGGAAAGTTCTCAAACTACCCTAGCTGGTCTCCAGACTCCTTAAGGGAGGTAGGTGAGCCTGAGTTTCCCCTGATTCTTCCTCCTTTTGCATGTGGAACCCAAGGGGCCCTGAAAAACAGCTCCCCTGCAGTTCTGGAATGGCCTGGAATTTTCTGCTCAGCTTTGAAGAAATTCCCAGGCAGCATGGACTAGCTTGGAGTCCTTGTGTACAGAGAGGCGCTGGCCAAAGCCACTGGGAACTGAGACTCGGGTCTGGAACATCACAGCTACATCTTCTGAAGTGGACTCAGGGTAAGGCCTCTGCCTGTGCCCTGGCCTAGCACCCCAGCCTAGGTCACAGTCCCAGGAAAGCCCAGAGCCCAGACAAAGAGCCTGCAGGAGCCTGGGTCAGGCCTGGGCCACTTTCCTGTGGTCAGGACCCCTCACTGGCTGAGCTGAGAGGCCAGCAGGTGTCTTGCTGGACTTGAAGGTGGCCCCAGTGGGAGGATTTGAGTCCCTAAGAGTTAAATGCTTTTGAGGAGACAGGGTCCTTATCTATAAATGGAGGGCGACAATCATCCTCCTCTCTGACCGTAGTGAGCATTTAGAGGGACACTGTCTGCAAACACTCAGTGGAGAGGCCAGCACTTGGTAAGCTGGTGGCAGCTCCTCTGAAGACATTTAGGTCACACGGGGCTTTATCTCCCACTCAAGCAGCTAGTGACAGGAGCAGAATGACAGGAAGGCGAGGGGGGCTGTGCGCTGAGGTGCTTCCGAGAAGCGAACAGTGGCAGAACTCTGGTTCCCCTCTGGTGTCAGGAGGGACAGGCGTTACGGAGAAAAGTGATGGCGGTGCTGGTCGTCATGGTGGTGCTGGTTATCATGGTGGTGCTGGTCATGGTGGTGCTGGTGCTGGTGGTGCTGGTGCTGGTCATGGTGGTGCTGGTCATCGTGGTGGTGGTGGTCATCGTGGTGGTGGTGGTGCTGGCCATGGTGGTGCTGGTGCTGGTCCTGGTGGTGCTGGTGCTGGTCATGGCGGTGCTGGTGCTGGTGGTGGTGCTGGTCATGGTGGTGCTGGTGGTGGTGGAGGTGGTGGAGGTGATGACAATAGCGATGGTGGTTGTAGTGATGGTGGCAAATGTGTGTAATTTAAATGTAATAGAACTATGTAAGCTCTCAAAGGGAAGGCAATATTGTGTAAAGATTTAAAGAAAGTAAGACAGTAGCCCCCTGGAATAGAGCAAGGACCCACGTAGAGTGCCGGGAGCATCAGTGCAAAGGCCTGCCGGTGGGGACAGAGGTGGCCCCTGAGGTCTGCTAAGGGTGGGGCAGAGGGAACCCAGGCCACAGGCAGCGAGGGCCAACAAGGAGTGGGTGGTGTAGGCCAAAGCCATGAGAAGGACCTGCAGGGGCGTCCTGAGCAGAGTGCGTGGGGCTAATCTGTACCTGCCTGGTGGAGGAAGCGGCAAGGCAGAGGAGGCAGGTGGAAGAGGTCTGAAGGAATCAGGAAGGGTTCCTGGAGAGGAGTGCTCACTTCAGAATATCTTCTGAAGCCTGAGGAGATACACTTGGAGTTGAATGAATGTGGATGCGAGGGTGCAGGCTGTCCAGAGAAATTCTCCTGTTCACCCTAAGCTGGGAATTGGGGCTTTGTACCTGCTCGGGTCTCCCCCAGAACATGACCCCTGTACCAGGGGCCTGGAGATGGGACAGGTAGCTGAGGGGGGTGGGTGTGCCCAGCAACAGGCACTAGGAGCATTACACGGGTGGCACAGCCCTGAGTCCTGCGCAGGGCAGGACAGCTGCTGCTGGGCAGAGCTGCCAGGAGCTGGCACCCATGGCCAACTCTGGCAGGGGAGCAGGGAGAATGGATTCCAGAGCTTCCACGAACACAGCAGGGCCAGTGGAGGGAGAGGTCCTTCACCATCTGCATTTGTGCATCTGGCAGGTGTGTGGAGCTTTGGAGAGAGCAGGCAAAGAAAGTCGGACACCAGGGCAAGCTCAGCTGGAAACGAGAGGAACCCTTCAGTGGAAATGGACTCAACCTTGCCGGTGTGGGCTGGGTGTCAGCACGGAGTTAGTCCCAGGACAGCAAAAGTTTCCAATCCCTGCTGAATGGCCCACCGTGCTGGGAGAGAAGGGGCTGGAAAGGATGCCCAGCTTCCAGAGGGCCAGCTCTGGTGCTTGAGCAGAGAGGCTGGGAGGGTGGCTGCCTCAGAGCCTGGGAGTGCCTGGAGCCCAGGAAGCACGGATTTGGGAAGGTCTCATAGGTAAAGTGGAATGGTAAGGAAGGGGTGGAAGAAGAAAAGGAAGGCCCGAAGACCTGAAGGTGGGGAAGAGTCAGGCGAAGGCAACGGGAAGTCTTTTTTCCCCTGTGCCTCTCTGCAGCTCAGTGGATGTCCCCTCTGCCCCACCTGAAGTGAGAGCAGTCAGCCACATGAGGTGGCACCCCACAGCTTGGCTGCTATGTCTCTCCTCTTCAGCACCCCCAGACTTGAGACCAGGCCTCAGGGAGCTGCCCCCACCATGCAATCCTTCTCCTTCATCCTCCGCAGGTCTTGCCTGGGGCTGAAGCTCTCCATCAGGAACCGTCCCACCCCGGGGCTCTTGGCAGTGGCTGGAGGTGTTTGATTGTTTGCCAAAGTGGGACATGGGATGTGTGTGGGTGCCAAGGACCCTGCTAAATATTTGAGCAAGCACAGCTCAACCCCTACCATGGAAAAGTGCTTGGACCTGAGCATGAATGAGAAGAGGTGGGGGGGTCCTGGATGAGGGGCTGCTCCAGATCCCTGTGGGGTGTTGAGTGGGAGCACATGAACCTTGCTTTCTGGTGGTCACTGGGAGCTGGGGATCGGCCTAGCACTGTCGCATGTACAGCATTCCCTGGAGCTCCTTCCCCTGCAAGAAGACCTGGCCACAGTCCCATTAGACAGGGATGAAATAGGGGGGCTGTCTGTGGCACTGGGAGGACAAGACACGTCTCATCCAGAGCTCAGCCCCTTGGATGTAGGACCACTCTTGCCTTTTGGGAGCCCCTGTTCTCCTTCAGCTGTGATGCCTGCAGGGGGACAGGAGGTACGCCCATTTGTTCAGTGTGTAATGGCTGTTCCAGCTGCAGTGATAGCAATCTAGTGGTTATAGAAGACTGGTTGCCCGAAGACATGGAAAGACCTTCAGGTGCCTACAGGACACGAGGGAGGCCCAGCTGACATAACGCAGGTTGCAGCTGCGAGAGCTTGGACCATAGCGTTCCCCATAGAAGCCCACAGCAGGGAAGGCAGCCCAGCCAACAGCCTCACTGCAGCCCTATAGCCCTGTGTAAAGCTCCCAGCTAAGCTTGGCCTGGACACCTGACCCACAGGCACCATGAGAGAAGAGAGTGTCCTGTTAAACGCCACTAAGTTTGTGATGGTTTACTATGCAGCGACAGAAAATAGTGTTAGTAATAGTAATGGATACAAATATTGCATTACACCATCAATGAACAGAGTCCTTGTTATACCATCTACCATGCATCCATCCATGGGTCCATGTGTGCATCCATCCA
>NW_004524653.1:225922-236316 GCF_000260255.1 Octodon degus
GTAGCTGTCTGAGGATAGCCCAAAGCAGCCTGCAAGATGAGGATTTGGTGCAAGCAGTTTGTCGGGGAGGTGTTTCTAGGAGGCTTTTGAAGGGGGCCTGTGGGAGAGATGGAATCAGGCCCAGGGTGCTCTAGCAAGCCAAGTGTGAGACTGCTGTGCTTGCAGGCAACTTCACTTTGGACCTGGGAGGTGTGGGAGAGAACATTGGTGGCCTTTGGAGTGGCAGGGAGCCTGGAGATGACTCCAGACCCAGACGATTCCTGCCCCACTGAGTGGAAGGACCTGGGTGAGAACCTAGAGCACAGGCCACCCAGTGTGCAGAATGTAGAATGAGAAAATAACAGTGAACTGGACTCACTTGTTACACAGCAGTAGATAGCTGGGACATGCTTCAGTACCAGGAAGGAAAGGCCATCCCTGCGGGGGGCACAGCGGCTGTGTTGGGGCCATGTGTGAGCAGAAGCTGGCAGGGCTCAGAGGAAGTCAGAGGTGCTGAAAGCCTTCCAAGGCTTTGAGGACATCTCTCAAAGGGTGTAAATAACAGAAGAAACTACTACTGGAATGGAAAGAAAAGGCTTCCAGTCTTGCCCCATCAGAAAGTCTGGCTGTGCCGTCACCTCCAGTGACGTGGCCTGCCTTCCCAGCACTTTGGAAGGCTGAGGCAAAGGATTGGAAATTCAAGCCCAGCATAGGCAACTTGGTGACTTAATGAGCGCTATGGTTTGTGTGCATTTGTCCCCCAAAGCCTCATGTAGTCATGGGGCAGACTTCTAGAGTTTGTGATGAACTCACGATCCATTGGGATTATGGGTGTGAGTGCTGCTGGGATTATGGGCGTGAGTGCTGCTGGGATTATGGGTGTGAGTGCTACTGGGATTATGGGTGTGAGTGCTGCTGGGATTATGGGTGTGAGTGCTGCACCAGGCCTGGGATGGACGGACTGAGCCATCGTTGCCGCTACTCCTCCCATTTGTTCTCTTGCTCTTGGCCGCCACTATGAATGGCTGCTCTCTGCCATGTTCTGCTCTGCCTTGGAGCCCGCTGAGTATGTACTGAAACTTCCACTAACTGTGAGCTAAATAAACCTTTCCTTCCTTCATTTTGGGGGTTGGATATTTGTCCCAGCAATGAAAGAAGAGTAACAGACAATGAGATCCTTTCCCCAAATGAAAAAAAATAAAAATTGGGCTGGGGAGTGTGATGAGCTTGTGTTCAGTACCCAGTAGAACATACACACAGACACACAGACACACACACACACACACACACACACACACACACACAGAGCTCCGAAGATTTTCCAGTGACTATTCTACAACAACCTTAGCAGCAGGTGAAGGTGGAGAGGGCTTATCTCTAAGATATGTGTGGGAAGGGCTTTTGGCTAGTGGAGCAAAATACTCATTGCTCCACTTTAGAAACCCATTAAAGTTTTGGAGGAATGGTATCAGCTTGATCGGAAAGGCTAAGATGGAAAGAGATTTCTGGGCCCTCACATTTCCCTGGGGTGGGGTGGAATTGGAGCTACGAAACTACCAACTGCAAAGCAAAGGCTCTGGCTCAGGGAGAAGGAAGAGCGACGTAGAAGACAGAGCCCATAGCCTTGGAGACCAGCCTTGAGGAGCAGAGTCCTGCCCAGAACCTGGTGATTGTGTCCGCTGCACTTGAGAATGCCCTGGAGCAGGGCCAGATGCACGCTCACCTTCCTTCAACCAAGAGGGTTCCTGCCGCCCTCCCACAGTGTGTTGAGTGCACAGGAGGTACGCAACCGAGTAGCTTGTGTCTTAGGCCTTCCGACTGAGAGGAAAAGATGATTGAGAAACTTGGCCCTGAAAGTCTCCTCTGAGAAGGACTGTCCAAGGACCTGAGTCTAAGGACGGGACCCTAGACGCTGAGCTGCTGCTGGTGTGGGCTGAGTCTCGCTGACCCCGAGGCTGGGGTCACACAGGAGCATTCTGCAGGTGGGAGGGAAGTATTTATGGTCACAAGGCAATCTGTGACTGGCAAAGCTGACAGCTGACTGTAGCCTACCGCACATGCTCCTCTAAGAACCTGGTGCTGGCGTTCTTGCTGTGGAGGGGTGGGGTGTGTGTACCCTTCTTTCAGCTCACACAGAATGGATGCTGCTTCTCTGAACTGAGTGTGGCAGAAGTGATGCCGTGTGCTTTGCACGGCAGGCCACGCTAGGCGCACACGCTTTCAGTGTTCTCCTGGACACCTCAGCCTGCCGACTGCTACTGCCCTGTAAGAAAGCCCATGCCACAGGAGGAGCAGGTGTGTGCATTTTGGTCGATGACCCCAGACTGAAGGCCCAGCTACAGTGAGTCCGACCCATCACAGTCTGATCACAACTACCTGCAAGACCTTGAGTGAAAGCCCGCCAGAAGGGCCAGGCCCCGGGCCATGCGAGACAACACTAAGAAGCTTGTGCGTTCTACGCCGTTAGGTGTCGGGGTGCTTCATCACACAGCAGCTGATAATAGGGCGCCTGTGTGTTGCTGTAACATTGGCTGCACTGCTGCGGGACGCCCTCTCGTGATGAAGCCCAGCTCCGTTCCCCTCCTGTGCCCTGGACTCGGGAGCTCCGTCGCTGATGACTGAGGATGAAGGCAGTCTGCCCCCTTCCCACATGCACAGCCTGCTCTGGAGGAAAATAAGCAGCCATGCTGTGAGGATACCCAAGAGCCCCCTCTCCTTCACGTGAGGAGACCTCTGAAGAAGGTCCTTCAGGCCCAGCCAGGCACCCTGCCTGCAAAGCCCATGTCAGATCCACCCAGCCAAGACATCCTGAGACTCTCAGCCCACAGGAAAGGGAGGCTGCGTTTGTGGGCTGACATAACAGTAGATGACAGACACAGTACCTGTCTCCTGTCCATCCCAAGCCACCTTGCCATGGACAGAAGAACCACTTCACCCTCTGCCTCCAGATGAGGAGCTGATGAAGTCATTGCTTTGTAGTCCCACAGCTGGGATTTGACTGCAAGTCCCTCCAACCTGGAGACCGTCGTGGCCCCCATGATACGCACCTTCTCCGCTCTGTCCATCCCAGTATTTGGCATCTAGCTGGAGAGGGAAAGAGACAGGTGACCTTGAATTAGGTGCACAGTTGTGTCAGCCTACTTGTCTTTCTCTGAATGGCAGATTCATTGGGAAATGGCCCCAGGTAACTCTGGGGTCCCACAGGGTGCGGGCACATGGCCGCAATCATGCCGGACAGCTCAGCCTTGTCATCTGGGCAGTGTGAGCTGCGTCCTCTCCTCCTGTCTCAGAGTTCTGAGCGTAGATTCTTTCCAATTTACTCTAAATATAACCTCCTGTTACTCACTTCCCCTCCCATGCAAGCAGAATGGTTCTACGATTTAATTTAATCACCCACTGAGATTCCAAAATTAATTTCCTGTTGGAAATAAATATTGTACTATGAATTATAAATCAGACCAGGCAATAATTTACAGACAACCTGTAAATTAAAATTTTGACTGTTGTTCTCTGTAACAAATAGAAGAAGGAGCAGTAACTGGCCTGAGGATTGAGTACTGTAGCCACTTAGGGGAAGGACAGCTCTGAGTGCCTGTGTCACCCCACAGGGGCCCTGGCTTCCTGGGGTGGTTTCTCTAGTGGCTGTTTCTACTCCACAAGATGCAGCCAGCCAGCTTCTGAAGTGAAGCAAAGCACCAGCAATAGGGGGACAGCCATGGGCAAAGAGGCCCCTGACCCGGGATGGGCACCTCCTGCTTGCAACCAACACGAAAAGGCTGCCATGAATGCAGGTTAAGGCCAAGGCTCACGCTGCACGCACCAGCCAAGGGCGGCTGTCACCCCTGAGCATGTGGTAGCTTTCATGATCTGCTCAGAAGCCCTGCAAGGCTGGCTTCACCCTTAGTCTGCTTATGCCCGTTGCCAACCCCTCCCAGCAGTGGGAGAGCTCTTCAGAAATGTGACTTCCCACGTGGAAGCCCACTGTGCCTACACCTCCAGGATGGCCCTTGCTTTCAGGACAGACAAGATGGCACTCCTGTCCCTGATGGCCAGGCAAGGGAGTGAGGACAGCAGCCCTTGCTGCTGGGCCCCGCTGGAGAGGTGTGGGCTATAGGCTTTGATCAAGACAGCAATGGCCTCGCTGGCTGGGATTTGAGGCTGGGTTTAGGAGCTCCTGGGGTGACATCTAAGCATTTCTTTGGGGGACAAATTTACCAACTCATGATGCAAAGACCCAAGCTCTGCTTCATGGCCACCTGATGCTGTGCATTGCCTGGGAGCTGAGCCATCCCAAGGGGTAGGCTTCCTGGGAAAGTGGGAGACAGGCTGGCCGCTTGGCCCCAAGCAGCTCCCTGGGCAGGAGGAGCCAGGGAATCAACAGGATGGCCTGCCTGTGTGTGATGGGGCCGGGGGTGGCATGGGCAGTCCAGGGGCTGCTCCTGGCTCTTCTAGCCCCCGTGGTGCCATGAACCCAGGGTGCTATTACCACTGCTTGGCTTGCACATAGGAAGACAGAGCGGAGGGACCTGGCCAGGCTCACTCTGCAGAGCTGGCTGTGACAAGCTCAGGCCTGGCCGGGCAGTGCTGCTGAGCCCATGAAGTGACCGTCACAGCCCTGTCTCATTCCCCCAAAGCTGAGTACAGGGTTGAATAAGCTCAGCAGGCTGGCCACACTCGGAAGAAGCTCAGGGTGGGTGGGAACCCTCAGCACACCCCAGCCAGTCCAGAACCCCTGAACATCAATTATGCTTTCTAGAACAGGTCCAGCAGCCCAGAGCAAACTACCTAAGAAGTAAAGGCGAGCATCTGGCTCAACCTTACTGGAGTTTTGGAAGGAATAGTTGCAGGTATGGCTGTGTCCAGGGACTTAAGCTTTGTCTCCTGGATTCTCTCTAGCGCGCATAGCATTCTATGTGGATTTTAGCTCTCTCCCGGCAAAAAGACCGCACCAGCTCATAGGGGAAGGCAGCCCAGCTCTCCCCCAGGGGTGTCCTGGCAGCTTCCAACCTAAAAGGAAAAGTCCCTCTGCCACCAGCACCAAGCACAGCCACTTTAGGGAAGAGCCCCTTGATGGCCTGGAAGAGGTCACCTGTCACACTTGGGCTCATTGCTGTGACCAGCCTCCAGCTGAAGAGAGGAGCTGAGAGGTGGGGTCAGAACATCACCTTGTGCCTGCCTCACTGTCCCCCGAGGGCTGTGGGAGCATTGGTTGGGCCAGGTCTTCGAGGCCCTCGATGGAAGCTCTTCTTAGGGGGGGACCCTCAGCTCAAAGCATCTGTCCAGGTCCTGCCCTCCGTGCCTTGCTTCCCTGGCCAGTGAGGCTGTCAGTGGAGACCTGGTGTATGCCACTGGCTGAATCATGCTTGCTGGCATGGGAAAGAAAGACGAGATCCCGTGAGACTGGCCTGCCTTCTGGGTTAGCATTCAGGCACAGTAAAACCTGTATCTCCTGAAGGAGCCTTTTATTGTGTCACATGAAGACCATCTAACTGGGGTAATGACATAAACCCCTGGGCAAGGGTCACTTGAAGTACAAAGAGTGATCAGGACCTCAGAATCCCATTCCCAACCCTACAGGGATGGCAGGTGACCCTGCCCATCATGGCCCCATTCCTCATCTCAGGTGACTGGGCCCAAAATGATCCTTCCTCTGAACTGCTGCTTTTGGAGCTGGAAATGAAGCGATCTTTTGTTTTGTCCTGGGAGCAAAAGTAAGAAGGAAATAGAGTCCAGAAAACAGCTCGAGTCCTTGGGTCCAGCTCATCCCTGGATTGAGTAAGTTCCTGCTGTTTAACTGTTTTGATTCAGGCTCCAGGACTGCAGAGACGAGCTTGACTGATACAGGATCAGTGGACAGTCAGCCTTCGCCGGCACCCCACCTCCCCTTCCTCTTCCATGGCAGAGCCGTTAGAGCTTGTGCTGCTCCCCGTATGACAGCCGCGCCTCAGCAAGCACCATGCTGGCCCTCACGCAGCGCGTCAGAGCGGGCCTCCTTAAGCCCTTGCTACTCCCTCCACACATCTGCGTGGCACAGCTGTGCTCAGTATCCAACCCATGCAAATTAAAGAACCACTCAGAGAATGCAGAAGAAATGGACAAATTCCTAGCTGTATATGAATTACCAAAGCTGACTCAAGAAGGTGTAAAAATCCCACATAAACCAGTATCAATCAGTGAAATCAAAGATGTAATTTAAAAGCTACCAACAAAGAAAAGCCCAGGCCCTGATGGATTCACTGCAGAATTCTACAATAATTTTTTTTAATGTATTTGTTACAGGGTCTCACTACGCAGCTTGGATTTGTAGCGATCCTCCTGTTTTCAGCTTCACCCATGCTGGGATTACAGGCATGTGCCACCAGGCCCAGACTTGGTAGCCAGCTCAGCACACCCAGGGGTGGGGCTGGCTTGGCATGTAGTGCTGGGGCTCGAACCCTGGTCCCTGCGCTGGCCTAAGCAGGCGCTTAGTCTGCTGAGCTATCTCACTGGCCCAACTCTACATGACATTTAGAAAAGAGCTAATGCCACCACTTCTCAACTCTTTAACGAAATTGAAAGGAAAGCAATACTCCAAAATTTATTCCTGGAAGCAAGCATTACCCTGATACCAAAACCACAGGACCTAAGAAAGAGAACTACAAGTCAATCTCTCTAGAAAAGACAGATGCAAAAATCCTCAACAAGAGACTGGCAAACAGGTTGCAGCCAATCATCAAAAAGATTGTGTACTATGACCAATTGGAATTCATCCTAGACATGTGGGGATGGTTCAACATACATAAATCAATAAATGTAATATACTATAATAACAGGGCCAAGGACAAAAAGCCATATGATCATCCCAATAGATGCAGAAAAAGCTTTTGACAAAGTCTATCACCCATTCATGGTAAAAGCCCTACAGAAAATCTGAATAGGTGTCTCAATCTCAATTTTGATAAATGCCAACTACGACAAACCCACAGCCAACATCACACTAAATGACAAAAACTAAAAGCTTTCACTCTAATACCAGACAAGGACATCCACTGTCTCCACTCATATTCAACACAGTTCTGGAAACTTTAGACAAGGAAAAGACATAAAAGGAATAATAATAGGAAAGGAAGGAGTTAAACTATCATTATTTGTGGATGACATGATATGGTACATAGAAGACCCCCAAAATTCCACTCAAATCTGCTAGCTTTGGGCAGTTAATCATGTATCTGAGATTATTCTGGAGTACCTGCCAACAAGAGGCTGGCGAGAAGCATTGTGTACTGTCTTACCCCAGCAGAAAGGAGCTGTCTCCACACACAAAGCCTGTGGCAGGTCTCCCTGGACCAGCAGGCTGACAGAGCTGGTGGGTGGGATGGGGCAGCGGGGGAGACAGCAGGAAGGCACTGGACTCCCCACATCCAGAGGAAGCGCGGGGTGCAGAGGCCCCCCGAGTCTGCGGGGAACTTTCCACACCATTGCCGCCTGGTTCCCTTTGCACTTGGGGATGAGTTAGGAGGAAGCAACGAGCAAGGCACATCTCAGAACAGTGACCTTGGAACACAACGCCATTTTCTCTTATTTATGTTGTGAATTTAACATAAATTCATGGTAATTCATGTTTTTTTGAACTAAATAACAAAAAGCTTTTTATACTTTAAAGATGTTTTTAAGAATTAAGATTTAAACATGTATATCTTTTTTGTTAAGGTTTGAATAGGAGTTTTAGAAAATTTTACCTTATTACCTTCATGGAATAGTGTACCTTCATTTTCTTTCATTGGCTGGAATATGTTCTCTTGAATGTACCTTCTGACCTTCAGTTTTATTATTTTGGGGTCTGCTCAACACCGTCTGATCTATGGCCTGTTTACGTGTGAGAGCGGATATTCACGAGCGTACTGAAGGTAGATAAGAGTGCTGTACAGGGAAGTTACCCTCTATTCACAGCTGCCCTTCTCAGCTTGGGTACCGCAAAGAGGCACTGTAACTCTGGGAAGAAATGCATCCTCAAGGGGCAGCTTCCTCTCCTTGGGGCTGTGGAGCCCTCCCGGCCTGTCTGGGCCCCTTTGCTATTGTTTCTCATGAAAACAACTGTGCAGAGTTGAGAATTTTGTTAATATGTCCTCTTCATTTCTATAATGCTAATAAAATACTTCAGTTATACACTGAGTGTTTGCTGCCTAGATTTATAAGGCCTTCACTTTTGAAGGATCAATTTTGTCTTTACTGAATTTAAAATAGAGCAAGTCTGAGCTATCCTTTCCTTCTATATTTTTTAAAATAAAATATTTCTAGTCTTTTAGTTTGAAAAAACTACTAGATTTAATAAACAAAGTTAGTCACATAGGCTGGATACAAAGTCAACACTCAAAAATCAATAGCATTCCTGTACACTAATAACAAACTCACTGAGAGAAATTAAGTAAACAACACCTTTCACAATAGGATCCCAGAAATGGAATGCCGACGTGTCACTCTAATGAAGGATGCAAACTGTAAACTACACTGTAAACTACAGTACTCTGAAAAGAGACTGAAGGGGGATATCAGGAAACGGAAAGGTACTCCTTGGTCTTGGGTGGGAAGAACCAATATAGTGAAAATGGCCATAATTCTAAAACTGTTATACAAATTTAATGCAATCCCTAATCAAACTTCCAGCAGCATATCTCACAGAATTAGGAAAAGTAAACTTAAAACTCATTTGGAACCAGAAGAGACCTAGAATAGCAACAAAGGCAAGGCAAGGGGCATTGCAAACCATGACTTGAAATTATGTTATAAAGCTACTGTGATGAGAACAGCATAGTACTGGCAAAAAAAAAAAAAAAAAAAAAAAAAAAACAGATCAGAAGATGTAGAAACAATTCCCCACATACTCAGCTACCTTATTTTTTGACAAAATACCAGGCATATTCGCTGGAAGAAGAATAATCTCTTTAATAAATGATTCTGGAAAAAACTGACTCCGCAGATGCTGAAGATTAAAATTGGACCCATATCTTTCACTGTGTACTAAACTAAACTTGAAATGAATCAAAGATCTAAATACTAAAACAGAAACACCAAATCTGCTGGAAGATAGAATAGGTAAAACTCTTGAAGACATTAGTGTAGCCAAAGACGTTATGAATGAGACCACCACTGCACAGGAACAAAGAACAAAGAACTGAGAGCTCATCTTATTAAAAAGCTCTTGCACAGCAAGAGAAGCCACCAGCCAAGTAAAGAAACAAGCCACAGAGAGTGAAAAAAACGCTTTCCAGCTGTTCCTCAGGCAAAGGATTACTATTGAGAACATATAAAGAACTCGAAAAAAAAACCAAAAATGAAACCTCTTACATTTAAAGCCCATTAAATTTAATGTCCAAACTGGGCATCTGAGATGAATACACCCTCCTTAGATGAAGAAATATGAATAGCTAATAAATACATGAAAAAATCATTCAATATCACTGGTCATTTAAGGGTTGCAAATTAAAACAACACTGAGATTCCATAACCCCAGAAAAGAAATGACTACCATCACGAAGTTGATCAATAACAAATTCTTTTTTTTTTTTTTTTCTGCAGAACTGGGGATTGAACTCAGGCCCTTGCACTTGCCAGGCAAGCGCTTATTCTACTGAGCTATCCCCCAGGCCCCTCAATAACAAATTCTGGAGGGGCTGTGGGGAAAATAGAGCCTTTCCCCATTGTTGGAAGAAGTGCAGACTGGTACAACCACTGTGGAAATCAGTGTGGAGATTCCTCAGAAAACTAGGATTGGGCCAGTCAAATAGCTCAGCAGATTAAAGGGCTTGCTTGGGGTTCGATCCCCTGACCTCTATGCCAGCCCCACCCCTGGGGCAAGCTGAGAGGGCAATTGAGACTGGGCGTGGGGGTGCGCCTGTAATCCCAGCTCTTGGGAGGCTGTAAACAGGCAGATCACTGTGAGTCTGATGTAGTAGTGAGACCCTGAACACCCTGTAGACCCTTCCCTAAAAATACAAAAAAAAAAAAAAAAAAAACTGGATTAGACCCAGCTATTCTTCTGGGAATCTTCCCAAAAGAGTTAAAAGTGTCACACCATAGTGATATATGTGCACCCATGTTTACAGCACCACAATTTGCAATACCTACATCTTGGAAACAACCCAAATGATCATCAACAGAGAAGTGAATAAAAAAGTGTGATCTTTTTGTACAATGGAGTACTACTCAGCCATAAAGAAGGATAAACTGAAGGCCTTCATATGGACGCAACCTGAGACCACACTCCTAAGTGAAATGAGCAAACCATACTCATGTGTAAACCTCGTACTGCTTTCCCAGTATGAGTAGCTGAAAGGATAAATGAGATCCAAGATGCACAACAGATGTTGGAAATGGGAAGAAAATGGTCGAAAGGGAAGAAAAACTGGGAAACTGGGATGGGGGAAAGGAGAAAAGAA
>NW_004524653.1:236416-242365 GCF_000260255.1 Octodon degus
TACTAATTTCACCTAGTTCACTGAAAAGAAAGGTTTGTGCTAATATTGTTTGGACAATTAAATGCCTACATCTTGGACACTGATATTTAAAGATAAATTAATTTAAAGATAGTAATTAATTCAAAGATAGCAATACACAATAGATCAACCATTGCTAATCTCCTATTAGCTTGGTTTGAAATTTTGTTTTATTTTTTTTCTCTTTAAAGCAATTTTTTTTTTAAAAAAAAGAACCATTCAGAACTGTCACTGAGAATCAACACAGTCCCTGGAGATGTGGCAGGCTGGCGCCCAGAACAGCTGGGCCGAACATCTGGCTTTCCTCTTTGCCCTGGAGTTTTCACTGCATAAATTCCCCTTTCTTTGCTTCTTTCATCTGGCCCAGGCCTGGTCCCCTGGGGACACAGAGGACCAAAGCAAATATTTACCTGAGGCATGCTTGGCTCCAGTTGAGTTTAAGCGCCTTTTGAAAATGTACAAGTGGAAACTTCCAGAGCCCTGGGTTAGAGCCTTCGATCCTCAGCGCGAGCCTGTTGGCAAAACAGCAAAGGACTTTGGAGGTGTCAGTGGGTGGGCTGTGCTCCGAGTGCTGGGGCTGTGACCTCAGTCGCTGGCCCACTGGTTGGGGAGGCCTGTGTTAATTATTCGAAGGGAACAGAAACAGGGTGACAAAGGAGGGTCACACTCTGGCTCTTAGTGGGCGGGGTTTCCAGAAAACCAGTTGAGACCCTCTGCTGTTGGTGGAGGCTTTATGCAAATGCGGAAAGAGCCACCTTGCGAATTTGCAAGTGGCTGTTGGGAAACCCCTCCCCATTGCGGCTAGATATGCTTAAGACACAGTTTATCTTTTCAGTGTTCAGTTTAGGCACACTGGCTTCATTCGCACTACTATGCAGCCACCACCACCGTCCAGCTCTAGAAGCTCCCGTGGTCCCAAACTGAAATCCTGCCCACCCTAGGTACCACTTCCCCATCCCGTGGCCTCAGCTCCCAGGTACCTCTGTTCTACTTTCTGTCTCTGTGAATCTGCAGGCTCTAGGAACCTCCATTATGTGAAATTACACAGTCCCTTTGTGACGGGCGTCCTTGGTTTGGCATAGCTGTCCTCAGGCCAAGCGCAGCAGGCAGTGGGGGATCAGTCTCCCTAATCCTCCCTCTGCACGTATGTGCAGTTTCCCAAATCTTCCCAAAACACGCCTGGACCCTACGGACACTTTCTGTGATCCTAAGAGCCCACAAAGGTGATGAGTTCATTGAGGGGCCGAACATGCGTGGTCCCGTGTCATTAGCAGTACAGAATGACTGTTTTCTTGAAGGACAAGCATCTGGGCCCAGCGACGTGACAGATCTCTGTGTAGATGACCAAGAACAGGCCCGAGCTTCTCGGGAGAGATTCTTGGCATATCCTTACACGAACACACACCAGGATTTAAGTAACAGCAGAAAGGCGTTAGCAGCTTTCTAACCTATCTGGCACGTGGAGTCTTTGTTTTCAAGATGCCCTCAGCTTCCCGGGGCTTCCCACCTGCCCGGGGCCCTGGATCGTTCCTAAGTTTCATGCTCTGTTTTGCTTTAAACCCTGGCTTCCTGAGCCTCACACAGCACCCTGCATGTAGCCAGCTGACGGTCCCGTGAGGGGCTGGAGCAGAACTGACTGAATCTCTGAGGGGGGCGAAGACCATCCCAGGCAGAGCTGCTGCAGGCCGCTGGCTCTGGAGGCACAGCTGGCTGCCCGGGCTGCGCCACCCTGCCCTCGGCCTTTCCACATCATGCTCCCGGCTCGCCTCCTTTCCTGCTTGTCCCTATATTTTTGCATCCCTCTACTCTTATTAAGCAGCCAGCCACTGACTTGGGGCTCACTCTCACTCATTATGATTAATGGGACCAACTGCATCTGCAAGCACCCCATTTCCCATTAAGGTCCCATCTGAGGTTCTGGTAAGCATGCACTGTGGGGGACAGTGTCCAGCCCGGATGGGTTCTGCTGCCCAGGGCTTGGCAGACCTTATGCCACACCCTCCTCCTGCCTGCCTTAGAAGGAAAGGACAGTGTTGTCCTCTAGTCCAGATGGGGGGGTGAGGCGGTGAGCTGGGATTCCTCAGGGCACATGACCATGACTTTGCTGAATGCATCTGATATTCAAGAGGGAGTGCACGACAAGGCTCGGCTTCCCTTTTCTTTCCAAGGGTTGGTCTTCAAGTAGAAGCAGACAGAACAGCCCTGAGCTGGTCTCCAAACTCCCTGTGTTCACATGCTGTACAGCCGGGAGCAATGTCTGGCATACTAAGCAGATGTTGGGCAGACCTGCCGGGAGGCTGACAGGAAGGCGGGAATTCTCGGCTCATTTCCAAGTTGGTGTCAATGGGGAGGGCAGAGCTGACAGCTTCCAGCGGAAGATGTTTCCTAGGGTTCCAAAGCCAGCCCAGCTGTGCCAGCACCCCAGCCTGACCAGCAGCTTCAGGGTTTATACCCCTGACCAGTAAGAGCTCACTCCTTTTCAAACATGTCGGCATCCTCATCTCACCCTGGCCCAGACCTTCAACTTTCCTGGGGACGTGGTGATTGTTTACTGCTCACAGCAATCAAATACACGGCTCCATGGCATCCTTCCTGGGGTGGTATGCATGATGGGCTCCTTCTAGACCACACTGAAGACAGAGTGGGGGGATCTGGGGAGGGGCTGGGTCTTCTGTGGTTTTGGAAGTGCTGCTGGTGTGTTCACCTGTGCCCAGAAGAGCATGGTGTGTGTGTGTGTGTGTGTGTGTGTGTGTGTGTGTGTGTGTGTGTGTGTAGCAGCCCACACTGCAAGGGTTAAACAGGTTGATCCTGGGCTTTTCAATGACACCTTCAGGTCCATAGTCTAAGTAGACTCCATTCCTGCTGCCCCCTTATAAGAACCTGCTCTGTTCCTCAAATCTGAGCCTCAACTTGCCTGCAAACTCTAGTTTCAAGTAGTCCTTGTTAGAAACAAAGGCTGAGGCCCCAGCTGCCCAACGCCCACTCCGCAGGTCCTCCATGAGGCCCAAGGACCACCTTGGAGGTGGCTCCCAAGAGGCCCCCTCAAGGCAGCGGTGTGCTGCCCTGCCAGCGCCAGCACAGCCGAGGCGCGGGCACCCCGAGCTGCAGAAATCACTCATCACTGGGGAGCCTTACAGGACAGCCAAACCCGTGGCTTCCAATTGTGGGCAGCTAGTTGGGCATGAGGTGATTTTAGATTTTAGAGCCCTGATTCATATAGTGCAAAATTCATCCCTTTTTGAAATTTTATAAGCATGTACAGGGGAAATCTTTCATCTGTCACCAAGAGCCCCTAGCAAGTTCCAAGTCTGTGGGATCCAGTCGTCCTCCAAGAGCCCCCTCTGAACATGCTGGCCTGAGGGATACTCCCATCCAACCACGACAGATGGTGATAGCAAGTTTCCTCTTAAATATAACTGTGTAATTGAGGTTATTTTTAGGGAGAAACACCACAATGACAAAGTTCTGGAGCAGGTGACAGGCCAGGCCAGAGGGACAATGATGAGCCAGTCATGACTGAAGTTTAGCAAATGTGAAAACAGCTGAAGATTTGAGTTTAGACCATGAGGAAACCCAGGCCAAGAAGAGGAAAGGCCGGGCAGCCATGGGTGGTGGCCTCCGCTGTCACCCCCAGCCCTGCTGGGACCTCTGCAGAGCTGCCGGAGCACAGTGGCTGTTTTCCCTTGAACCTGAGGCCTGAGCTCCCTGGGGACGCGTGAGTGTCAGGACACCAACATCTTTAAAACAGATGGCACAAAAGTGGCAAGAGTGACCTCAGCCCAGCATGTGGTGGCTGTGGAGAGCAGAGGGCTGTAAAAATTAATTGCCCTCTCTTTGGTGACCTGCTGCAGTCATCTTTGAGGGGCTCACCGAAAGGCGGAGGGAAAGGAAAACATTCTTGGGGGCTGACATACTAGGTCAATGGTGACCTCACCCGGCAACTGGGCTTGTTATTTGCAACCCAACTTCACTGTGTTTCTAAGTGTCCCCACTGGGCTGCTGGAGCAAATTCTGCCAGGAAATGAGGACCACAGTGAGCAGAGACAGAAGGCTGTCCTCAGTGTCTGCCAAGTGCTGGCTCCGGAGGGCACTTCCGGCTCTCTCCACCACTGTTCCTCTTGGTCCTACGGAGGACTGTTCTTCCTCTTGGTCCTACGGAGGACTGTTCTTCCTCTTGGTCCTACGGAGGACTGTTCTTCCTCTTGGACCAAACAGAGAAGTGAACATGGACCTATCAAAGCTCTTTATCCAGCTCCTTGTCCTCAGAGTGACACTGCCACCTCCAGCTCTAGGGTGGAGGAACTGTCAAGGAACCAGAACTCCTCTGCACCCTTTGTAGGCCAAAACCGGTACCCATGGGAAGCATCCCCATGAGTTGGGTCAGTCTCAGGGATGAGAGGCTCTGGCGGGATCAAGGTGACCCAGAATGTAGGGCAGTGGAGATTTCTGGGTATGGGTATTCTCTATTTCAAAAGGGAAGATTCCCACCAGTCTGGGAAAGGCTGAGGTAGCAGGATCACAAATTCTCCCAGCCTGGACAACTTCCTGAAACCCTGTCTCAGAATAAATTAAATATACAAATAAATAGGCCTGAGGGTAGAGCTCAGTGCAAGGCCCTGGATTCACTGCCTGGCACCACCAAAGACAAAACAAAACAAAAAAGGCAATCAGATCAATCAAACTGAGGGCTAGCAAGCTTTTAGACAGACGCTCCCTAAGGGAGGTCACTCTTGCCACTTTTGTGCCAGCTTGGAAGGATCTGACCCGCACTTCCCAAAACGAAGGTCAGGTTTTATTCTGCTTTTGGTTGCTTGCTAGACCATGGAGGCCCAAGTGAAGAGTCCTAGTATTTAGCAAAAACCAGCCACAAGTCCTGCTGTACCTTAGTGAAAACGCTCATCGTGCTTTGGTCGTGGTGAGGGGCCCAGGAGCTTGCCTGTGCTACAACCACCCTACAACTGGGGTTTCCGTGGCAACCTCCTATTTCAGTGACCGTGGCAATGCTCTGCCTTATCTGCCCCTCTGGATGTCCCAGGGCAGATGTCCTTCATCTGTTCAACTGTCCCCTTTCTGAGCACTGGCGTCGCTTCTTTTCCCTCTCCCTTTTATAAGCAATGTTGCGGGGGACATCTCCGTGTCTGGCTCTTTGTACACCTGTGCATCACCATGCTGGCTGGAGTGGGAAGAGGAGGATCAGGCCCAGGGCACAGTTCACTTGTCAAGCAATTCATTTGCAGTTAACCTTGTTGGAGTAAAGAATTAACATCATCTAAAGAGAGTTCTGCCCTTCGCTCCTGACTCTTGGGAAATAACTTCTAAGCCCTTGGTGCGTCTTGTGTGATAAGCCTGTCTTTGTTTCCCTGGGCATCTTGGGACACACCATTTATCTCTGCTGACGGTATTGTTCATGGTACAGTCTTTGGATATCCAATCGGCTGACCCCTAGGGAGACTGGAGACTAAAAGCCAGCCGGTGCTGAGGGTCATGTCATCCAGGTGGAGTCACAGCAAAATCCCTGGATAGCCCGGGGAGCTCTATGAAGCAGTGGTGCTTCATGCATGTCACACGTTGCCAGGAAAGTTGGTACTACCTGGAACTCCTCCGGGAGAGGACTGCTAAGATGCCTATACTCAGAACTTCCCTGGGGTCTGCCTCATGCGTCTTATTTTAATGCATGTCCTTTGCTATAATAAAC
Source organism: Octodon degus (assembly GCF_000260255.1). Classification (NCBI taxonomy): domain Eukaryota; kingdom Metazoa; phylum Chordata; class Mammalia; order Rodentia; family Octodontidae; genus Octodon; species Octodon degus. Next base: position 242,130 of record NW_004524653.1, read on the forward strand.
TATAACCATGACTACAGCAGCTTCCAGTGACTATGAGATTCTTAACAAATTCCTAAGTCTGAGGATGGTTTGGGGGATCTCTGCAATTGCGGTTGCTACCTAAATCAACCCCAACTATTGCTTCTTTACTCTCACTTTGAACTGTGAACATGGGCCTAGGAATCTGCATACCTGCCAGGATTTGAACCCTAACCTGAGGTCCCAAGGTCACTTTGTGCCCAGATCTATTTCTCTGT
>NW_004524653.1:242656-244357 GCF_000260255.1 Octodon degus
GAAGAAGAAGAAGAAGAAGAAGAAGAAGAAGAAGAAGAAGAAGAAGAAGAAGAAGAAGAAGAAGAAGAAGAAGAAGAAGAAGAAGACAGTAATCTAGAGTTCAAGAGAAAACAACAGAAGCGTTGACCAAAAAGCTCAGTGGATTAAAGCACCAGCAAGCAGGCACAGGAGCTGGGTGTTAGACTCCCCAGGCCTGCTGTGCCAGCCCCACCCCCAGGGCATGCTGAGACAGCAATTGAGACTGGGTATGGTAGCACGCCTATAATCCCAGCTCTTGGGAGGCTGTAAACAGATAGATCACTAATGAGTCCAATCTAGTAGTGAGACCCTGAACACCCTGCAGATCCTTCCTAAAATATGGAGGGGAAAAAAAAAGAGGAAAAGGCAGAGAAAACACAAAGGTGGGGGTCAAGTCTATGCTGGCCTGGCTTTACCAAGCTGAACTCGGAGGAGACCTGTCCGTGGCTGGAGGTGGTCCTGCCTGCTCTTCACCACACCTCAAGAGGGGTGTGGAGGGATCTCTTCAGGCTATGAACGTGCCCCCCCTTCCCAGTGAAAAGCTGTGCTTTTATTATATAAATCTGTTCTTGGAGTTGGAAGAAAAGAATTTTCTTTCTGGTTGTTGTTTGCTTAAGAGGATTGGAGAACTGAGAGCTGTCCTGATGGATGATTAATGGGGGAAAATTACTTTTCGAAGAAGTCCCTCCCCAGAGTGGAGGGCAGGTTCATTTCCTCACTTCTGTCTCAGCTGGAGCTGGAAGAAACACAGAGGGGGGACAGGCAGAAAAGGAACAGCTTAAGGCTGAGAGGGAGCTAATGGAAACGGCGGGACTGAGATCTGAGAGCACAGCTGTGTGGGGCCTGCACTCTGAAATCTTGGACATGCATGAGCACCAGGAGCACCCCATGGTTCCAGAGGACAAGATACGGTGCTGGGGGCTGATGCAGTTGCATCGGTGTGGGGCTTGGAATCACAGCTGACACTGGGGCTATCTGGCCACTCAGGCCTTTCTCTTCTATTCAGTGGGAATCTGATAGGGGTAGCCACGGACTGAGCCATCTCTGGAGCAGACTCTACAGTGGTCCCCAGCTCTGCTGTATAATGACACAGCTAATACCCCACTTGTCCCCAGGTCTGTGCCTGGGGGCATTGGCTGTGCCTGAGAGGAGATGAAGGTTCCGAATGCAGAGTTGAGAGAAAATGTTTCTTGTCTCCCCTTAGGACTCACCCAGTGCAGCTGTTTGGTGCCACTGTAGAGCAGATTTGCAGAGGAGACCAGGTCCATGCCCAGCACAGAACACCCGCAGCTCATAAGGGGCTTCCCAGAGTGAACAGGACTGAGGTGTGTGCTAGAACCAACTGGGACTGTGGACCTGAGCATGCAGAGCCTCAGGCAGTCTCTGACTGTAATGCCCTTGGCCCTCATTGTCCTAAGCATTTCTGCTGATGGAGTTCTGGCCCTAAGCTCCATTTATGGGTCACCTCCTTGCTCCACTCCAACTTGCCAACTCCTACAGGATGAGGGGAGAGCTCCCAAAGCAGCAACATTCTGGCTGCACGGCCCCTGAGATGTTGAGCTGGAGGCCACCTCAGTCAGCTCAAAAGAGTCAAGGCAGCCAACCACCTTCTCTGTGCTCCTGGTGACTCCAAGAAGATTCCGCTATGGAGAATTGTTGCAGATCACAGAACAGGACTCATTC
>NW_004524653.1:244802-263786 GCF_000260255.1 Octodon degus
AGTGGATGACAGACAGATGACTTAATTACTTGTGTCTCATCACTAAGACAAAATGTCTGACACCCAAAGTTGAGGTAGGAAATGTTTATTTACCTCACAGTTTGTAGAGGTTTCAGTCTATAACTGTCTGGTTCCAAGGCAGTGTGGCACATAGCAGAGTGGCAGCTGTTCTGCACAGTAGAAGATAGCAAAAGCAAACAAGGGGAGGAGATGATCTTTTTTCTGTCCCTTATAGTGCAGCCCAATCTACTGGGAGTAGGGTGGTGTCAACCCACTCGGTGGACTGTTCCAGCACACACCCACACTTAATCCCAGCACCCTTAATCCTAGCATTTAGCCTGAATCAGTCACAAACTCTAGATTCAGCTACCTCTGAAAAAGCCTCATCCGAAAGTGCATGAAACTTTGGGGAATAGCTAGACACAAACCACAACAACACATTTGGTTTTAGGACTCAGCTCCTCTTTTCACTAGCACATGTCTCTTAACAAGCTAGTATATCTCCATGTTTCAGTTTCCTCATCTATTTAATGTGGATTTTAATAGTATTGACTTCAAAGGGATTCACTGATCATGAAATTAATAAATCACAAACTCCTTAAAACAGGTTTTGCACAATTTAAATGCTGTGTTACTGTTGGACTACATTAGTGACGCACACAAAGACAGCAGGAAGGGGTATAATATTGTAATTCTGATCAGTGCTAGAAAGGAGAGTTGGGGGTTGTGAGAACATTTTATAGGGTAGATGGGGAAGCCTGAAGAGGTTTGATCAAATCAGAGAAGAAAAAGAAGGCAAGGTAAAGAGCAGGTGCTCGAGTTCCCTGGGGTAAGAATGATAGTCCACTCTTGAGAACCGCAGTGCGAAGGCCAAGTGGCAAGCACAAGTCACGTGGCTAAAGCTAAAGCTCAGGGGTGGGTAGGAAGTGTGGAAGAAACGGACTGGGAAGTCAGCAGAGCGAGGCGAGGTCTCACCCTGGCCTAAGAACAGTGGAAAACCAGGAAGGGAAGTGAGGGTGGTGGTCATGTTCGTGTTTCCAGAAAGCTGGGATTCTCCAAATGGCAAATCCAAAGACTCAGAGCTCTTAAGAGACCATCTAGCAATAAGGAGGGTCACCCAGGGCTCTGTAGAGATGGGGACAGAGGCCCCAGGTGTGGGCTCGGAGATTACTGAGAGCCAAAGCCCAGGCCTCTGGCTCTTCAAACAAAGACTATACAAATATTCTGCCTGTTCTGCATTCTTAGACTTGCACAAGGTCTCATTTAAAATAAGGCCTCCAGGCTGTGGAGATAGCTCAGTGGTCTAAGTGACTGCCTGGCAAACCCAAGGACCTGAGTTCAATTCCTGGTGCCAAATGCCATGCCAGCCCCCCCCCTCCCCGCCGGGCCTGCCAATCGGGCCACCGAAACTGGGCATGGTGATGCACACCTGTAATCACAATGCTGCAGAGGCTGAAACAGGAGGATTGTTATGATTGAGCTGGGAAGTGAGATCCTGCACAAAATACATAAATTAAAAAACAAGGTCTCCTCTGCTGAGTAAAAGGGAAAGGAGAGGGGGCAGAAAACCACACCTAAGACAATCTGAGCACATCTTGCTGTAACAGGATCAGAACTGGGACCAGAGCTAAGAATAGGGGTATAGTGAAAACCACCACTAAATCAAGGCCAACATGGGAAAGGAAAAGACTCACATTAATATCACCATCATGAGACACTTGGACTCCGGCAAGTCCACCACCACCGGCCATCTGATCTACAAATGCGGTGGCATCAACAAATGAACCACTGAAAAATTTGAGAAGGAGGCTGCTGAGATGGGGAAGGGGTCCTTCAAGCATGCCTGGGTCTTGGACAAGCTGAAAGCCGAGCGTGAGCGTGGTATCACCACTGACATCTCCCTGGGGAAATTCAAGACCAGCAAGTATTATGTGACCATCACTGATGCCCTGAACACAGAGACTTCATCAAAAACGTGATTACAGGCACATCTCGGGCTGAACATGCTGTCCTGATTGTTGCTGCTGGTCTTGGTGAATTCAAAGCTGGTAACTCCAAGAACGGGCAGAACTGTGAGCGTGTCCTTCTGGCTTACACACTGGGTGTGAAACAACTAATTGTTGATGTTAACAAAATGGGGCCACCCTACAGCCAGAAGAGATATGAGGAAATTGTTGAGGAAGTCAGCACCTACATTAAGAAAATCGGCTACAACCCTGACACCGTAGCTTTTGTGCCAACTTCTGGTTGGAATGGTGACAACATGCTGGAGCCAAGTGCTAACACGCCTTGGTTCAAAGGATGGAAGGTCACTCATAAAGATGGTGACACCAGTGGAACCACACTGCTTGAAGCTTTGGATCGCATCCTTCTACCCACTTGCCCAACTGAGAAGCCTTCGCGGCTGCCCCTCCCGGATGTCTATAAAATCAGTGGTATTGGCACTGTCCCTGTGGGCCAAGTGGAGACTGGTGTTCTCAAATCTGGCATAGTGGTCACCTTTGTTCCAGTCAATGTCACAACTGAAGTTAAGTCTGTTGAAACACACCATGAAGCTTTGAGTGAAGCTCTTCCTGGGGACAATATGGGCTTCAACGTCAAGAACATGTCTGTCAAAGTTATCTGGTTTGGCAATCTTGCTGGTGACAGCAAAAATGACCCACAATGGAAGCAGCTGGTTTCACAGCTCAGGTGATTATCCTGAACCATCCTGGCCAGATCAGTGCTGGCCATGCCCCTGTCCTGGATTGTCACACAGCTCACATTGCTTGCAAGTTTGCTGAGCTGAAAGAAAAGATTGATCGCCAGTCTGGTAAGAAGCTGGAAGATGGGCCCAAGTTTTTGAAATCTAATAATGCTGCCATTGTTGACATGGCTCCAGGCAAGCCCATGTGTGTCAAGAGCTTCTCTGACTACCCACCTCTGGGTCATTTCGCTGTTCGTGATATGAGACAGACAGTTGCTATGGGTGTCATCAAAGCTGTGGACAAGAAGGCTGCTGGAGCTGGCAAGGTCACCAAGTCTGCCCAGAAAGCTCAGAAGGCCAAATGAATATTATCCCTGACACCTGCCACCCCAGTCTTAATCAGTGGTGAAGATCCAATTGGCCATTTAAGTTTAATAGTGAAAGACTGGTTAATGATAACAATGCATCATAAAATCTTCAGAAGGAAAGAAGAACGTTCTGTGGACCATTTTTCTTGTGTTTGTAAGTTATTAGTTTTTATAATCAATACTTTTTAATGGAAACAACTTGACCAAAAATCTGTCACAGAATTTTGAGACCCATCAAAACAAAGTTTAATGGAAAAAAAAAGAAAACCACTCCTAAGCCCACTGTCTATTATACATCTGGGGAAACCGAGGTCCTGTGTGATGTGACCGCTGCACAGTACGTGGCTGAGCCAGGGCTCTGGATCAGGCTTGTCCCTCCCTACACCATGCTGCACCTCAAGAACTGTTTGATTTCCTGGGTGTCAGGACAGAGTTCTTTTACTCTAGCCAATTAGTACAACTTAGCAGTTTCCACACTGTGAATTTATTACCTGGCACTTCTGCAGGCAGGAAGTCTGACGCACGTCTCACTGAGCTACAGTCAAGATGCTGAGCTGAGCTCCTGCAGGACGTAGAGCTCGAGTCCTTGGAGTTGTAGGACCAAGGTCCCCACTGCTCCCCGCTGCAGGCTGCGACCTCTCTCCTCATGTGGGCAGGGGCCCCATCTTAGATGAGCACCAAGGTGCAGGGGCTGCTTACCCACCTGACCCTTCTTTGGAATGTGCTTCTCTCTCAGAGCAGCCAGCAAACTTTCTGCCATTTTTAAAATAAATTTTAATGGCAGGAAAATATATTAAAATCTTGGCCACACTAAGTGTTTGAGGGCACAGTGCAGTTACACCAAGTACATGCACTCTACCACGCAAGCTGCCCCAGCCTCCAGCCCCAGAAGCTGCTGTCCATCTTCCCAGAGACATCTGTTCCTGACACATCAGCCCCTCTTTGTGCCCTCCCAACCCCCTGCACCCACCTCTCTGTTGCTCATATCGATGAACCCAGCTACTCTGGGTACCAGGTATAAATGGACTCCTACCCTATTGCCTTCTGTGTATGGCTAAGTTCACCTAATACACTGTCCACAGGTTCACCCTGCTGTAGCACGTGTCAGAATTTCCTTCCCATTTAAAGTGCAATCGCATCCTGCTGTAGCTCTGTACCGCATGGTGTTTGTCCATTCACCACTGGCAGTGGCTGGGTTGCTTCTGCCTCGAGCCACTCTGGCCTACAGTGTGCATGGTGTGAACCTGTGTGTGCATATCTTCATTCTGGGCCCTGCTTTCAGTTTGGGGCATGGAAGGATACATGTGCACATCTCCCAAAGTACAACTGCAGGACCCCATGTAATTTTGTTCTTTTTTGCAGAGGCACCAGACTATGCTCTACAACGGTAGCACCACTTCACATCCCCACTACAAGCGCACGGGGTGCTACATCCTCCACACCCTCACCCACAGGTGCTAGCTTTTGCTTGTTCTTTTGATGTGACTTGATTTTTGAGACAAGGTCTCATTATGTAGTGCAGGCTAGTCTTGGGCTCACTGTATAACCGGGCTAGTGTCAAAGGCAATCCTCTTGCCTCTGCCTCTGAGTGTGGGCTTATAGGTGTGTACCACCATGACCTGAAATTTTTTTTTTTTAATTTTCATTTCCTGAATAATTAGTGACATAAAAAGGGTTTCAAATTTAACAGACTTGTGTATACTTGTATCCACCTCATCCTGATACCTGGATAATCCAGACCCCTTTCCCACCTGAGATTTTCCATCAAGTCAGACCACCTCTGTCATGCAAGGGGACGTAGTTGTGGGTCCCAGGACAGGGCCATCATCCTGCCTTCCACAGCAAGGAGCTGAGGATGGTCCTGCAGAGCTCCCTGGAGAAGGCTGTCTTCTTCTTGGTCCTGGGACAGGTGTCGGGGGCCTGTCTAGGACCAGAGCACTCTGGCAATGTCTGCAAAATGCTCTTGTTACTGTCTTTTGTGCGTCCACATCTGTAGGAAGTGAATGCCGTAGGCCACCTGTCCTGGGCCTCCCCTCACAGTGCCCACCCCATCAGCAAGCCATGGCCGGGATGCTCCACTGCTCCTGTGCCCGGTATCGGGCAGGGGTGGAGGCCCTGGGGCGGGGGAGGCTCTGGGCTGTGCGTCCCGTATGTGCAAAGAAGGCTCTGAGTGCGGTTAGAGCAAGGGAGGGGAACGCAGGTTTCCAGGGGAGCGAATACGCTCTGGACCCGGAAGTTCAGTTGTGAGGAAAGGCTGTGCGACTGTAGAAGAGCAAGGATTTGGTGGCCAAGACACAGCGGGAGCCACGGGGCTTAGGAGCGGACTAGGCCAAGGCCCTGGGGCCAGCAGGGGCTCAGCTGTTGCAGACCTGAGCCGTGGTGAGGTGGCTGAGGGACACTGAGCAGGAGCCGAGAAGCCAAGAAGCCGGTGGACCCCATCCAGTTCCGGAAGCATCTGCGTCGTTAAGCCCTCTCAAGAAGGGATGGCTCTCGTTCCTGGCCACAGCTGAGACCCGGTGAGCGTGCGGTCCCAGCACTCAGAGGTATCAAACAAGTGCAGCGCGACACCTTAGTAAGAAGCGCGGCCATCAGTTTATTATTCCAGGGGAGGGGGAGACGTGCAGCGTCTTGGAGAGGAAGGTAAGTGGGGTGACCCTTGGGAACCTCCGCCCTCTCTCCCCAGCCCTGCGCGTCCCCCACCAACCTCCCCCGTCCCAGCTTGTCCCCTTGGCACCAAAGGGCTTCCTTGTGAGCTGTGCCACAGCGCGAATCTCCCGATGGCCGTTTCCTCTTCTCCGGGAGGCCGGCAGGATGAAGCGGCTCCTCCCCACAGCGAAAGCCGTGCCAAACAGATTCACTTCAGATGCATCTGCTGTAGATTAAACATTTGGAAAAGCCATTTTATAAATATTTCTTCCCGCAACCACATCCCCATATGGCTGCGCGCTCCGGCCTCGTTCTGAGGCTGCCGGCGCCTGACACATATGCATCTAATGTATGTGGCAGCCCAGACTTCTGTCCCGGCCGTCGCGGAGCACTCCAGAGCGACTCCTAATCTGCTTTGGGGAACGTTATCAGACTCCTGGGGGCGAGCAAGGCACGTGCAGAGCACTGCAGGTGGTGTGGGGCGCAGGGCCAGTGAGCAGGTGACCCCCTCTTAGTCTTTTCAGCCAGCCAGCCACTGCCCCTGGCCTCTGCTCAGCGCTGAGCTGGACCCAAGGACTTCCAGGAAGCGGGATCTTTCTAGGGCAGCTCCCAGTGATGGTCCCAATGGCCTCCCTGTTTATGGGCACTCCTGTTTTGGAGTGTAGCTCCGGTCCAGGTAGGGAACATGGGTCAATGGAGCACGGCCAGGAGTGGGACAGATAGCACAAAGGTCCTGGTCGCACCAAGCACAGTGGACCGCGTGTGCCTTCCAAGTCCTCAGAACTGTTTGCAGTGATCGATGTCACCAGTATGTCCAGCCTCATGGTCTTTTCTGCCATCCCAAAGCCTGGTCATGTGGGCCATGTGCAGGAAGGGTCTGGGGGCTACGAGCACCAGAGACTGAGGCTGGCTGCCAGAGCAGAGAGCAAGGAGGGGTGTGTGGAGGCCACGGGGGGGGGGGCAGGGGGCTGGGTGAACAGGCAGGCTAGGGCCGGGACCTGGAGCTCTTGGCATCGGGGAACAATGACAGACTCATCTGATCTTGCAGGAATAAAGGACTGTTGACCTTTTAAATTTTTAAAACGCATTTATTTATTTATTTGTTTATTTGTCAGTGGCACTGGGGATTGAATCCATGACCTTTGCCTGACCCTTCCATTTTTGAAGTTATTTTAATTTATAAAACTGGGTGTCACTAACTCCATAAGTTGACTGGGCAGGACTTGAACTGGGGATCCTCCTGTCTCAGCCTCCCAGGGGACTGGGAGAGCACAGCCACATGCTACCACAGCCATTCAGTCATGCCACAGAAGCCCAGGAGATGGAAGGAAGAACACTGTGCCTCGTGGCTGATCCCTCTCCACCTAGCCACACCCCTCCAGAGCCCTAAGAAAACCAGCTGAGGGCCACATGCGCACTCTTTCTTGTCCTCTGATGACAGCTGGGTTATGCCAAAATGAACTTGCATAGTCCCAAGGGCAGGAGCCGCTTCCATGGCAGGGACCCTGAGCCTCTTGGCTATGTCCCAGCCTGCGCTGTCCCCGGCTACCCTGCTGTGTCTCTAGACCTGTCTGCACTTGCATTTCAATTCTCTTTTTCCAGAAAGATCCTCAGTCCCCTACTGGTGATGGGGCTGAGGCCCTGGCTGCTGAAGGAGCTGGAGTAGAGACATCCGTGAGCCACCAGAGGTACAAGGTCTAGGAGCCACATGGGCTCTGGCCAGGTGGGAGCACACTGCAGGGCAGAGTGCCTGGCACCTCCCCCTGCCTTGCATCTGCCCGGCTGGCCCAACAGGCTCAGAGACACTGAAAGTCCTGTGAGAATCTCAGGTGATGCGGTTGGCGAGCGGGCAATTTGCACTACAGGTCTGCCGTAGAGTGGTTAATGAGGAGACACCCGGGACCAGAATTTTGAATTTTATTTAATTCTAATTAATTTAATTTGTGGCTAGTGGCTTGTGCATCTGAGAGTGCAGGTCTAGAAAGGACGATAGATAAATGATGTAATTACCTCTTCGATCACTGCAGCCTGCACATTCCCTCCCAGGCATGGTGACGAAGGAAAGTGTGGTTTTGGCTGAGACTTGAGGGTGGCTCTGAGAGGGTGGGGCAGGAGCTGGGTGAGGACCTGCCAGGCTGTGGGACAGTATGTGTTAAGCTTGGAGCTGTGAAGGTTTGCACTTGGGGAGACGGAAGCAGCCCACTTAGACAGCAGGAGAGAGGAGACCAGAAACAGCAAGGTGAGCAGGGATTGGATCTCAGCAGCCTTTTGATGTGACCCCATCATACAGACAGAGAGGTACATTAGGGAGTAATGTGCCCCTGAGAAACCACAGCTCAGAGGTGGAGAAGGACTCACACATGGGTTTGTGGGCCATCCAAAGCCCTTGGTCACTTCAGGAGCCACAGCAGAGCCTGGGAAGCAGGGGTGACATCCACAGCCCCAAGGAAGGGCTCAGTGCAAGGTGCAGGTTGTGGGGATGTCCAGGGATGGTAGCCTCCTCTGTCCAGTCAGCTCCACAGCAGCCAGGCTACACCAGGCTTCGGAGTCCAAGACCAAGGTCCAAATCCATTACCTAGCTCCTTTCTGTTTCTGATCCTTGGCTAAAAATGGGTGGAAGCACCTAAGAAGGGTTGAAAATTCTCAAAACATGGAGCCCAGGGGTCCCTGGAGTGCCCAGAAGGGCCTCAGGGTGAGAACTACTTCCATGGCAATACTAGGCCATGAAGCCTGTAGAGCCCCTTCTTTCTCCAGCAGCGCATGGCAAGCGAGGGTGCTGTTGCTGCCCTGCTGACAGGGCACACATGCCTGTGAGCCCTGTGTTTGGAAGAAGCATCGACTTTCATTTCTAACACAGCAGTATTGGTAGCTAAAACTGGTATGGGCAAAGCCTTAGGGTATTCCATAACTTTTAAGGAGTCGCCAGCCCAGCTTGAGAAGTCCTGGTGTCACACTTATTCCCAGGATGTAGGGAGCACCCCCACACCATATTGTTGGGCAGCATCCATTTCACAGAGGAGGGCAACATGGCCCATTTCTGACAGTTGTGGTCCTGGGGTTGCAAGCAACACAGCATAAACCACCTTAGCCATGAGGATTTCTGCAATTCTCATGAAGCTGGGAAGTCAGTTCAATCAAGAAGGGGATGAACAGGGTGACATGCGAGGCCCAGAGTGCAGACACTGGGGCAAGGCTGGCTAAGGAGGCCACTTTCTGTAAAGCTACTTTGGGTGTGGCCACCAGACAGAGTCATTAGGGAGAGAGCCCTGCTCACCACGTGACCAGTCCAGAGAGATTCTGCCTTGGAACCTGGATCTAAAGCAGAGGGACACCTAGAATGACTTCAGGACACCAGGAGACTGAGGGTCCCTTCTGCCCACAAGCCCTGGAGAGCAAAATTCCCCACCCCCACCGCCTGGCTCGCTGGGGCTGCCATTCAAGTGACCTCTCTCCCAAAACATCGTTCAGTAGAGGAAAAGAAGCCGGATTTGTCTGCATGTTCAAACTCATACATCCACGTTCCCTTCTCCAGTGTCCCCAAACAAGCAACATAAACAAGCCTCAGCCCTGGCGCCCTTCAGACCCTGAACCACACCAGTGTTTGTAGAGGGCCGTGAGCACACGGCCTCCCACCCACGAGGAAATACTTCACCAGGTTTTATTGGAGAAATTGCCTGTCAGATATGATTATTTGTTTGGAGTTCTGTATATCCAGTTGTGCCGTGCTGACACGCTGCCGCACACAGTTTATAGGTGTACGCTAGGGGCTGCCCCATTAAACACCCCTACACACACTTGGTTCAGAACAGCAACAACAACCACCTTGTTTACTGTTCACATAAACAATCACATGGTCTTTCCTCCCTGGGGACTGCCTGGGTTTGGCAGCAGGGCCAGCACCCTCGCTGCCCATGGCTACCACCGCAGCGTCCCCTCAGGAGGCGACCAGAAGACAGAAGGTCCTGTAGCCCTGCAGAATCACAGCAAGCAAGATGAATTCTGACCAAACAACCCTGAAGAGACATCCTCCTGGCTGGGCTGGGCTGGGCTGCTGTTTCAGACAGGGTTCTGACAGGCAGAATTACAAGGTTGAAGAACTCCATCCATCCACCAGCCAGCCCGCGAGTGACGAGCTCTCTCTGAGCATGCGCAGGAAAGGGCTGCTGCACTTGGGTTTTGTGGGCTAGGCAGACCTGTTGGTCGGAGCTGAGGGTCTCCTCAGTGCCCCCGATTGCAGCCTGGGCTCTTCCCTTGCTGGATGAGGGTCTTGCCAGGACTGGGAGGTCCCAATACCCATGTCTGGTTGTAAATAGTTGATAAAGCTGACGCGCGCACCCCTCCCTAGCTCAACATTGCCTTTGGGCGCTAGTGAACCCAGGACGTGGGTGTGTTTTGATCCTGGCATAGAGGCACTCATCTGCCTGAATACATTTCACCCCTCCCTTGATAGACTCGTTGGCCAGGCTGTGAACATAGCTGAGGTCACCGCAGGCCCTTCCCCAAGCCCTGGAGCGTGGTTTGCACTTTCTTAGTGCCAAACCGTGGGACAGAGTCAGCCTCAACTCTCCCCAGCCTTGGGGGACCCCAGCTCCAGGCCTGTGCTCAACAAGGGTGCAGCCTGTTTGCCCATCTAATGGCGAGTAAGAAGGAGTCCTAGCAACGAAGGATGAAGAGGACCGTCTGTGATTTCTCAGAGCAGGGCACAGCTGCTAACATTCTTCACTGAAGCCGGAAACTGAACAGGAAATGACAGGGAGGGCCATACTCGCAGCATCCAAGCATTTTCAAGATTCCAGCTTGTGATGACCAGGGGAAGATGTGTAGGGTGCAGCATGAGAGCCCTCAGCCACAGCACCCCAACCTGCTCCTGCCCGCTTCCTGGATCTCACATCCCCCGGGCCTTGGTTCCGTGTCTCCAGTCCTGAAACCTCAGGGAGGGAGGCCGCAGATGGCGTTTGCACACACACTGCACTGCCTCCCCAGCCAGCCTGGTGCTGGGCTCTTCTGCTGCATAGACGGACATGCGCCAGGCCCAGCTGTAGAGAGTCCTGCAGCCTGGGCTGTGGCTCCTATGAAGAGGGGTCACTGACTCTCACTAAGCAGGGACTGGGTGTGGGGAAGGGCATCCCAGAGTCCCCCAAACCCTCTACTCCTGTTTCCCAGCAATCTTAATCTTCCTGCAGGGAACGCCCCCACTCCACTTTCTAGGGTGAGACAAAGCACCTCCAACCCTAGGCCCAAAGTCTGACCCAATTCGCTTCTCTCCCTGACGTTTCCTCCCTATAGCTACTAAGCAAGACCACTTCCAGGAGAGTGCTGTGGCCCTGTAGGAGATTGCTAATGCACCTTCAGAATTGCTCTTTATTTTTATTTTGCTAAAATTCTTTGCAGAAACAGGAGAAACCAGCTAAAGGTCACCGACTGATTCTTTCACACAACCTACAGCAAACTTTGTCATTAGAATACTGAATTCTCTGGCTCCGCTACTTTCCTTTCTGGATGTGGGACCATGGCCTTGAACCAGAGGCATCAGGAATGTGCCCAGCATCTTTCCCTGGTGATTGCATGATCCGTGGGGCCCCATAGTGCATTCCTGTAATGCCAGCATTCTGGAGGCCAACGCAGAAGGAGAGAAAGCTTGAGCCCAGCCGTGGCAACTGAGGGATTTAGTAAGACCACGAAATTAAACAACAGCAACAACAAAAATTAAGGAAGCCGCTAGGGATATAGCTCAGGGTGAAGACCCTGGATTCAATCCCCAATACTGAGGGGGTAAAAAAGTGCTCTATGTCCTTGAACCAAGTGTGTGCAAATATGTGTGGTTCACTCTGAGAAGGCTTAGGAAAGTACAGCTTGAGTGAAACACACTCAGGTTTTGACCCTTGCTCACACTTTCCTAGGTAAACATGTAGAGTCCCTACTAAAAGCCCCATGTCTCTTGGCTCCAGGAGAACGCTGCTTGCCAGTGGTTGCAGCGCTCTCCTCCCTCATGGCTCTCACCCATGGCATTCATCCACCCCTGCACGCCCAGAGGCCGATCTCCCCTGGTCCGAGCGCCTCAGGGTGTAGGACTTCGGATTTCTGTGCCCAGGTGCAGCGGAGTGGCTCAACTTGCAAGAAATGGACATTGACAAGAAGAAAAAGAAAGGCTTCATGGAGCTTCTGCATCAAGCTGTGCCTGAAGGGTTTACACTGAAATGAGTTGGCTTGCTGTCCCCTGCTGCGGAGAAGTCCTGATGGACACAGGGGACCGCGGTGATTTTCCTGGAAGACCTCCAGAGAAGTTGGTCTTGCAAACAATGGAGACTTAGTAAGACAAGGGAGTCCAAGCAGAGGAGGACCGAAGGCAAGTGTGGACCGGGAAAGTCGAGCGTGCATGGGGCTCCCCACCCCTATTTACATGGTGTCCTTTGTGGCTCGGTACAGCTGATACTCCACAGAATCAAGGAGCAGTGGGCCTTCAGTGGAGCATGGAATATGAGCTGAGGAACAGGTGAGGTGCAGCTACACAGATAGGTTGGGAACCCTGGGCATCTCGATAGCTCCCCACATTTTATCTCTGAGAATAGTACGGCTAATGGGCTCACCACAGGGAGCTACGTAGCACCCCACTGGTTTCTTCCAGAAATCTGCCTGGGATCCGGGATCTGCCCAGTCGATCTACCCCTCCCTGGTCTGTACATCTTCCTTTCAGGAAAAAAAAAAAAAAAAATCTCACTGTGAATCAATAATGAAATCATCACCAGACTTACAAATCCAAAAGCAACTCCAAGTCAGCTCGCTGGTGCCAGGAGCCAAGGGGAGAATCACTTCTTGACTCTTTTTGTGGCTTTGGAAATGGCCCAAGACGGTCCCGTCCATCGGATGTCAGGAAAGAATTATGATCTAGGCACCAAAAGGCTAAAATTGCAGGGACTGCTCCATGATCTAATCGCTCTCCACCAGGACCACGCTTGAGCTCCTTTGAAATGCTAATGTTTTCGGATCCAGACTCCGCGTTTCAATACCTCAGATGGCACAGTAAATTCTGATGTCAGGGCCTATTGATTTTACAATTTCCTCTGTCCCCGCCCCCACCTCCAACAGCTGCCTTTGATTTTATTTATGAAAGGCTCAACCTCAGCAGGCCACTGGGCTCAGGGTCTACCACTTCCTCATATCAGGAGGCTCCAGGCCCACTTGCTGGCCAAAGGGCTAGGACAGACATGGCCCTTGCCGGCCACCGTCACCTCCGCAGCTTTTAGGGGGAGCAGAAGTGATTCTGTTCACAGGGATTTGAGCAAGAAGACTTGATGTCCCCTTCTTCATTGGGAAGAGCCAAGCATGAGCTGAAACCCAGCAAGCCTTGGGAGCTCCCAGGGGCTGAGGTTTGCAGCACAGTGGCCAGGGTAGGTGAGGATGGACTCCCCATGTTGAGCCTAGGTCTCTTGTTCTGTGCCAGGATGTGCACCCACTGCCCCATTTGACTCTTGGCACGGCCCCTCCAGGCAGATTCACCACCTCTCATTTACAGAGGAAGAAACCAAGGCACAGAGAGCAGCACTAGCAGCTGCCCTGAATTTGCCCCTACTTTGCTCCACCTCCAGGGCCTCTGTTCTCAGGAACTGTGTTTTAGGTCACTCTTAACTTGTCGCCTGGACCTTTGGAGTTGCCTGGCGCAGGTCGACCTCTGCTTCCTCTCTCTTGTTCCTTGCGGGTCTCCTGCTGGCTTCCCCAAACTGTCTCTCTGCTCCCCTCTGTGAGCCGTGTCCCCTTTTCCCTGGGATAACAAAGCAGCCAAGGAGAGTTTCTTTGTGTCCTTGTCACTAAGACCTCCTGTCCCCATTCCCACCTGAGGTCTAGCCCTCTCCTCAGATAGTAGTTATTGTCTCCAGACCATTACAAGTCCTCCTGTGCTGGCTCACCTCCATAGGGTCAGAAATCCTCTAATGCTTTTTCTGCTAATTCAGAAAAGATCTTTTGAACTACTTGCATGGATGTCTGAGCATCAGTTCCCAGTATCCTACAGCACCTCTGCTCTTCTGCGTGGCCACCAAGGGACTCAGAGTCCTTAAGATTGACCAAACTCTATGGCAATCGGTAGGGGCCCACACAGAGCTGGAGAATTTCTCGGTAAGAAAAAGCCACACATTTGAGGTCAGAAGTCTTGTGAGCAGAGAAATGGTGTCCCTGGTAACTGCTACGGAAGATGACCTTCTATTTCTTTGGCATTGGAAGCCTGCAAAACTGATCTGTATATGCTACATATCTATGTTTTAAGATCTTACCAACCCAAACATACTCTCTCAAGTGGGGAAGCAAGCAGAAACAACAAATGCAGTTCATTCCACAGAACCAAATTTGCTCCAGTTGTTGAAGTCTGAACAAGGCCGCTGGACGGTGTCCAGGCCACTGCTCTGGTCGAGATTTTGGACCACCGCTTTGTAGGAGGGCACAGTGCGCACGTTAGGGAAGGATCCTCGGGTCTCTGTATTACTGATTAACAACCGCACGTGGATCTGCAGAGGTTTCAAGACACAAAGTTAAGGAAAGAAAGCAACCAGAGACTAGGTAAGAGGCATGACCACAAGGCGTGTGGCTGCTAGGGATGGACAGAGACGCACCCTGGGACTGACAGCGTAGCAGCCACTCTGAGACCTCAGAGATCACGGGGAGCTCATCACTGCAGGAGAGCCGCAGAGGACTCCTTGGAAGCAGGCATGGGAAGAGTAGGAGCCCACCGGAGATAAGAGGGAGCTCGTGCCCGAGGCAGGGACCAAAGTTCACACTGAGTAAGCAAAGCCTTCAGGAAGACTGGGGTGATCCTGCGGGATGGGTGGCAGGGCCAGCTGGATTCTTCTCTGCACAGCTACTGGGACCAGCTCCACGGGGCCGCAGGCCACCAATGGCACTCAGCAGAGTGCAAACATGTGCAAGTTTGTGTTCCAGAACTAACTCCCGGATTCCCTTGGGAGACACTTGTGACCATCTCCCCTCGTGATCCAGTCTCCCAGGGATACCTAGGTTCATAGGCAGAGGGAGAAGATTGCTACAGGAACCCCTATCCTTCCAACTCCAAAGCCAGTACTGCAGAAAGCACCTCCTTCGTGGGATCCCCAGAGGTTCACTCTGACTATGCCAGCCTGAACTGCAAGGCCCCAGAAAGTGTGACCACTGATGTTGGTCAGGCAAGAAGACCCACAGAGACATGAGAGTGGGCAGTGCAGAGAGGTATGTCCCTCAAACACAGTCCAGGGCTGTCACTCAAAGCAGTAGGGATGGATGCTGGGGAGGGAAGGTCCAGCTCTCCACTCCCGCAGGGCTGGAGCGGCTCTGGCCCCGCACAGGGAGAACACAAGTGAGCCACAGGTCCCATCTGCAGTGCAATGGGATCTCAGCCTGGGACAGGACTGCTGAGTGCTTGGCTGTGTCCCAGGGGTCACATCCAGGGGCTGGGAGAAGCTGCCAAGGGGCAAAACCTATTAAAAAAATGATTCCTCTTGAAATAAATGAACCACTCTGTGCTCCCTTTTCTTGAAACCCCTTGCAGCTGCTGCATCTTACCTGCAGACTGGGGGTCTCTGCCTCCCTCAGAATCCCCTTCTCTCACTCATGTTCCTGAGGGGAGCAGAGGGGTTCCCCAGGTCCCCAGCACACCATTCTCGAACTCTCCTTGGGGCCTCCTGTGGGGAGGCAGGGCAGGAGGGACTGTTGCCAAGAGGCGGGGGTGATGGGCAAACTCCAGGGAGTTATGTCATCTCAAAGCCTTCATTTCCTCATCTGTAAAATGGAACTGTTAATGGTAAAACATACGGTAACACTTCCAAAGAGTCAATGCGCTTACTGCGATTAGTTGAATTCCAGGACTGAAGTGTGGCACTTAGCCTCCCATGGTCAGCTTCTCTGGAATCCTCACCAAGATGGGCCTACGCTGAGAGCTTCTCGGATTCCTAAGGTTGGCCCCCGGCTGTGTCTATAGCCTTCAGCCCCTGAAGGTCCCCCTCTGGGGTTACAGCACCCAAGAAAGTCACAGCCTTCAGGTCTGCTGTGCAGTGAGAATGGGAAGTGGCCACAAAGACTCAACAGGGGATGGAGGGAGACCCAGGGGCATGGGCTTGCCTGGCCTCGGCATCTGGCTGCCCAGTAGCAGCCACAGCCAGGGCCCATGGCTTAGCCCAAAGCAGCTAGGCCTCCTGAACCTGGATTTGGGGTCCAAGGGCTCTGGTGCTGCAGAACACAGAGAGGGCATGAAGGGTCAGTCTTGTGCTCTTTTGAGGCTGGCACTGGAAGCAGAAAAGAATGCCCTTTGTTGCTCTTAGGCTCTTAGGTGATGCAACGGTGACTGGTGAGCCAGTGCTACCCCCAGCCCCGCTCCTCAGGGAGGAAATGCCTAGGCCCCTCCTGGCCTTTGCCCCTCTGTGCACCCAACTGGCTTCTGCAGCCAACTTCTGACCATTGCCATCGGAACCCTTGGGAGACCTCTGGGTCTGAACAAAGCTGGGAGTCATGCATGGCCCTGCTGCTGACGCAAGAAGTGCTTGGGCCTGCCTGATGGCGTGGGCAAGTCTGACAGCCCATCACAGAGAAATATGAATTACAAACTGGTATAGTGACCTTGGAAATAGTAGGGAGGCTCCTCAAAAGCCAAGAACAGAGCTCACCTTGCGCCCAGTTCCTCGGGCCACACCCAAAGCAATTCATGCCTCCAGGACGCAGGGACACCCACACACCTGTGTTTATTTCAGCACAGCTCACAGTTACCACGTCATAGAGCCCACCTAGACGCTCAACAACAGATATGTGGGTAGAGGAGATGTGACACACACGCACAACAGAGAACCGCTCAGCCCCAGAAGGTGGCAGTTCTGTCATCAGCAAAAAAACGATGGAGCTGGAGATCGAGGCATCGGGCGCAGCAAGCCAGACTCAGACATCGCACGCTCCCCCTGACGCGTGGGACCTGAGAAACAGGACACGAAAGCAGAAAGGAAAGCTGTTATCAGACGCATGGAAGGGCGCACAGAGGAAGGGGCGGGCAATAGGGGAAATGTGTACGAGCAATGTCTACTGCTCGCATTGAACCCCCCAAGACAATGGGAAATGGGAGGGCAGGAAAGGGAAGTGGCCTGGAGGGACACAAAGGGTATGCGTGTGTGAATCTGCTGCTCATCTGTGTAACCAATTTTAAAATGATGCGGCAGGGAGGGACTCCCATTGTGTGGATAGGAGAGGGCGAAAGGCGACACCACACTGCGGCTCCTGAGGTCAGGCTGAGCTGGGCTCCACGGGGCTCCTTCTATCCTCTGCTCCTGCCACCCCCTGCCCTGCCTGCCTGCCTGCCTGCCTGCCTGCACTCTCATCCTGGGGTCTGTGTGGGCCACCCCCCAGCCTCTGCCACACACACAGGTTAGGCCCCCAGCCCACATCCACACAGAGAGCTGGTACACGCAGGTCTGCATCCCACAGTTCAGCCCAAGGCCCTGCTCCAAACGCTCCTGCCTGCAGGCCTTGGTGTACAGTCTGTGACAACAGAGGGAGAGCCAGAGGGACTATTCCTGAAGACCCCAGGGTCTGCACAGGTGGCTGCACCTGCAGGTGCACCTGGGGAAGGTGCTCATGGGGAAGGTCGCCGGCTGCAGCCGCTCCATGGAAGGAGCTGCCGACAGGTCAAGTCCCGGCCTCATCTGTCAGTTAGACAACCCGAGGAGTCGCGCAGCCCAACTCCACTCCGCCTGGCACCTGCACAGCAGTGTGGAAACACTGGCCTCCCCTCCAAGTCAGAGCCGTGAAGAGCACAGGTCCAGGGCAAGTGGGATCTGCACGGTCATTGTGCACCTGCTTAGGGATGGGATGCTGAGTGAGTAGGGGCCCTGCTGTCTTCCATGGAGTCTTGTCTCTTCCCCGGGGACCCTGGAGCCCTCGCCGCTGTTCTGCCCTCTATCCAGTCCCAAACCCAAGGAGCACAGAGTGACAGGCACAGAAGGAGGATAGATACAGATGATAAAATTAAGGCTCATGCATCATTAGAGAATGAACACAGGAAGATAGGCAGGCAGGAAGAGAGGGATCTAGACAGAATGCAGGAACTATTTCTTACATTGAGAATGCAAATCAAATAATGAATTGAAGTTTGCTCATGTTTCTGCTGGTGTGTGTGTGTGTGTGTGTGTGCGTGTGCGTGTGCGTGTGTGTGTGAGTGTGTGTTTCCTTTTCATTAGTACTGTGCTTCTGCTCGGTCCAGAAAATCATAGAAATAAACATTTCCTGGTAATAGCAGCTAGCTTGGGCCACCTTTGCTTCCCGCCCATGCAGGCAGATGTGCAGCCGAGGATCACAGTGTCAGGAAGACGGCTGGAGGGAAGAGATGTGGCCTCCCTCGGTCAGCTAATGGCGATAATTACACATAGTAAACAGTCTCCAGCATAATTAAGGCTGGAGGCCAGGGCTGCTGCGGGCACCTCACTGAGCCCAGCATCTTCAGGCAGTGGGGCTGGAGGCTGAGATCCCCCAGGAGACAGCCAAGCGCCCACTATGGCCCTGGGAATGGGCTCTGGCTTCTCCTGGGGCGATACCTGCCTTCCAGAGGGAGCTGCGATTGCACCAGGTACCTGGCTGAGCGGAGGGGATGGGCTCTGTAGCCAGAACTTATGTCTAGAAACAAAGCAACCAGAGCCTCAGGTTGTGCAGGAAACCTCATCCACGAAGAGGTAGTTTTTTTTTTTTTGGGGGGGGGCGGTTGGTGGTACCAGGGATCAAACTCAGGACCTTACACTTCCCAGGCAAGCACTTATTCCACTGAGCTATCTCCCTGGCCCTGAATGGAGGGAGTAGCCATTCCTTGGGTGCTAAAGACTCACTGTGTCTCAGACCAAATTAACCTCTCTTCTCTTTCCCATCAGCTGCTGCAATGGCAGCTTCCCAAGCCCACCTCAGCTCACGTTCCAAACTTCGGCATCTTCCCTGAAACCTTCTTCTCTCATCTCTGACATCCACTCGTTTATGCTTTAGATCTCAAACATCCCCCCCCCGACATCTCACGCTCCTGGGGGTGCTGCGCTCATCAGCAGACTCACCTACAATGTGTAGCTGAGTGTGGTCTTGGGGGCGGGGCCTGGCTGGAGGTGGATCTCTGGGGGTTTGAACCTATATTTCGCATATTTTGGATTCTTGTTCCCGCCTCCTTCCTTTGCACTCGGCTTGCTGGCTGCCGTGGACGACCAGCTGTTCCACATCTGGGCCTTTTCACCCAGCTGTTTCCACCTGCAGCTGGGCAGCCATGGACTGAGCCCCCTAGAAACTGGGCCA
>NW_004524653.1:264707-267911 GCF_000260255.1 Octodon degus
CGGGCCGGGCTACATTCCCTGCTACCAGCCAGAGCAAGGGAAGACGTGCTGCTGTCTCACATCCCCAGCCAAAGCCTGTTGGTCTCCTGGCATCCTCTCTAGATGCTTCAGGATGAGCCTAGAAGACACACATCTGAGAAGATCTCTTTTCTACCTGAAGCCTTCTGAGAGCTGACCACTGTCAACGTGGTGTGACAAAGTCCTTCCCGGAGCCTACCTGGCAAGGCCCCACTGACACACTCGGCACCATCTTCCCCGTCAGCAATACCGAACGCCAGCCAGCTTGGCCTCTGCGCTGTCTTCCTGCTTCTGAGGGCTTTCATATGCTCTCCTGGGCTGAGGAGACGGCCTCCCCCTCCATGCCCAGTGTCTTTCTCTCGGGTCTGGTCCGTATTGCTTTCTGCACAGGAAATCCCCTGATTCTGCTTGGTTCAAGAAGTCCAGTGCATGGTTCACAAGCCCATGACACTGCCTTTGACAGTTAAATAGTCTTGTATTTACCATCAGTCCTCTACATCTGTGGACTGCACACCATAGATTTCACCAACTATGGATTTAAAATATTCAGGAAAAAATTCTATCTCTACTAAACAAATACAGACTTTTTCTTGTCATTACCCCTGAAATAATACAGTATAGCAACTATTTACATAACATTTACATTTTATTAGGTATTTTAAGTCATCTAGAGATGATTTAAAGTACACAGAAAGATATGTGCAAGTTATCTACAAATACTACACCGGTTTATATAAGGGCCTTTAGCATCTGGAGATTTTGGTGCCCACGGGGGTTCTTGGGAAAAATCTCTTGCGAATGCCAAAGGGCGGTTGCATTTGTTTAGCATTTTCTTCCTCTAATAGTTTTTAAGGCCCCATAGCTTCTGGGCCTTATGTGGCTTCTTTATTTCTGTATCACCTCTGTTAGGAGCAGTGCCTTGACACCTCATAGATCCTCCCACCATTGAGAGAATCAAGGAACAGATAAGCAGATATACAAATAAGTGGCTTTTATTTTTCACTTGGGACAAAACATGTCACATGTTTTGCTTTTTTTTTTTTTTTTCCACGACCCACCTATGTATCTTTGGTTTAATTCTGGTCATTTGTTGCTGCTATCTTTCAGGTTCCCAGGTACCATGAAGGGCAGGGTTGAGGGCAGTAAAGGTGCCCATACATTATTTAGAGCTCTTCCCGCCAAGAAGTACAATCTGTGTTGCTTCCCCTTGAACCTTGGCTTGTCTGTGAAGGATGCGACCGGCAGGCATGATGACCGAGATGCTCTGCTCTCTTCAGGCTTTGCCTTTGGGTCCTGCCAACATCCACATCCATATTCCTGGAAGCCTGAGCCACCCAGGGGGAAAGTGGCTGCCTTGAGGCCAGCACACTGTGAGGAAACTGAGGGAACCATGTGTGGCATGAGGATCAGGGTACCCAGCCACCAGGGGCCCCAGACACGTGCTGCGCCTTCTCCACCTGTCCCACAGGACTGTGCCTCAGCATGGGCAGCTCTGTAAGCCATCATGTCTGGGGCAATTTTTGTGCAGCAATAGATAGCCAGGAGGAGCACCTCAGCCTGGGCACAGGGGACAAATACTTTCCAACCACAAGCCATAACAACCTCCCCTCAGCATGGTCACAAACCTCCCACAAGACAGCATTCACTTCTAGAGTGTTCTTTTATGTACAAATAAGTCAGTAGAAAACATAGCTATGAGTTTGTGACCTTCAGGACCAAAATGTAGCTTTGTGCTTTGGAGAGGTCTTTTTCTTCTAGACTTCTATTTTTCTATGACTCTCAGTTGGACTTCATTATCCATGTGGCTGCAAAAGAATTCTAATCTCAAATTCAAGGCCTATATTTTAAGAACTTTAATCAAAAACTGAGCAAGAAAACTATGTGGAGCAGTGATGGAGTCATCCGGAATGCGGAGCGGGAATACTCCGAGGCCAGAAAGCTCCGCATTTCCACCATGACCCGCTCTTAGGCTGTGGTGCTCTATGAGCCAAGCCCGCAGTCTCCTCTTCCATGGAGATCAGCAGTGAGATCAGCTGAGGGTGGATGCAGCCAGTTTTCTTTATTTTTATTTTTTATAGTGATGAAGACTAAATCCAGAGCCTTTACACAGAGCTATATCTCCTGTTTTTATTTTATATTTTGAGACAGGGTCTCCAAAGTTATCCAGACTGTGCTCAAACTTAGACTCCTTCCTCCCTCAGCCTCTCAAAGTGCTAGGATTACAGGGGTGCGTCACCATGCCCAGCCAGTGTGGAATGTCTTAAATCATCTTCTCCGTGGAAGCCGCGGTGCCCTGTTCCAGCCTCTGCGGCCGTGTCCTCTTCATTCCCCGCACAGGGCTGACTCTTCCCTCGTGGATCTAGTCTGGAAGGGCTCTTGGTCCCCAGCTCCTGCTTCCTTCCATGTAGATGCCTTCCACATAGCCTAGGTGTGGGCAGCCTCAAAGTCACACTGAGCAACTTGCCAGAAGTTTCCAGAAGGACTTCCATTGGCAGGCTTGCTCAGACCAAGAGCCTGGGAGAGCAGCTCTGGGCAGGTCTGAGGATAGGTGGAGTTCGCGGACAGACACAGAGAAGCAACTCCATCTTCCTCTCAACAAACTGTATCTTTCAGGCAAGGAGACTCCTGGGCTGGGAAAAACGATGAAGAGTAGAGGAGGGGGCCTTAGAAAGAACAGGTAGGAGGCTGAGGGCTGAGGCATAAGGGAGCCAGGAAGTTCTGGGGTGAAGCAAAGGCTAGCTTGGGTGGAGGTGAAGGGCTAGCCACAGTCAAGGTGGCTGAGGTGTGGGGAGGACACACCCAGGTGTCCAGCACAACGCTGAGAGTTGATGTGGTCAGGGGAACTGGGGGACCAGCCAGGCTTGTGTGCAGCACTCCAGGTCTTCAAGTTTTCACCAACACCCCAACTCTCCTTCTTCAAAGCATCTCTAGAACAGAGCCAGGACTTATCTGCTTTTCTCCTGTCTTTTTGTTGGTTCTCAAGGCTGCCTGGCGAAGAGCCTCAGTACCCCCACCCCAGCATTCCACCCCATGTGCTTGACCCTTGACAGCTTTCGCTTCACCATACCCCAGAAGGACTTGGGTTTTCTCTGTCCCCGACACACCAGGTTTCTCTCAGTCCTGTTGTTCATTCTGTTCGTGCTCCCTACCTCAAGACCTCTGTGCACACTGGCCCTCTGTTTGATG
>NW_004524653.1:269061-282298 GCF_000260255.1 Octodon degus
CCCTGTCCTCTGACTCATTTACCACACTGATTTGTCACAATCCCAGAGTGGCTGTGACTTCTCTGCCTAAGACAGGCCTTCGCTGACCCCTACCTCATACCATAAACAAAAATCAGTTCTAAGAGCGCTTGTGAATCTAAATATAAGAGATAAACAGGGAGGCTTCACAATGATAGCGGAGGAAATCCTCTTCGTGGTCTTGATCCAGACAAAGAATTCTTAAGAAGGACATAAAAAGCATTGTCTAGGCCAGAAAGGTTTTCCAAATTGGACTGTATTACTATCAAGAACTTCTACCTATCAAAAGTAACCACTAAGAAAGTCATTGAGGGCGCGGAGGAGGAGAAATAGTTTTAATGTAGGCATTCAGGCAAGAACGTGTATGTGCAAAATGCAAAAAGAACTACGAATCGTTAATAAAACGACAAAGATGTAAAAAGGAAATCCACAAAAGAAAACATTCGAAAACCTAGGAGGCATATCACAGGAGTTTCACTTTGTTCATCCTTAGGACACTGCAAATTAGAGCCACTCTCTAAGATGTCACATGTACCTCCGAGAACTGCTGGAAATTGCAACTCAGGTCCAGGTAATAGCGTGTGGGGTAAAGAGCAGAGCGCCCCCTACCTGCCGGTAAGGGAAAAAGGTTCGTCTCTGGGAAACCGCTTGAGGATGTCTAGTGAGGCTGGTTATGCTTATCCTTCAGGGCCCCTCAGGCCAGCAGTCTTGTGGAGAGCCTCAAACCAGAAGCAAGCTAAATGTCACCAAATGCAAAAAGGATGCATATGGTCAACTTTGCACAACGATAAGGGCACAGAAAACAGAATGAGGGAGGACAAGCCAGGGTTCTGCTGCTTGTACCCACCTGCAGCATCCGGGCCGCACTGCACAAAGCAGACAGACCCAGGAGAGCAGAATGTCTCCATGCCGTCTAGGTACGATTCAAGAAGAGATGCGGTTCCGTATGAGGACGCACCCAGAAGAGACTGGGGGGCGGGCACTGCTCCTGGCAGGAGTGGTCTTTGTGTTGCCAGGGAGGGTGATGACATGGGGCGACCAGGCAGTGAAGACTCAGAGAGCACAGCGCTTACATTTCCTGTAGTTTTCCGAATGTGAGTTATGCTTCGTTTCTATTAACATCTGCTTAAAAATAGAAGAAAGGTCATACCCTAGCCACCTACTGTCCCCATAGCCTGTGTTATTGTCCTTCTGCCCCCTACATGCTGCAGGACTCTGGGCAAGCTACTCCAAGCATCTGTTTCCTTCCCTATGAAATGAAGTGGGAATGACAGTGATGGAAGGTGCTACCGCTGAGAGGTTGCTGTGACAGTCACCTGAGATTGAGATAGTGTCTCCGGAGCGCGTGAGCTTAGATCAGGCTCCTGGTGGATTTCTACATTCCCCGGCCCTTGCCACACTCTGAGAGCCTCTCAGCTGTATAATCCGTCTCCCTGGCTAAATACAGACTGGCGGGAGCGGGGCCTCACCAGCCTTGCCCCGGCCCCCGTGCCCAGCTCTGGGCTTGGCTGCTGCAGTGTTGAGTGCGTAATCAGCACTGGCTGGGCAGGGTGTCAGGGACTCTTGAGGAGAAGCCACCCCTGGGAACAGGCAGCAAGGGGGTCATTTCTAACTCAAGATCTGAGGAGGAGGAAAGGTCCACATCGCTTCAGGTGGAAGCAGGGCCCCCTGGGCCTCCACTTACTTATCCAGTGCCCAGGGAGGGCTACTGCCTCAAAGCAAGACCTGAGGGCTCCACCAGAGGGGAAGAGGGGACACAGAGAAGCCAGCACCTCCTTGAGCCCCCAGGCAGAGGGCTCTGGTACTCCCTTGCTGAGAATCTTGTCTCAATGGCTCTCCTCCACCTGGGTGGGTTGCTGTTTTGAGAAAGTTAGTCCAAGACCACCAAAGCCCAGAAGAATGCCCTGAAAGCACCGCAATGGATGACAAGGGCCTCTGTCCCATTCCATCAATGTAGCCTGGTACTTACTTTACTGTTGAGACCCCAACTGGCGGTGATCCATGGTCAAAGGCAGGGCCTCCCACGGGACTCCAGTCCTGCCCAGAGCAGCAGGAGGGTGTACAGGTGTCCCAGGCACTGAATTCTGCCTGGGGAAGCAAGCAGGGGATGCTGTAAATGCATCCCCACCTATCCCAGGAAGCTCTGTCTGACAGGACATAATAATCTGTCACCATGGGTAGGCGGGGAGGCCAAAAGTCTCAGTGTATTAAAGGAAAATTTTAATTAGTATGTAAATTCAACTCACAGCATTAAAATGTCATTTGCTAAGTAAACGTTGCTGTACTCCGAGTTCAGGTATTTATTTGATCCAGTCCTGCCAAGGTGCCTTTGTGGGTTTCCTGAGTGTGTAATAACAGCATTTCAAAAACAAAATGAAATCCTCCCTCCGTTACAATGCGCCCGGGGTATGGCTGCACTGCCAGGGATGTGACTGGAATATTTTAAAGAGACAAGTCGCTGGTAGCCCCACACACGTCCCTTCCTGCCTGCCTGCCTGGTGGAGCTGAGGAGGAGATCCCCTCACCCTGAAATCCAGCTACTGAGCATCGTCGCTCCCCAGGAGCAAGAGCCTTGGCCTGGGACCCCAGGGTGATGTCAGGTATCTGTGACAAGCGCCCGGGCTTCAGTCGAAGGGCAGACAATCGAAAGGATAGGTCTTGTAGCATCCACCTGCGGAAGCCAGGAGGCGGGCAGATGACCTGCAGCTACACTTTCTTTAATTCCAAGGTAAGTATTAGCGTTCCTCTAAAGAGCGGGCATCACTGTCCAGCCCTGTGATGCACTCGAACGCCCCCACTGCAAGCAAAGTGCATTTGGAACATTATCCAAGCTTCCGTGAGCTGTCCGTGTGTGTCTGTGTGTACATAGCCTGTGCCACCAGCCTCTGCTGCCCGCAGCCACACGGCTAAGCCATTCATCTTGCAGTAGTGCCTGGACTGTGAGTGTGCCAACCCCTGCCACACATTGTATGTGGCACTATGAGTGTGCATGTGAGTGTGCCCGCGAGTGTGTGCCAGGGGCAGTTCTGCTGAGCCCCCAGTCACACAGTGGGAAGCCCAGCAGCCTCCTGTCCTGGAGTTCTCCCCCTCTGGCTGCCAGGCACAGCTGCCCAGGATGATGGGGGGCAGCTTTGCGCTGCACAGGGCTGGAAGTTGCCTCCAAGTGGCCTGTCATTCTGCATGAGACCTTGATTCTGGGATCACCTCCCCCTGGTGCTGCACCTGACCCCATGCGCTCCACCTCCAAAAGGCACCTGCACATCCAGGTGGCCACGCCCTGAAACCCAGGTGTTTCTCCAGGGCTCGTCTGGGGGCACAAGTGGTGCAGAGAGAGTGGTGTGGGAGGAGCCAGGAGGAGGCGAGAGAGGAGAGGCAAGTGTGGTCTGATGGAAATGGGTCATTTCTGCCCTTTGTAGGCATGAAGTCAGCCCTTGACCTCCCGCCTGGGCTGACAGCTATTCCTGCCCAGGCGGAGCACGAGCTGCGCTGTGAAAACCCATACCTTTGCCTCCTGAATAAAATCCTAGTGGAGGCAGAGGCAAGCCTCCGTCACTCCCATTAAGCTCCACCACCTGCCAGGAGAATAACACACAGAGGCAGAGGCCCCAGGTTCCCCATGCTGCCTTTGGCTGTCATTGTCACAGCCCGCAGGAGGCACCAGGTAAGCACCTAGTGGGACGGCACAGTGGAGGCCTGGCCGTGCCACTCACTTGGAGCCTGGGCGTGCAGAGAAGGGAGTCACATGAGGGTCCTGAGTGAGGACGGAAGAGTGCCGCCCATACGACGCCAGCGGTGCAGCAAGCAGGTGACAGGAATGGACACCGAGTGCTCAGAGTGCAGCTTCCGGGAGACCAGGGTGTCTTCATCCCTCTCGCTCATCCGCTGTTTCGCTCATTTGCTCATTCACTTATTTCCTCATCTAATCCACAGGCCTGCACAGAGGACAATGTATGTGTCAGGAGAGAGGCGCCACCTTCCCTCCAGGAGCTCCTGGTCTGGGAGGGACAAGCAACAACAAACAGGTAGTCAAGCAATCAGCGAGGGCACTTTCAGATGACGACGAGTCCCACTGAGAGAATCCCGTGGCTTTCTACCTGTAACCGGTGATTGTAAATGTCCTCCCGGTCAGACCCACATAAAGTTAGATACTTCAGGTGGACCTGAAGGGAGTGGCAACCGGTCACCCGGATGTTCTTCGCATAGCTCCCCCACCCCCCCCACCCCCTGTCCCTCTCCAGCACCATGAGCTGCAGGCTGGAGGTGCATGCCTGCCAGAGCTCAGGAGGTGAAGCTCAAATGCCTGAGTGGTGTGTGGAGGCCTCAGAAATGGGCCCAGCACCCAGAGAAACACTGAGAAGGTGTCACCTGCGGACCAGGAGGCAGCTGGCGGCCAGGATGCACATCCGCCCTGGCTTTGATCTTGCCCTTCCCAGCTTCCAGATTTGCAAGAAATCAATACTGGTCACAGAGCCCTCCCACCCCACCCACCCTCGCCCTGGCTGTATTTGTTTTGGAAGCCGGATCTGGCTGACATTTGCTAAGAAGAGAATCAAAACTGCATTGGGGAAAAACTGTATGCATCAATAATTGAAAACCAGGTCAGAGGACAGCAACACCTACAGGACCTTCTCTGGGTAAATGGGGTCAGCACTGAGACCGATTTTAGGTAGCAGTTCCCTAGATGTCAATCCCAGCCTATCATCGCAGAGTTTAGGAAACTTGAGTGGCTTCCATGAACCAGGCCGTCCTGGGCAAGTGTTCTAATTCTGCTTTGTGCTGTAGATAAAATTGGGGGTGCCAGTTCTGAAATCTTTTGATACTCTTTTCAGTTTGAGGGGGTCACCTGACTATATTTAGCTTCCAACCATTCAAATTCCCGCTGCTGTGACCAAAGCCCTATGCGCAGTAAGAGTGCCGATCAGTCGTGGCGCCCCTGCGTTCCCAGGGCCCTGTCCACGTCCGTGCGGTGCTGCGCGGGAAGCTGGAGTCCCAAGACAGACGTGTGCTTTCCGTCAGCAAGTTGGGTGTCTCAACACCCGCCCACCCCTCATTGGGGCTCAGCCACAATCCAGGTCTGCGCCTGGCAGGCTGAGTGATTTTCAGGGTGATTTGGACGCTACCTGGTCTTGCCTTTGCTGCCATCCGTAGAACTTGATTGGTGGGCCACACGCCTTTTGGAATCAAGCACTGGGGGGCGAGGACAGCCACTCACTGCGCAGCCTGATGGTGGGAGGAGCAAGGCGCGAGCCTGCGCGCACAGCAGGACGGTGTGGCCTCCTTCCCTCCAGCTTCTGCATGCTCCTCCCCTGTGATGGGGAAGGGGAGGCGCAGTGGCCGGTCCCATGCACTGTCTCCACCAGCCTCTCTTCCCTCTCACCTCTTCCTCAATCGGAAACCTGCCTCCATGACTGAGGCTGCAAACAGCCACTCCTCGAGGACAGCTAAGGGAGGCCCTGCGGTGTCCCAGCCGAGGCACAGAGAGCGTGTCACAGTTACCTCTGATGCCTCTTAGGCTTCTGTGATCTATTCAGCGTCTAAGTTAGGGAGGCCAGATAAATTTGGATGCACAGTTAAATTTGAATCTCAGAAAAACAATGAATTTTTTTTAGCGTAATTATGTCCCAAATATTGCATGGGATATATCCTAAAAATTCTGTTCCTGAGCTAAAATTCAAATGTAACTGGGAATGCTGCATTGCTTGCTTGCTAAATCTGACAACTCCATGCAGAAAGTTTTTGACCTTGACCTGCACTTTTTTTCCAAGAATTGTCCTGGGTTGCTGGAGCCCTGGACCTCGGCGGCAGAGAGCTCCTGGCTGGAGTTCACTCGCCCAGCCCAGTTCTGCACCCTGACTCCTAGACAGAGAGAGAGGACTCGAAATCTTCATTTCTTCTTGGGGAGGCCCAAGGTCCAGGCACAGTGGATCGAGCGGGGCCTTGGCCTGAATCCTGCTCTGTCTGTCTTCCTCATTCCTCTGGGGGAACTCTTTCTCTTGGATCCTGCTAGGCGCTTTGTCTCTGGATTTTTCATGAAGAAGCCACTTGGCTGGCAGATTTATAGAATATCCCTTCCCCCACATAGGGGAAGAGACTTCTCAAGGGGCCTGTCCACCACCCTGCTTTGGATCTTGTCTGGACAGACGGGTTCTCTGGTCCTGGCAGCCTGCTGTAACCATAGCCCGAGATTTGGAGAGGCATGTTGCTCAGGGAAGTAACAGTGGACAGATGAGGGAAGACCGCGCCTTTCTAGAGTCACTGAGCTCGGGGCAGATCCTGGAAGTGCCCCGCTCCAGGCCTCATCTTCCTCAGTGCAGCCATCTGTGGCTCACCACAGCCCAGAGGGCCCCAGTGTTCAGCCGGAAGGCAGCCATGTGCCCAGTTCCCAGGCAGGAGGGCTCCTGGTACAAGCTGGCAGGCTCTGTGCCACAGACCAGGGCCAAGGACGCCTGTGCCAGGCTCATGTTCCCTTCTTTGTTCCTAGAAGCATCTTGACTTGAACCCCACCAGGTAAAGGTTCGGAGCACCCAGACCAGCCATGCCCCAGCCTGGTGGGGGAGCTCTGGAGACTACCACCAGCACAGTGTGGCTCCCAAATGTCCAAATGAGCCCCACCCTGCCCTAACGCAAGACACCCTAACATACCTCAAAATCAGTAGCACAGAATTTCCAACGAACATTTGTAAGGAAACAAATAATGTATTTTGCATCAAAAAGAAAATGGAAAAATTTGCTTTACCCAACTACACAAACAAAAGTAGAAGCTAATCAATGCTCCAAGAAAATAGGTATCGGGATATTTAAGGAAAAAAAAAGAACGAATCTTAGAGGAAAAAATGAGAGAAGACAATTATGTGACCAGGACAAAGAACAACTGCCGATTTAAGGGAGAGAGGCAGGCGTGTGCCATAAGCAGGAGGAGCAGCTTCAATGCTACCTGTAGTTCTAAATATAAAGAAAATGTTGGAATCCTTTGTTCTGAGCATTAACTTCCAAAGACAAAAGAGCTACCCAGTGGGAAGTCACCTCTCATCTACTTGGTGAAGGGGAAACATCAGTGCTTTCCTATGGAGCAGATGTATTGCAAATATTCTAGAAGTTTGTTATTTTTGACCTAGAAATTCCACTTCTAAATATTTTTGAGGGGTGGCTCAAAGACTTATCTGCATAAGTTATTTTTATGACAGCAATGCTGATAATGGAGGCGAAAGTAGGTGACACTGATGTCCAGGCCTCTGACAGGAAGCTTAATCTCAATTCATGCAAAGGAAGTGGAGCGGATGAAAGGGAACGATACCAGCCTGAGACCGCAGGATTGGAAGTGAACGTCAAGCATGAACTTAGGTAGCTCACTCTGCCCATGAGCTTGGCCTCCGCACTGTCACGTTTCCAAGGGACCCCCATCCAGAAAGACAGCAGTCACCCAAAGGACAAATAGTTATCAGGCCCAGAGAGAGGAGAGGCTTGGGGAAGGGCAGCCCTGGGGAATGCTGGGCTAGGATGTGGGTGCAGGACACAGGGCCCAGGGCCCAGAGCCAGTGATCTGCCTGGGTTTTGATGGAAAATTCCAATTCTACTGGATATTTACCATCTCGCTAATTAAGTCCTAAGGCAAGGCAAAAAACAAGACTCTGTCTCCGGAGGCCAGGTTCTCCTCATCTTGCTCTGGAAGGGGTCTTTGTGGCAGAGCTGTCTCCTCAGGACCCCAACTAGTTGCCTCTGACCCACACAACAAAGGACAGGAAGGCAGTGTCTCCTGAAGCCTTTTTCTAAGACAGAAGAAGAAGAGGAAGAAGAAGGAAAAGGAGGAAGAGGAGGAGAAAGAGGAGAAGAACAGGAAGAAAGAACAGGAGGCTTGCCAGAACCCCACTGCAGGGCCAACCCCCACCAGCCCAGGCAGGCCCATGTGGAGAGGCATCTGGAGGAAACGGCAGAAGAAGACCTGGGGGTGGGGGCTGGCCTTGCGCTAGCTGAGGAGGGCAGCAGGGTACGTACGGCGTGGCTCTGACCTCGCTGTAGCTGGAGCCCTGGGCCTTCCACCTCCTGCGCTCCCCTCTCCTGCCAGTCCAGCCACAAGGAAAGCAATTCCAAGACTACAAGCTGGTGCGTGAATTAGGGACCTGACACCCAAGGCAAAAATCCCTGAGTCACAGGCCAGAGCCCACACACTTGTGGTGACACCATGTGAGGCAGCCCTCAAAGTGTGTGCTGACAAGACATGGTGGGTAGAAGAGGGCATGTGTGGGATTTGGAGGGGCACACTGGGTGCACATGGGGCAGGATTTGGAGGTGCACATTGTGCCTACATGGAATGGGATTTGGAGGGATACCCTGTGTGTACATGGAGTCCCCAAGAGAGCAAACAGAAGCCCTTCATATTCAGAGAACCCTGTACAGACCAAGCAGGTGCCCAGCTCCCTAAATGTCTCCCCTGAATCCCATGCCAAGACTTGTGCTGGCACTGGCATTGTTCCATTTTACAGATGCGGACCCCGAGGCCCAGGAAGGGAGGGCCGTCTTGCCCAAGGTCACATGGCTGGGACTGAGAGAGGTCTGTCCTATTGAAATCCAGGGCTCTTCCAGGAAAGTCCACAGGAAATGGAGAGCTCTTGGGGGATCAGGCAGGGCAAGGTGTGGGCCCACTCTGGAGCCTCGTTCCTGGCTGTCTATAGGTTGCTGACCAGCCAAGGTGGGGCTCTCAGGCCAAAGATGTGGAGGCTGGGAATACTAAAAGTGGGAGGTGCTATCAGTTCTCCACAGTGCCCCCGACTGGGCCACCTGCTGGTTGTTAGTGTTGGTCTCCCCTGGTTGAGGGATGGACGCATGCTTGCTACCCACAGGCACATGACCCAGAGGCAGCCTGGGCACCCTGAGGGCAGGGCTGAGACACAGCCTTTCCCTGGAGACTAAGAACAGAGCGAGGAACAGGAATAGGGACAGAGCAGAAGGGGAACATGATCTCCACTCCTAACAGTGCTGAACAGAGAGGACAGAGTCTGCACCCGCCTAGGCAGAGGAACTGTGGGGTCCTCATGTGTCTTCCCAGGTCAGGAGAGGGCAGCTGCGCTTGTCTCCTTGAAGCCCTGCCTCATGGAGGGCCTGCGTGCTGGGGTTGCCCCTGAGGCTCCTTCGTGTTCCAGCAAGCTGCTCTTCAGGGATGGTGCCGGGTCACGTGCCCCAGCGTGCCCCCCTCCACACTGCACTCAGCTGCCCAGCTGGGACTGTGCTGTCACCATGCTGCTAATGCACAAGGCCCAGGGCCTGTCCTTAAGCCTCAGTCACTTTTCTGGTCACTGTGACAAAATTCCAACACCCAAAATAAAAGGAGCAAAGGCTTATTTAGCTCCCAGCGTGTAGAGGTTTCAGTCCTAGCTGGGTGGCTCCAAGGCAGCGTGGCGCAGCTAAGGAGACACAGCCATGGTGAGCAGGAGGCAAGAGGGTGCAGAGCGGCAGAGTCGCAGGCAGCAGGCGGCAGGCAACAAGCCACAGCAGCACCCCTCCCGAAGGCCCAGCAAGGCTAAATGCCCTCAGGGTGGGGAGTGCTTCCACCAAGGAAGGTCTTCGCGTTACCTACCCCCAGAACTATGTCAGACTGCTGAGTGGACTAATTTGGCAATTACACATCCATGATGGCAGAAGGCAGCAAAGCAAGCAAGGAAAAGACAAGCCTTCCTGTCTTTTCTGTTATATCCGGGCTGCAGGGAAGAGTCGATACCAGACCAACTGAGGGACTAATTCGGTGAGCACACGCCCCTGGTCCCAGCATCACACACTCTAGATAGAAGCACTCTGAACAGGAGGCTTTAGGAGGACAGCCAGACACAAGCCACAGCACCCTACCTCTCTCTGGCCCACATCACACAAGTTGACTCTAGTCTGTCCACTTGAGTCCCTCTCCTTGTCCTCTCCCTGATCCAGCCATTGTCCCCTGGATGACAATTAGGCCCTTCCACAGTCTAAATGGCAATCAGAGGCCCAGGCTGAGGGTATTTCTGACCACACCAGAGCAGCCTAGGAGTCTTCACAAGGGTACCCACTGGACACCAGCCTGGGCTCCCAGTCAAACGCAGCCTTCACACCTTGAGGCCCCATCCCCACCCCAGCTGAGTCAGCCCCTTGTCCTGTATCCTCTGGCTGGATTCAGTTTCCTGCAGGCAAGGACGGCATCTACCTTCCCTACTGCACTGTCTCGCGTGGCCCCGAACGTCAGGGCTTACCCATATCCATTTAACTAGCGCTGACAGCTCCCATTCACTGAGCATTTATTTATGCACAAAGCTGCTCTAAGAAATGCCCACATCTGATTCGTCTCACTGACTTCCCCTAGCAGCCCAGAGGAAGACCATTTGTGCACAATTTACGGGCAAGAATGCTCTGACGGGCAGACTCTAGCCTTCCCAGAGCTACACGACTGAAAGATTGGTCCCAGAACTGCTTTTATCCCTTAACTCAGTCCATGGGTGCGTGTGAGTGGGAAGCTCAGTCTCGCTCCAGCTTTGCCCCGACCCGGCCTTGGGCACCTTCCTCTCCTCTCCACCCTCAGTCTCCCCTGCAGACTCTTCAAGTCCTTTCGTGTCCCCCTCACCAGCCTTTCCCCTGGCAATCACATTGTGCTAGCCTAGTGCCCTGAGGAAGCCTACGTCCAAATCCAGCCACCCCAACGAAGAGCCCCAACTAAGCAGATCCCGCTTACTTCTGGCCTTTTATTAGTTCCAAGTGCCATGACCCTTAGGAACAGATTGTGCCAGGAGCCATCTGGAGACCAGGGAGAGGGAGGACATGGAGGAGGGCTGGGGGGCCCGAATTTTGCTTGCCAGGCACTTTGGTTCCTCTATTCAATTTGCAACCAAGTTCTTGGCATGGCGTGTTCTGTAGACAGCCCGTGGACAGACAAAAACTATTTGTGGCGCTCAGTTCATCGGAAAAGACATGCATCTCCGGGACACAAGTCAAACCTCTGACCGCCAGCCCAGGGCGTGTGACCCTGTGGCCTCCACAAGTTGCTGCTGTCTCCTGGTACTGCGATGGCTGCATTTCTGGGGGCACAAGGACCCCAGGAACGACAGCCCCCGGGTGTGTGGTCTGTCTCCCACAGGGCCTCATGTCATGCTGGTGGTCTGGCGCCCTGAGAAGTTAGCCTCCTCCGAATGCTGGGTTACTTGTGGTAACCCAGCAGAAGCTTGCTGGCAGCCTTGTTCGACCCAGTTCTCCCCTTCCTGCCTGCCTGCAGTTCTCAAGAAAAACTGTCCAACGTGCTGGTATGCAGCATCCTCAGAAAGGGAAGGCCAGCGGGCTCTGCCCCAGTCCCCAGGCAGCCTGTCCTGGGAGTCCTGCGGTCACAGGCCGTTGGCCCCGCTGGGCTGCTTCGCTGGGCTCCAGCCCCACAGTGCAAGCAGCCTCTTGCAGCCCAGACAGCGTGTGTTCAGGGAGCTCTCTGAGCCCGGCGACAGCTCTGGATGAAGCCAGGCTTCAGCTACCCTGTGCTGCTTGTCGTAAGTCACAGATCTGCCACAGGTAACTTGCTGCTTATGACTGTACGCTGTGTCACCCACTCAGACAAGTTGCTATCTGTGTGTGGACGGCAGGCTTCACAGTGGCAGCTTAAGAGATGCAAGTTCCAGTCTGTCTGGCCCGGAGCTCTCCGCAGCACGCGAGCCCCAGCAAGGACCTTTCCATTTTTCTCAGGGCTCTTCAAGCTAGTTTTCTCCATTTCCTCAGGAGGGATACATCGCTTACTTGAGCCTTATTACTCTCATGAGCAGATTCTGTACATCAGTAGCTGCTACACACATCGGACAAAGAATTTTTTGTGCAACCTGTGAATGCCTTTGTCTGGAAAGTTTTTCTGCGGCAGAGTCAGAGGAATTGCCTTTCATGGACTGCCATCACCGCAATGAATGGGCGCTCATGAAGCCAGGGCTGCACTGGGAGCCTGGAGCACTTGCACCAACTTGAAGTGGCTTCAATGACCAGCCAAGAGGACAGAGTGACATCCAGACCAGGCAGAGAGATGAACTTCATTATTCATTGCCGCAAAATTTCAGTACCACAGAATTAGGCAATGGCACTGCTTTCCCTAAGAGCTGGGCTTGGCTGGTCGAAACTGATCTTAATTATTCTAGTGACTAACTAGAGCCTGTTATTTATATTAGCTTTGAATTTTTTTAAGTGACTTATATTGACCCAAGGTGAACTCCCTAGCACATTAGTAGAAATATCTGTAGGATTCTATGTGAAAATAGGGAATGTTACTAAGCAGGGGAAAGGCAATAAGGAAAGAAAAAAGCAAGTTTGCACTGGGGTGATGGCTCAGTAGTCTAAGTGCCTGCTCGGCAAGTGCGAGGACCTGTGTTTGATCCTGGTACCGCGTGCTGTGTCAGCCTCAGAACCTGGAGTGGTGGCACAGGCCTGTAATCCCAGCACTGAGGAGACTGAGACAGGAGGATCTCTATGAGTCTGAGCTCCACAGTGAGATCCTGTACCAAATAAATAAAAGATTTAAATTTCTTTTTAAAACCCCACATACTTTAGGTGTTTCACAGATGTCACTTAACCATTGAATTCTTGCTGGAAGCTAAGAAATCTCTCCCCTTGGGTGTGAAGATTGTGCGGTGTGGATGACAGATTGTATGATAGATAGGTCTTGCGTCCTGGGTTTCAGTAAAGTGGCCCCAGCTCCCTGAGGAGGAGGAAGCTGGGTAACAATGTCACTATTCCAGAAATAGGGAAAAGGACTGAGCTTAGGAATCTCAGGGTTTGGGCTACAACCTGGTCCATCTGTGGAGGTAGGTGGGGGTTCTGCCCAGGAAGGAGGAACGAGAGGCCCAGGGTGAGGCAGGAGATTTGGTCATAGCAAACCAGCTGGGCAAGAGGGCCTAGCCTATCAAACATGGAGATCCAGGAAATGTGCAGAAAAACAGTTCCCAAAGCATGGCACCAGGAACCGATCAGAGAGTGTGATCTTCAGTTCTCTTGAGAACTCACACAGCTTTTTGCTAGGCTGGCCTCGGTCTGACTGAAGCCTGAGGAGTGGGAGCCACTGAAGAGGCCGCCATCACGCTTCAGCCGGTGAGCTTCCACAGCGCTCTCCCTGCTCTCGCCCTGTAGACGGTTCTTCTCTTCCTATTCTTAATTGGCCTGTACTCACTCTGCAGAGCATATTTCTTTTCCTACCTTTAATAAATGTAAAACTTCACTACCTGTTGTACTTGTTTTGCCAAAT
>NW_004524653.1:282558-310947 GCF_000260255.1 Octodon degus
TCTTGTATCAGACACATTCATTCTTTGAGCAGGAGTGAGCAGAAAAGAATAGAAAGAATAGACACCACTGTCAAAGGACTTTAGGGGTTGGCGTGTGTCAAGGGCATACCAGAAATGTCACCAGCATCCTCCCATTGAGCAATCCCAGCTACTTGGGGAGCGGGGTGCCACTTGGTCTCCACTGTGCACACAAAGCTGATGCCCCAGGACCAAGGCCATCAGCCTCCCAGGGGCAGAGCCAGGACCACAAAGCCAGATCTGTCTGGCCCCAGAATTCCTGCTCTCTGCTCTGTTCTGAGTACCAAAGGCTGAGAATACCTAGTTCTTTTTCTGTATTTTTACCTGGACCATCACTCTTCAAAACTCATGATTAAAGAACAGAAACGTTCAGTAGTATAGCAGGATACAAAGTCAACATTCAAAAATCAATAGCATTTCTGTACACAAACAACAAAGAGAGAAATTAGGGAAATCACACCTTTCAAAGTAACATCTAAGGAAATGAAATACTTACCAATAAATCTCGCAAAGGAAGTAAAAGACTTATATAGTGAAAATGATAGTATTCTGAAAAAAGAGATCAAAAAGGATTTCAGAAAATGGAAGGATATTCCTTGCTTCTTCATAGGAAGAGCCAACATCATGAAAATGGCCATGCTCCCAAAATTGTTATACAGATTCAACGTAATCCCGATTAAAACAGCATTAGTATGCTTCACAGATCTGGAGAAAACATTCCTAAAATTCATCTGCTACCAGAAGAGACCTAGGATTCCAAAAGCAATACTGGGTCACAAAGCAAAGGCAGGAGGCATCACAAAGCTACAATGATAAAATTATACTACAAAGCTACCATGATAAAATCAGCATGGTACTGGCAAAAAAAAAAAAGCAGACTTGAGGGTCATTGGAGCAGATCAAAAGATGCAGACATAACTACAAACACACTCAGCCACCTTACCTTTGACAAAGGAGCCAAACATGTTCCCTGGAAGAAAGATAACCTCTGTAATAAATGGTACTGGAAAAACTGACTTTCTACATGCCAAAGGTGAAAATTAAGGGCCAGCCAGATAGCTCAGCAGATTGAAGCACCTGCATAGGCAGAGCACAGTGGCCGGGACTCAATCCCTGGCTTGCTGTGCCAGCCTCGCCTCCCACCCTGGGGCGGGCTGAGATGACGACTGAGACTGGCTGTGATGGTGCACACCTATAATCCCAGGTCTTGGGAGGCTGAAAAATAGGAGGATCGCTACAATTCTGATCTATGTAGTGAGACTCTGAACACACTGTAGGCCCTGTACCAAATACATTAAAAAGGCAAACATTAGACCTATGTCTAACAACTCAAATGTTCATTAGACCTACAGCTTTCACCATGCACAAAATTACAGTCAAAATGGATCAAAGATTTAAATATTAAAACTGAAACACTAAAGTTTCTAGGGGAGATAGTAGGTAGAATCTTAAGGACATAACGGTAGGTAGAGAGTTCATGAACAAAAACCAAACTCCACAGGAAATGCTTCAAAGGATCAGTAATTGGGATCTCATCTTTTTGAAAAGTTTCTGCATGTCAAAAGAAATCACCAACAGAGTAAAAAGAAAACCCATAAATTGGGAAAAAATTATAGCCGACAGTTCCTCAGACAAAGGACTTCTATCGAGAACATATAAAGTATATTCAAAAATCAGGCCCCTGAAATTCAAGGACACAATCCACAAATAGGCATCTGAGATGAATATACACTTCTCAGAGGAAAAAAAAATATAAATGTCAAATAAATATATGAAAAAATGCTCAACATCATTGGTCATTCAAGAAATGCAAATTAAAACAGCACTGAGATTCCATCTCACCTCAGAAAGAATGGCTGTCATCAAGAAGTCAGCCAATAACAAATGCTGGGGAGGAGGGCTGCGGGGGAAAGGAAACCTTCTCCAGTGTTGGGGGTGCAGACTGTACAACCACGATGGAACTCAGTGTGGAGATTCCTCAAGAAGCTGGGATTAGAGGTCCCATTCAATACAGCTGTCGCTCTCCTACGTGTTTTTCCAAATGAACTGAAAACATCATGCCGCAGTGATTTATGTGCACCCGTGTTTATGGCAGCAGAGTTTATCATAGCTAAATCTTGGAAACAACCCAAATGTCCGTCAACTGAGGGATGGATAAAAAGGATGTGCTATTTTTACAAAATGGAGTATTACTCAACTATAAAACAGATGAACTGGAGGCCTTTGTAAGTTCGCAATGCAGCTAGACACCGTACTGGTAAGTGAACTAAGTCAGACCCACATGTGCAAACATCGTATTCTCCTGCTAGTGCAAGAACCTGAAAGAGTCAATAAAATCTGAAAGGTACGACAGATACTGTGAAAGGGAAAGAAGCAGTTTAATGGGAAGGAAAAACTTGGGTGAGGAAAAGGACGGAAAGAAAGAAGGTAAAAAGATATATTTGTGTATATATGCAAGACAGCTAGGATAATTATACTGCTGATTTCTGTTGGTCTATTGAAAGGAACAGTTAATGCTTAAGTTTTTTTCTTTTCCTTTTTAATTCCTTATAACTTTTTTTAACCAATTTTGCATGTTTATATCTGGTAATCTAAACAACTAATCTGAAGATATCATGCAATACAACAACCATTGTCAAATTCCTATTGTTTTATTTAGTGAAATGCTATATAGTTTCTAAGCTTTTCTTTCTTTCTTTCTTTCTTTCTTTCTTTCTTTCTTTCTTTCTTTTTATCTTTCTTTCTTTCTTTCTTTCTTTCTTTCTTTCTTTCTTTCTTTCTTTCTTTCTTTCCCATTTTGTATTCCCTTGAGAAAATAAAATTAAAAGAGCAGAAATGAATGCCAACAAGGCCATGGGATATACCCAGATTATTTTACTAGCCAGAGGGAATAAAATTAGACCAAGTCAAAGTGTTCTTACTTTTTCTTCTTTCTGCTTCCAGGGATGCATCAGATGTCTTCTTAGCACTCAGCAGGATGTAGACAAGAGTCCACAGAGGGAAGAGGACACGGTCACACACTTCCCAGCTTCTCCATTCTTGGGTTGAAGTGTAAGACAGTTTGGTCAGCTTGTAAGCAGGCAGCAAGCTATAGAAAGGGCCTGAGACAGCGCTGGGTGGCCAGCCACACCGAGAAGAATGAAAAGGAAAGTAAACAGGCAGTAAGATGAGGACTGTGACAAGGGACGTAATCCCTCAAGTGACATGCGATGCAATCACTGCCTAATTCAGGACTGAGTTTTCAGGAACATCAAAATGCAACATGACCAGTTTTTCTTTAAAATCTCAATTTCTACTAAATGCTGCACTCTTAACAGCTGACTCAGGGAGCCTGATTTCCAACTGGTCATTTTCAACCCACAGAGCTGCCTCTGATAGGCGGTCCCTGAGCAATCAAACAATTCCTATGCTCTGTTTATCCATAAAAACCTCAGGAACAAGGGCGTACCTGGCACCCCATTTCCTGGGACCTCTCCAGAAAACCAGGAGCTTTTTGTCCTTGTTACACTTCCAGCAAACACTTCCTCTTCAACCTCCTTTCCGTACATGATTTCGTCCTTCGACTTGTGAGACTGGGCCCAGGCCATGTGGTGATCGGCATTTGATACACATTCCCTCTGTCCCCCTCAGCAAGGTTCTAGGCCTGCACAGAACTAACCAAGTGGCTTGCTTTGGTTTCTGACTCTCCCCTTTGATGTGGACCTTGAACAAGCTAAAGCCACTTTCCCATCTGTGAAATGGGAATATTCACACAAGTCCCTCCTAAGATGACGCTCCTAGAACTCGGAGCGAACAATTATGATGTTGTTGTTCCCAGTTCTCTGTCCTTTTCAAGAACCAGGCTCAGATGGGGAGACTCCACCTGCCATCCGTCAGGGGAGCCTCATGTGGGTTGCACACTGGAAGCACCCGGAGCCTTTAAGCGTCTCACAGTCAGACCGTAGAACAACTCGGCAAGACTCGTGAGTGTGACCCCTTAGGGACCCCAGAGTCCCTGAGTTGTTACTGGATTTGAGGGCTATGGGGACTCCTAGAGATTCTTTCTAGGTTCTTCTTATTCTGGAAAAAGAAATGGACAAAACAAGTGCAAAAGATAGTACGACACAACTTAAAGTTTAAACAACAAAGAGAGAGAAAGGAGAAAAGTTAGGAAATAAGGTAGGGGCAAAACCATATATGTACATATACAAGTTGGATGAGGCAATAGTCCTAAGAGTTTCCATCAGGCTTTTGAAAGTAGCAGTTAATGGGCAGGATTCTCACCCTAACTCTCTATGTTGATATCTGTGAACTAAGAAACTACACTGAGGGCAGCAATGTGTAATACTAAAACGATGCTTGAAACACCTGTCATCTTGGTCTTCTAAATATGTACAGTTTCTGGAGCCGGCCAAATAGCTCAGCCGATTAAAACACCTGCAAGCAGGCGCAGGAGCTGGGGGTTTGATCCCCAGGCCTGCCGTGCCAACCCTGCCCCCAGGGTGCACTCAGACGGTGATTGAGACTGGCCACGATGGCGCACACCTGTAGCCCCAGCTCTTGGGAGGCTGTGAACAGGAGAATCACAAGTCCAATCTAGTAGTGAGACCCTGAACACCCTGTAGACCCTTCTCTAAAATACAGAAGAAAAAAATGTATACCGTTTCTAATGTCCTGTCGATTATTACTATACTCTCTTTAAAGTAAATTTTTTAAAAGGTAATAACTGAAAACAAGAGTCAAGAACAAAAATTTAAGATTTCTTGAAAGCATGGGGTAATATTCAATTATATGTCCCACCTTGCATCACTATATCTGTTAATCTGAGCAACAGATTTGATGATAAAATGGATAATATATCCATTATTGTTAATCAGCTATTCTTATTTTGAAAACCTGCAATGTACGTATTGTTACATTACCCTGTTTCTGTCTTTGCTTTCAGTTTTTTTTGTGTGTGTGTGTGCGTGTGTGTGTGTGTGTGTGTGTGTGTGTGTATTTTTTGTGCAGGGTCTCACTATACAGCTTACACTTATAGTGATCCTCCTGCTTTCTCCCTCCCTAGTACTGGGAATACAGGCATGCGCCACCACACCCGGACTCCATCGCCATCTCAGTGTGCCTGGGGGTGGGGCCAGCGCAGCACATCATGCCAGGGATCAAACCCTGGCCCCTGTGCTTACCTAAGCAAGCACTTCGTCTGCGGAGCTATCTTACCGGTCCTGCTTTTGTTCTTCTTGTTTTTATTCTTCAAACTAAAAGAAAATAATAATTTTTTTAAAAGGTAGTGCGGTTTTACGTTTATTAAAGATAGGGAAAAAACAGGTTCTGGCAGTTTAAGTGCAGGTCAATTAAAAGTAGGAAAAGAATTACACGGTACTGGGTGACTGCATGCACACCACTGTAAGAGAACTCAGGGGTGGCTCCTCTGCACCTCCCTCTCCTCAGGCTGACATCCAATCTGGGCCATTCCATCCTGGATGGGATGAGTCCTCATGAGAAGAACTGAAGACCATGCTTTTGAGTGGGCTCAGTACAGGGCTTTGGGAACTGGACCTCCACGATTGACAGGTCATGCCTAGTTGCCCAGCCAGCTTGCCCCACCCTCACCTCCTGCCTCAGCCTGAACCCAGCATCTGGCCCAGGTTGAGAGCTCAGAGCGAGTTCTTGGTTTTGATTGTACCCCAGGAGGGAGAACTTTTCTCAGCGTAGTGGAGGTGATTGCAGATCACCACAGGTAAGTGGCCCTGTCTCACCAGCAACAGCAGCCCCTGGTCTTTCTGTCATCACCTGTGTTTTGTTTTGTTTTGTTTAATGTATTTAGTACAGGGTCTATAGGGTCTCGCTACACAGATTGGATTCATAGTGATCCTCCTTTTTCAGTCTCCCAAGTGCTGAGATTACAGGTGTGTGCCACCACACCCAGACTCCATTTCAGTGCACCCTGGGGGCAGGGCCGGCACAGCAGCCTGGAGATTGAACCCTGGCCCCTGTGTCTGCCTAAGCAGCTGCTTTAATCCACTGAGCTATCTGGCTGGCCCTCATCATCTCTCTTTTGATCCTGAAGGCTCCTTGAAGTTCCTGCTGCTGGGGCCCCATGCTGGCAGGGCCTGGTACCTGAAGGGCAGCATGGCTTGCTCTCTAGATGTCAAGGAGAGCTAGTTGGCCTTGAGCTTCCCTGTGCTGTTCTGAGCACACCCATGTGCCAGCCATGGGCAGGAGGAGGTGGTCAGGCACAGGGCCCTGGAAGCAGGGGCTACCTTGGCCAGGACTGAGAAGAGGGTGTTGGCCCTGCTCCTTACCTTCACCATGAGCATGTTTTGTGCTGTGTTCCATGGGCACAAGATACAGGTGCCCTGTGATACCATGTCACTGATGGGAACAACCAGCCTTGGAGTGGCAATGGCCAGCTCAGGGCTCAGCAGGTAGTAATGGAAGACTTCTGGCTTCTTTCTCACATATTCTTTTATCTTTTAAAAAAAGATTAGACTCAAAAGCTCTTCCTAGGAGCCTCAGTAGGCCCTGGCTTTTCAGGGACCCAGTGGATGGGGCAGCTATGGAGGCCAAACAACTCCTATACCTCCACATGGGCCACGGCAATGGCTGAGGTACCTGGGAAGGTCACAGGGTGGCAGATACCCTGTGTGGGAAGTGGACTATTAGGTTTCTGCTTCCCCATCTTCTTGGGCCACACTGTCCTGAAACAGGTCGTTGCACCTCCTCTGCATCACCTACCTCTCAGCTTCCCCTCCTGATGGGACCGTCCTGAGCCTGGCAGTACAGATGATCACAGCGGCCACTTGGGAGGACTGCCTCTGAGCACTGTGTGCCCCAAACACCCCACACCTTGCAGGGTGAGCTGGCGCCCCCAAGACAGTCCCAGTGTGGCACACCCCT
Organism: Octodon degus; assembly: GCF_000260255.1. NCBI lineage: Eukaryota > Metazoa > Chordata > Mammalia > Rodentia > Octodontidae > Octodon > Octodon degus. The sequence goes on from NW_004524653.1 coordinate 289,453, forward strand.
CATCAGAGAAGCCTACAGCCACGGTGCAGCCCGCATCCAGCCTTGCTTCGTTCCTCCACACATGCTCTGTTGGGCGGGCCTCTGGGCCATGTGCCTTCCCCTCTGTGGCCCCTGGCACAGGGAGGCGAGCTCCCTGGGGGAAGCGGCCCTGTCTCCCTTGCCCAAGCACATCCCGATCTGCATCAGCATCCAGAATAGTAGCCCAAAAGAAAGCAGAGGGAAGGAGGACAAGTCAGGCCTGCAGCCCATATTCCCAGAATCCTATCCAATGGGCATCCAGGTGTTAGCCCTGGCCCTGGGCATCTGTTCTTCAAGCCTGCTGGCCACTGACAACTGTAGACTGGGACACGGGCAGATGTGCGGGGTGGCTCTCTGTCCCGCCCAATGTGCCTGCCATGCAGATGTCCCCTGGCCCTGCGCAGGACACCTGCAGTTGTCCGGCTTCCTAAGAGGAGAGAGGATAAGAAATGATGCCCCCAGACAGCTGAGGAGTTATGGAAATGTACTGAGAACAGCTCTCCTGGCAGCTGCTGGCGGATTGCTTTTTCTATGTGGACTGGATGGCTTTAATAAAAAAAAAAAAAGGAACTTCTCCATCTGCTCTGTAAAGATAAGCCCCCAGCTCCCCAAATCAGTGCGAGACAGAGGCCCGGGAGCCCTGCAGGTAGGAGGAAGAGCAGCTCAGGCCAGGCACAGAGCCGATCAGCACTCAGATCCTGTAGCGGGAGGCTCACTCGGGTCTCTCGGAGGTGGCACCAGAAGTGCAAGCTAAAGGGTGGGACTCGGGGAATTAAGATGTCACTAGAGCCCCACCACAGCCACCACTGCCCTCTCCTTGGCCACATGCCAGCCTCTCTTACCTCTCTGGTTGTCAGACAGAAAAGGAATATTCTCCAAGGCCTGGAAACCACTGGGCTGTGACCAGGTCCCCCAGAGCATCAAGGTGCAGCCTGGCAGAGAAGGACCTCCAGCGAAAGCAGGTCGCACTTCATCTTGGCAGGATTAGCGTGTGCCAGTCAAACTCCAAGTGTCACTGTGGCTGCAGAGCAGGGCCCCAGACCCTGCTTGCATGAGTGCTCCTGGCTCTGTCCCTGGGGAACAGCATAGATGGAGTTCTGCGCTCCTGAGGCTTGTGTCATGTGAGGCTCCTCTCTTCGTGAGAGGAGCATGTGAACGACACACACATGCCTATGAGGGCCTGGACAGGGACCTGCAGGTGACAGGTGCTGGAGCCCCACCGCATGGACTGTGTGCGTGACACAGAGCGTGAGTGCGTGAGTGTGTATGAGTATACATGAGCGTGCATCCTGGTGAGAGGGGGAGAGTGGGGGGAAGACATGAGAGCAAGGTGTGAGAATGGGGAAGTGTGTGTCCGTGTGCACGCACACGCGTGGGCAGCAGGTTCCTTTCTCCCTGTACCCTCCCGCCTTGGGACCCCAGATGTACCATGAACTAAGCCTAATCTTTTTAAAAAATATTTTTTTATTTGTTATTTATTATTTATTTATTTAGTTGGTTCAGGGTCTCGCTATACTGCTCAGACTTGCAGTGATCCTCCTGTCTCAGCCTGCCCAGCACTGGGATTTACAGGCACGTGCCACCATGCCTGGTTTCACTGGCCGGCATGATGCACCCAGGACTCTGGGTCCCCGGAGCTGGCACAGCACTTGGTACTGGGGATCAAGCCCAGGTCCTTGTGCTTGCCAGACCGGCGGTTAGACCACTGAGCTATCTCCCCAGCCACTAAGCCTAATCTTAGAGCATCTCCTGTTGGTGGAGGGCAGCACCACATCAGGCGCATGTGTGAGAAGAAGAGGGCGCAAGGCAGGAGAGGAGGCCAAGAGTACCCAGGACCTGGCCCCAGACTCCTGCTTGCACCTGTGTGCCCATGTGTGCCATGTGTGACCATGCACACACTCAGGGGCATTCATGACTGTGAAAGACAGGCTGGGGCTCACAGCTGGGAACCTCACAAAGCACCACCACTCTCCTTGCACGATATTCAGAGAAATTACTCAAGCCTGGAAGCTGGGGGAAGGTTGCTGCGGGCTTCTGGAATCATCCTTGGGCCCTGTCCAAGGATCTCCCAGTGAAAGTGAGCTGACTGTCTGATGTGACTGACTTTGACTCACCACTTAGTATTGATTAGAGCCAAGACTCTGCAAAGTTCAACGCTAACTTGTGGAAGTTCGATATTTGCAAATGATTATGTGTCCTGAGAAGATGCAAATAATTGAAATTCAATAAAAAAGATAATCTCAGGCTTTGCTTTTTCTCCTTCCTTTTTTAACCCTGGAGGACCCAAGACACACACCAGGACTGGAGCCAACTTTGCATCCACCTCCCCTGTCCTCTGGAGCCAGATTTGTTTCTCCACTCCTTCACGGATCAAGAGTCACCTTGGCGTGTCCTCACCATGGGCCGACATGAGAGCCAGGGTTTTGCCACTTTTGAATGTCACACTTGGATGCCAGTCCTCTTTCTCTAGCCCCTTTGGCAGTCAACTTATTTTATACTTGCTACGTTATTTCAAACAAGAGCCCCGAACTTCAGGAACATGAAGATCATGTTGGGAACTTCTGTGGATTCTAGCTCCTTAATCCCCCATAGTTTTTCAAAACTAAATTGTGGTTTTAAATGGAGCCCAAAATCCAGCCTTTGATGGTCAGAGAAACTCAGCTTAAGTCATCAAAATGAAATTCCCCTTCCCATTTGCATAGCCAAAGAATAGTAAATGGATCCATGTCAAGCCCCTCAGCGCATTTCTGGAAGCTTCAGTTCACTTCTCAGCTCCCTGACCCCCAGCTCCTCCTGCAGAGCTGCTGGTTCCATGATTCTTTGTCTTCCTCCCTGACTGTCCTCAGTGTGCTTCTCCTGGCTTACCTGAGGGCTTTTGGCAGCTGCCAAGAGAAAGCTCACTAAGCACTGAGGGAAGCCCCCAAAGTGCTGTATTTATTACTCACTTCACTAGGATCCAAAGGTCATGCTCTCGTACCAACAGTATCATCAAGGGTCCAGGTTTCGTCCCTTCTTTAGTTTTGTCTTCATGCTTATAGCTTGTGGCCACACGATAGCTGTTGCATCTACAAAGATGTGTTTTTGAACATGGCTTCTGCAGTGGGCTGGACTGGGCAGGGCCCAGGAATTCCGAGCCCTTCTTTTTACCCAGGAGGAAAACCCTCCCGAGACACATCCTGGCAGAAGTGATCCCTGCTTCTGAGGCCTAGAACCAGGCCGCATGGCCGCTCCACATTACAAGATTTGGAAAGCAAGTATTTGACAAAGCAGGAAAAACAACTCTGTGCCTGGGTCAGACCAATCAGGACTCACCCTGGGTTGGGCATGTCCCCAGCCCCACTGTGACAGGTTCTGCCAGCCAGAGGGGAGTGGCAGTGACCACTGCTGGCCACACAACCTGCACTATCCATCGCATCCTTCATTGTAGAGTTGGGAAAGCAACTCTCAATTGACATAGCTACTGTCAGTGCTCCAACAGCCCACGGCCCATGTCTCAAGGACAGCGACCAATGTGGCACCCAACTTGCCACACACTCAGCTCCTTAGCGTCCCTGCGACAGCTCTGCTTAACCCCACAGCTGCAGAAAGAATGCAGACTGACACATCAAGGTGGGACCCATGTGGGTGCTGTCACCGGAAGCCACTGAGACAGAGCAGATAGAGCCCCCCACGCCGGAGTATTCTGTCCCACACCCACCTGGGGTCACCGTGGGTGCAGGAAGTGGGCGCCCCATTCCCTCTGCTTCGGAGTGAGCAGAGTGGGGTCAGGGAGCCTTGTGCCAGGCCAGAGCAACTGCCTAGTGTGGGACCAAGCTGACATTTGGCCCAGATCTCTCTGATTTCAAAACCTGGTTTTTGTTTTGTTTTTTCCTAAGCCCTTAATGCCTTGTTCTTTCTCCGAGCAAAGGGACCACGTGCCAGCTCAGCAGGGGTGGTGAGTGTACTGGCAGCAAGCAGATGCTGGGGCTGATATGCCAAGAGCTCTGCTCGGCACACCCCTGCTCTCCCCTAGGTGCCCACTCATGCCTGCTGCCACAAAGGCCCAGAATCCACTCCACTGTCACCTGACCTGGAGACCTGGTCCTAGGCCCTGCTCAGTTCTCCCCAACCAATGACTTCAGGAACCCTTCACTTTGAATTTGTTTCTTCACTGGGGAAACAGGCAAGGAGCCAAATGTCCCCTCCTGAGGAAGCTGAAAGGTGAACACCTTCACCTTGCAGGACGTGTGTTCAGAGGTTCAAAGCAAAGACTTCATTTTTAAAAATTATAGACTTTATTGACATTTTTGATAACTTAAGGAACAACTGCCATAAACTATGAAGAGACCCACAATAGCACAAAGACAGCATACAGGGCTCCAGGTTGGGCCATCGGCTCAGCAACTCACTGGCCTAGGGGCATCCTATTCCCGTGAGTCCTGCTGTCCAAGACCCAGCTCATCAAGAAAGTCAGCGTAAGTGAGGAGGGAAGCAGGGGCGGCTGTGGGTCCCTTCTCCAGCTGTGCAGGGCTTGGCCAAGAGCTCTAGGGAGGAGCCCAAGAGATGAAGAGGATGCCGGAAATACTTATGAAGATGGTTGGAAAACTCAAAAGCCAGACTTCAGGGTGGAAAGAGCAACAGAAATCAGCAACAGCAAGAAGCCCTCACCACCCTTGACTATGGACAAAGGAGGAATGAGCGTCATTGCAGCCCCCAAAGCTGAGGCACTTCATGGGAGTGTTGGCAGGAATGGCCCGTGAGGAGTGGAAAGCCACACAGGAGACTCAATCAGCCTGCCTGGGTTAGCACCAGGAAGAGAGGACGCACCCTTTCTTCCCAACTTCAGGCTCCTGCCGAGGCACCATGCTGGCTAGACACCGAGGAAATCCAGTGTGAGGACAGCCGGGAAAAATGGCTCTTCAGGGAACAGGGGTGGTTGGGTGAAGCGACAGCCCTGACGTCCTGTGCTGTGGGCTAAATGGTGTTCCCAAAGCGCCTACATGAAGCCCTAATCCCAATGTGACTATGTTTGGAGATAAAAGTCTTAAGAGGTAAAGTTAACTGTAATTATGATAAACTCAAGGTTCTAATCCAGTAAAAGAGGGGCCTTGTTGATGAAGATTTTACCTCCTCCCTGCTCTCTCCTCTCAATGTGTACAGAGGAAAGACTATATAAGGACCTAATAAGCAGGTGGCTGTCTACAAACCAGGCACACAGCCCTCACCAGAGCCCCACCATGCTGACAGACTGACTTCAGATTTCCAGTTTGTAGAATTCTAAAGCAATACATGTTTGTGCGTTAAGCCACCCAGCCTGTAACATCTGGTTACAGCAGCTTGAGCTACTAAGACACTGTACAATTCTGGAACTACACCTCCCCAGACTTGATGCCCTGGGAAGAATCACGGCCCCAGGTGCCTAAGTCACTTGCTTCATTGCTAAGGTGCAATACCCCAAACCCAAATTTAAAGGAAGAGAAGTTGACTCTGGCTTGTACTTGCCGGGTTTCAGTCCATGTTCCACTGGCTCAAATGAAGAAGTGGCTTGGGAATGAGACGGCTGGGAGGAAAGCTGATGACAGGGTGGCAGCCAGGAAACAGAGCAAAGGGATGGTTGAGGAATGGACACGAAACTCCTCCCGTCACGGTCCCGTGAGCCCCCTCCAGCCAAGCCCCACTTCCTGAGAGCAGGTCAGCTAAAGTACTCCCCGGAGTCCAGTCACCTTCCCAAAACCTACCTCTGAGCACGGGAGGTTTTGCAGACACAGTGTCCACCTAGACCATCACATCTGTCTATGTCCTAACACCCCCAAGCTACAATTACAGTCAACTCTTTGTATCACAGAGATTGGTTCCAGAACCCCCTCCAGGGTACCAAAATCTATGAATGCTTCAGTTCCTTATATAAAATGCTATACTATAGTACAGTATCTGTGTATAACTTACCTACACACTCTCATATACTTTAAGTCATTCCCCAGTTGCTGATAGCAACTTGCAAACTGTTCTTACACTGTATCACTTAGGGACTAATGACGAGAAAAATGTATGTACAGAAGCAATATTTTCCCAAATATTTTCAATCCACAGTTGGTTGAATCTATGGATTTAGAATCTCTGTGTACACTGGACCAATTGTGCATGTGATTTTATATGAAAAAGGGACTTTGCAGATAGAATTAAGTGAAAAATTTTGAGATGGAGAGATTATCCTGGATTATCCAGGTAAGGCCAGGATTATACCAAAGGTTCTTATGAAGAAAATCCAGAGACCTGTTGGTCAGTGTCACAGAGAAATCTGTTCATAAAGCCAGAGTCAGACCTGAGATTCTGAGCTTTGAAAAGGAGCCAAGGGTCACAAGCCAAGGAACATGGTAGCCTCTGGAACATGGAAAAGACAAGTCTCCTCAGCCTGCGGAAGAAGCCTCGTGTTCCATGAGCTCCCTCCTTGTAGAGACCCCCATGCCAGACTTTTGATCCGCAGAATATAAGAAAATCAACCTGTGTGGTGTCAAGAGAAACTTGGGGTAAGTTACAGTAGCAGGAAGAAATGACACGCTAGCAAATTCAAAGCATCTGCACCCTGCAGCCCATGTGGCCCTTCAGAAGTGAAGAATTTAAGTGGCGCTTGGAGAAGTGGAGAGACCCAAGTTTGATTACACCAGCAGGCTCAGAGGATCTGTGCACTCCAAAGTCTGAGCCCAGAGCTGCCATAGGAAGCTACTTTTATACCGTTTTTTTGTTGTTTTTTGTGGAGTTTTTGGGTTTTTTGTTGTTGTTTTGGCTTTTTAAGACAGGGTCTTGTTATGATGCAGTTCAGGTTGAGTTTCAGCTCACGTTGTAGCCCAGGCTGGTCTTGAACTCACAACAATCCTCCTGTCTGAGTTCCGGTTTATCAGATAGGGTAGCCATCTTTGGTGGGTGAGTAGAAGTTTACAAGTACGGAACTGGAAGCAGGAGCAGGCCAAGTACAGTCTGTACCTCTCATGTACCTTCCGGGTAGCAAGCCTGTTTACAGAAGAACAAACAACATCACAGACTGCTAACATTTGGGGGATCCAAGACTCTTTGCCACACCCTGGAGAACCACAGACAGCAGAGCTACTGCGTCCTCCCAGCTCTGGCTTTCTCGCACCTTGCCCTGTGGCTCCTGAGGCCTACCTGCTCTGTGGTAAGGCAGCTGGGCCTATGAGTCTCCAACAGCCCCAGGAGAGGAAACAAGAACAGCACAACAATGCAGGTGAAATGTCTGAAAGGTGTGCATCATTCCTGGGCTCCCACCTAGTGGCCGTGTGGCCGTGGGAGGTCCACTGAGCTTTTCACCAGGCCAGGCAGAGGATGGCTGGCGCCTCTTCTCCTACGGCTGCTGTGAGCCGAGGCCTCCTCCCATCCGTGGGCAGCTCTGCATGACCCGTCACGCACACGCTCCCTGCCGCTCTACTTCTGGGAAGTGGAGCTGTGTCTCACAAACCAAACCCAGGGCCCTGAGGAGCCCACACATCCTCACAAGCCAGGCCATCAGACCACAAGCACAGCACCAGGTATACCAGGCACAGAACCGAACAAGGCTGCTCTCCACCGCCACTTTGAAGAGGAAATCAGAGAGGCCTCCGAGGCTGTCACAGTCAGGTGAGTGGATGCCGGTGGCCTTTGCACACCAGGTCCCCATCGGCCCCGGCTGTGCTCACACTGTGATGAGCCCAACCCTCAGGCACTTAGAGCTTGTGTCCTGAGATGCTCGGATGGTCCAATGAGACATGGAACAGCTTCTGTCTGAAGAGCCCAAGAACTCCTCAACAAGACGCCCTGTGGTCTGCCAGTTGCTGGCTGCCCCGCTTGAGGGCTGTGCTGCCAGCCCAATGGGGGCCACCCCATCCCATGTCCTGATGCAACCTCCAGCCACATCTCTTTGTGTCTCCCTCTGAGCTCTAGGCCATTACTGCAAATGTCCCAAGAATGGGGCAAGGCTTGATTCTCCCACGCCCAGATGGGCCCAGCTCCCAGAAGAACAAGGTACAAAGCTCAAAGTAGGGGTCAGTGTCAGGAGTCACGGACTCATGTGGCAAACTAATTTCTTGGGGGTTGATGTGTTTTCTTTGGCCAGCTATTCTTGAAATCCAGCACCCCATCTTTAGCTAGTGGGGGGTGACAAGGTAGACATACACCCAATAAGCCAGTGGCAGGTGGAGTACCCAGATGCCCCACAGTGACTCCTCTGCCTGAGTTCACCAAGTTCCTGGTGCCAAATGGGCCTCTCCTCCCTGTGTGTGACCTTACTTCCCCTGGGTGTCTGGCCCATTTTCTAAAGCAGTGACTTAATCATTCAAGTTTGCCCTGGGGGACATAGGACGATGTTGGGAATACACAATTATTTTCCGATTAGCATCTAGAAGGTGGTGGTCTCAGACCTCTCACTCCACAGAGCACCCCATATAGGGTTACTGGGCCCCCAGGGTGAGTGGCACCACACTTGAGAACTGCTGGAAAAGAGGCCTTGTTTTGGGTTTTCTCACCACAGCAGAGCTGTAGAACTTGGGTGCAGATAGATCTATGAAGCCAACCAGGAGGCAGAGAAAGAAACACAGGGCTGGGGGGCAGCAGAGAGGAGAAAGGCCAAAGCAAAGGGCTGTGCTGAGCTAGTCAGCCAGGGACCTGTGAGCTGGCTTGGGGAGCAGGTAGGGTGGTCTCCAAGTTGACCCCTGGAGATCCATGAAGAGGGGTATCTATCTCACCTGTTGATTGAGGGTGTACAACCCCTATCTGGTCCTGCCCTTCCAACAGGAAGGGGACGCTCTCTGGCCTTACACCTCCTGCTCTGAGGCTCTGGGAGCTGGCTCCCAGCCCAGCCAAGGTCCCAGCATGCCGTCCATGAGCCTCCATCTCGCCCTGCACTGCCAGACAATGTGCTAACTCAGGGACCAAGCGTCATTTCACTTCCAACAAAGAAAAGGTGACTTGACAACACACAGAGACACTGGCCTCCGGCTCTTGTGCAGGCTCTGCCCGGTGCTTTTTCTAAAACCAGATGACCACCCCTAAGCAGTAGCGTTGGGGTCCTTGAGCCCCAAGAGGTAGGCTTCACTAAGCCCGGTGGAAGCAGGCAGAGAGCACTCAGCCTCACCGGCAAATCTGTTAGGCACAAACAAAGCAAAATACTTCCAGATGGTTCTGGGCAAGCAATGTGAGAAATGTCAAGCATTCTACCAGAACCAGTACTGGTCTGCCTGTGCCCCACCGGTCTGGGCCGACCTCGCCCGGGTGAGGAACGCAGCCAGCGCGACGCACATTTCACACATTTCCCAGCCGGCACCAGCCAGAGCTTTGCTTTTGAGTCACTCCAGAGCAGCTCTGGGGCTCAGAGAAGTGCCGAGCAGGCAGGAGCAAGCCAGACTTACCCAACATTTCAGTTTTCTACCCCAGAGCATCCCTGGTTTTTGGGGTGGAGGCACATGTTCTTCAGAGCCCAGAAGGAAGAGGTTGTGGGTAGAGACCCCGTCCTCCGGGGCTGTGACGGGCCCCCATAGCCTGTGAGGCTACTGGCCGAAAGCACGCCGGGTGAGGGTTCCGGGCTAGGGCGGCGGGCATAGGCCAATGCCTGCGCTACAGAAGACGCAGGGCTTCTCCCAGAAGCCTGTATGGCGCCTCGGGAAGACCGCAGGTGGACGATGTTCATGATTCCCCCCTGCTGTGGCATCTTTGGGCCTTGCAGACCCCTGGGAAAGGCCGTTCCGGTCCCCAGGTGCATGAGCCTGCGGGTGACCCTAATACATCCGGGCTTCTGAGACGCCTGGACGCCACCTTCCATCACTACAGGGTACACAGTCCGCAGTGCGGCCCCTCAGAAGATTCCAGGTGAGGAACGGGCTGGCAGGGGGACTGTCCCCGAGCCCCACAACCACAGCTGTCTCCTCCTGAACACAACAGCTCATGAGAGCCCTGCAGATACACATAGACCTCCATATCGTCTGCCCTTCTGGGCTAGCACGAGCTCCCCTCCCCTCCCCGTCATGCGCGTCAGGTCTGCCAAGACCTGTAGTCCATCACCGCTGCGTCCTAAGAGCCAGCACACACTAGCTGGGTTCTTGGGGCCTTAGCAATGGTTTGTTCACCTCATTCTGCATATTTTCCTCAGCCCAAGCAGCCATCCTGCCCTGACCCCCACTTCCTGGAGATGGGGGAAGCCCAGCAGGAGCCCTGCCTCACCTCGGGCCCACCCAGCGCCTTCTCTGCCCAGTGCTTGCTCTAAAAGCAACCGACCACCCTTACAGCAAACGCAGCCCACAGCTGCACAAATGTGCTTCGCACACACTGCCATGTACACCCGCGTGCACACCCTCAGTCATGCCTGAGGACGCCTACTGCACATATGCACACAAACACGTTGCGCCTACCTCCTGCACGTACACATAATACGTGATTCATGATTCTCCACTGTTCTGGCATCTCTCTGTTGTACATAGAGACACACAACACCCACGCCCAGAAATCCCCAGCAGAGCTTGCATTTGGGACATTAGGTTCAAGGCCCCTCTTATTCCAGGGGACATCGCAGACCACACAGCCCTTGGCAACGCACTCCAGATTCTACCCACACCAGATGGCACCTAGCAAGCAGCAGAGCCAGGATCTTCCTTCAGTCTGGCTAATGAGCTCTAAGCCTCTCTGTGGGAGCAACCCTCACCCCTCAGCCCCTTTAATCTGCCAGTAACAAAGGGCAAGTGGGGCCAGTTTAGGAACCTCTTGGGGTTCTGTTCCCAATGGGGGCAGTTGGGCTCCAGAGAGGAAATAACCATGCCAGACATATCTCAGGGTCTAAGAGGTGACTGGTGTCCTGTGGTGGGGATGACAAGGACCCAGAGCCATTGGCCACCAGCATTTGAAGGAACATGTGTTGGGGAGGGACAGCCAGGCCTGAGACACAGAAGCCGCAGCAATTTGTTGGTTATTTACGGCCCCGCACAAGGGCAGGGAAGCAAGCAAAGGAGGATACCTCATGTGATAACAGGTGGAGGCGGTGACTGAAACCTGGCCCGACTGCCACCACGGTCAGCTCACTGGCACATCCCCACCAGGCACCAAGTAACTTTCTCGTTAAAATCTCCATTTCCAAGGGTTTATGACGTGGCCATGAAGTGTGGCTCCAGGGTTGTGCAGAGACCCCGCTGGGAAACAGACTTCTGGTCTTTTCATCCAGGATTATTTTCTTTATGGGTTATTCGATTTTATCACTCCAAAGGCAGAGTCCTGGTGGGGGCTAGGCAGCACTGTGGGTCAAGACACCCCAAAGAAACCAGCGAGTAGAAGGGTGTGGGCTGGCATGTGGCTTCTGCCCTGTGTCCACCTCACCAGGAGACACAGGTGTGTCTCAAGAGGGTCCCCAAGTACTGACAGGACTTCCTCTCCCCATAGCCATTTCAGACCAGGTTTCGATGTTATTTTTCTTGTCCTTGCAAAGGCACATGGGGTGTGGCCAGTGTCACCTCCCTCAGTCTGTGGCTGGGACCTCACAACAGCCTGCTGCACGTGGGCACAGGGGAAGCTGAAGTCTCTGGAGGGATGTGATGTCACCATTCATGACCTTGTTACTAAGCTGAGCATGAACTTGTCAGAGAGGACCCAAGAAAGTGGCTTTGCCCACTCACCTGGGCCACCAGAGGCCCACACATTTGGTCAAATGTTGCTCCTGAGTAAAGGTGCTCAGGATGGGATGGACATTTGAGCTGGGGATACAGGAGGCAGAAGGCTGTCTAACAGATGCCATTTGCAGCTTGACCTGGGCCCCGCACGAGGTCTTCTCCTGCCTTAGCGCTGGAACTAAGACCCACTTGTGGCTCTCCAGGGCACCCAGCTTGCTGACCCCTCAGTCTCTGTCATCAACTCTGCTCCCTGGAGAACCCTGCTAATCCTGGGTCCAATACTGCCACCAGGAGTTTGGGGTACTTAAGCTACAGCCTGAAGATAGAGTGGGGAGACACAGCTCCAGCTTCAGGATGTCTTTGGGGCAGCCCCCACCCTGCACTGTCCCAGTGCTTCCTGCTAGAGCCCCCATCCCTGTCTGGTTCTCAGCTCCCTCACCCCTGTGTCCTGTTCCCTGGGCCAAATCCCCTGGGTGAGTGCTGAACACCAGGAGTCAGCTCAGGAAGGTGGGGCGGGGGTAGAAAAGCCTACAGGGACCCCGTGCCTGGGCAGGTTGTGCAGGCTGCATGGAGCCAGCAGACACCCAGCATCCTCCTAACTCCTTAGAGCCCAGCACATCCCAGTGGGGGCGGGGTCTCTAGCCTCCTCTTTTATATCTAACAAACTTTCTTTCACAAAGCCACCGGATCCCCTAGTAGCAGGACCAGCATGAGGCTGCTCGAAGGCTTCTGAACTATGCCCAGTGCCTAGCTCACCCTCCTCTTCCCAACCCTTCCCCCCAGGCTCACATGCTGAGCTCCTCCCAGAATCATCTTGAGCACAAAGGATGTTCAACCCTGATGAACGACTCAACAGAGAGTTGCTTTGGTGCCAGATACTCTGCTGTTTCCAGATGTTTATTTTTTGTAACTGGTGTCTCCATTCTCTTGGCTGTGGTCTGAGGGCTTATTTCCGCCTGGCCCCTGTCTGAATCTCCTCCCTCAATCCAGGTCCCAGTAGTACTGGTTGCCAGATGTTCCCCAGCTCCCAAAGTGCACTGCAGATGTGCAATCCTAGGTGCTGGGGCCTCCGGCCCCCAGCTCTGTGCAGGGGCTGCCTAGGGCTGGCTCTCGACCTGACCACAGAGTCATCTGTAGCCCCTGAAGTCTGCACGTGTAAAGAACCTGGATGTGGCTTTCTCTCTTTTTTGTTCCTTTTTTCCTTTTAGTGAAATGGGTTGTTTAGGGCTTTCTAGATTTCCACTCACCCACGGATCTCCAGGGAGCCCTGTTGACAGGCAGGTGTTCATTCTGCCAGTCTGAGGGGCAGGATTCCGCATGTCCTGCCAGCTCTTGGGCCGGGGAGCCCTCTGGACCAGGAAGGGGTGACAGGGGAGCCAGCCAGTGGGGCCTATCCTCAGCCCAACCTTGGGGCGGCTCTGCTTCCTGTGTTTGGAGCTGGCCTGAGAGAAAGAGATGTCAGCTTTGGGGCAGGGACTTGGAGGTGACTCCACCCGCACTTGACTCTCCCTCCCCCTCCCTCTCCTCCAGGACCCAGAGGAAGGGCAGGTAGGAAGGCAGAGGACCCCAGGCTCAGGTGCTGCTCCCAGCCTCACCCTTGGTGGCTCCAGGGGCTCCAGGAGGGACCCTGCCTCTCTCTGGTTTCACAGCACAAGCACTCACACAGTATTTTCGCTCCACCCAGCTCTACTCTAACACTGGACACTGGCTACACAGAGCCTCCCAAGGCACTCCACACACAAAGGAGACCGGGTCAGAGGGTCCAAACTGGGTTACCAGCAGGCCAGAGCGGGCCTAGGGGCAACAACTGGCCTGGCAGCGAGAGCTACAGGCCTCATGCTGGAAGAATTTTTTATTTAGAAATAATTTCAAACTTTATTTTCAAAATATATACATGTCTCCCAACTATTACCACCTTATCCCATGGCCCTGTGGCTTGCACTCTCTCCCCCGCCTTTGTTCTTCTCAATCTGTTTCTCCTTCCACCCCTTTCTGACTCTCTGTAGGGTTCTCTGAGCCTTTGAAGGGCGTCCTGACACATCTCCCATTACAGGAACACACGCAGATGAAGGTTACTTCTTCCTGTCGTCTCTCAGATCTGGGGCTCTGGGGCCCAGGAACAAGCAGATTCCAGGAGGCCTGGGTGGGGCCTTCACAAGACTCCAGAACTTCGGTCCCTTCCTGGCTGTGTTTATTTTGCGGCTGCCTTTATGTTTCCATGTGGGAAAAAACAGCTGTGGGCTCCTCTCCAAGGTCAGCTGGAGGACAGTGCGGAGGGGCTGCTCCCCAAGAGCAGAGAGGAGGGTGGAGGCTGGAAAGTGGCCCACAGATGGCCCCACCCTGCGCCAGCGCAGACCTGTCACCCCGGACTGGCCCAATTCCAGCGCAGGACTGGAATGGGATGCCTAGCCGGTCGTCCCCCAGCAACCTAGGATTTGGACACATACGGCAGAGTTTGATTCCTGAACTTGGTGAGGAGTTGGAGCAGTGGTGTGGGCAAAGGCCAGAGGCCGCTGAGGACATGGAGCCTAGGACACAGAGCACTGAGGGGTGGGAGCAGGAAGGGGAGGAGAGCAGCAGGTGGGCAACAGGGGGGTCCTGTGGGGCGAACCTGGCGCCCCTGGGCGTGCCTGCTCTACGCTGCCCTTCCCGGCCGCTTCTCCGGCGCTTCCCAGCCACAGTTGCACAGTGAACAAGTCCTCTCCCTGAGCACTGAGAGTGCTGAGAGGCCTCCTGGGCCCGGCCCACACCTCCCTCCATCCTGCTGGGCCCTGGGCTCCTGGAGGAATCCCTGACCTCACGGATGGATCAGTTGTCCATGGTCCTTCAGGAAAAGCAGCTCCCCTCTGTGTGCCCACCCCACGCACCCCAGAACCCCAATGCACCCTGAGGACAGGAGGCTTGCGCAGTCTAGGCCCCCAGACTGTCTGGCACATAGTAGGTACTAAATAAACATGCAGTGACTAAGCGGCAGAATCAGTGAACGATAGAAGTCCTGGCTCTTACCTTTCAGGTGAAGACATGGCGGGGGCACACTGAGAAAAACTACACGGGAAATTAACCATCCCTTTTCCTTAGGATGTGAATCTCCCACTTCTCTGACCCTCAGGAAAATCTCCAGCACCTGCAGTTGTGTCCAGGGCAGAGGCTTTGGGTACAAATGGAAGGAAGGGGCTGGATCGCGCCCAGGGATCAGAAAGAAAGCAGGACACAGACCGTGCATGGACCCCCCAGAGCCAAGGGGTACCTCGAGGCCACTACCGAGGTGGCTCTGAGAGGCCCACTCCCCTCCCCAGAGCTGCAGACACCCCACAGGCACCTCTGGATGCCAGTGGGGGGGCAGAAATGGTGTTCTTTTGGCACAGGAAAATCAGAGCTGATATTTGGTTCCACTTTTAAGCCCCCCACGAGCTGTCTGCAAACACAGAACACCAGAACAATGAATAACCCAACGGCCCAGGGGCAGCCTGGTTTCTTGGGCATCTGCTCCTGCACCTTGTCCTTCTCACATTCACAAAGAAGAGAAGGAGACTACGGCAAACACAGAGAGCACACGCGGACCTCTAAAGCCAGGGTGGGACTCAGAGCAGCCTGGCTAGGTTTAAGTAAAACAGAAAGGTTTTATAAAACAAAGTGCTGAAAGTGCTGCAGGTCGAGGGCCTCAGATGTCCCAGCAGCCCGAGCTGGCAGCCCCAGGGAGGGGCAGGGCTTACTCAAAGGCCGGGGTCAGGACAGGCTCCCGAGCTGCCGGGCTTGCCCTAGTGGACAGCAGCAGCTCCTAGGAGGAGCAGACACCCCCAGACCACCTGAGGGAATCAGGCACCCTGCACCCTCCCACAGCAAGGACTCAACTTGGGACCGCGCAGGAACCCGGGGCCTCCACACCCACCACGAAGCCCCATTTTCTGGCAGCGCTTGATATGCACTTGGAAAAAAATCAAAAGAAAAGGGCTCAGGAATGAAAGGGATGGAATGAATTATCCAGCAGATCAGACGCTCCAGTTTAAGCCCGGGACCTTGCGGAGTCTTGCGTGAAATCTTACAAGCAACATAAACAGAGTGGCGGCCAAGCTCGCCACCAGAAATATTCAATAATAAAACACAGCTGTCGGTCCTGGCACTCGCAAGCCGACTTTGTCATTCTTGCCATTAGAAATGCTGACAAAGACAAAAACTGCAAAATGAAAGCCAGTTTTCTTTTCCACCCCAAAGAGAGAGGTTTTTGTGCACTGCAGTCTAAATATTCACTCAAATCTTGAGCGACCCACAAAAAATAATTTAAAACAGAACATCTTGGAAACTCATTTTCACCAAGTACTTGCGAGAGACCTCGATTGATCCTGATGAGGAGGGGGCTTGGATTTGAAGTCTGCATCTTGGTTATGGAGATGCCCTGGAGTCCCTCTCGTGGCTCTCAGTGAGGGCCATCAAGCAGGAGACTTCTTAGCTGACGCCATGAGACGGGACTGACAGATCTGGCAGTGCAGGACGGTCCTGTTGGGATTTTATAACAATGAAATACTGTAATCATGATGTCCTCACAGAGACAGACCCAGATGTGGGAGAAGAGAAACATCTGGAACTGCAGCCTCAGCCCCCGGACTCAGAGAATCCCTCTCCCTGGAGTCCCAGATATGGCAGCAGGAATTTTGGAAATAAATATCAAGCTTTCCAAGAGGTGGGATGGGGAGGGAAGGAAGCCCGAGGATGACAGTGCTGTGGAAGTTCCTGTTCTCAGGCCTTCTCACTGGGAACGCACGTGCAGTGTGAGTCTGCCTGGGCCTGCCATGCAGATGGAAGAAGCAAAAAGGCAGGAAATAATCACATGGGCAACGAGAATGTGGAGGATCCCAGGAGGGAAGGCCACAGCGCGGCCTGAAGGACTTCTCAGAAAGCTGCTCAGAGGCGGGGACATGCAGGGGGGCTGTTAGAGATGGTCAGGAGCTCTCCAGGCCGACTGAACCTGCTGCAGCCTCTCAAAGGCCCAGAGGCCAGCTGGTGGCCCAGAGCTCTCAGAAGACACCCGTGCAAGCTGTTGAGCCTGGCTTCTTCCAGTGTGACCCTCCTGGTGCTGGGTTGCAGCAGTACCTAGCCTGACCTTCTGGACTGGCACAGTTCTCCCGTCCCACGGCACCTGTTCTTCCTCACCTTTGTGGTCTCCCCAGTCCCAGGTCTAGTGTCTGCCTTAGGCGTGGCACTAGGAAGAAAAGGGGCTGGGCTTCCTACTATATTTGCCTGTGTCCCCACACACTGCTGCCAGTCACCAAGCTCACTTTGGGGTGAGCTCCTTCTTGCTTCAAGTTGGGGCAGCCCGGTGTCACTAGCTCATCTGAGATCAGAGAGGAGGCCTGAGAACAGGGCAGGGCTACCCAGCAGGGTGCGGTGCTCTGGCCTGGGCAGCTGCGGCAGCACCCACTACAAGGGCTGCGACTGCCCAGGGCTACAAGCTCCTTCTCAGAAGACTCTCCGGACACGAGGCCACAGGATAGCGTCCAGCTGCCATCTGCTCACTATGTCCTGCCTTCCCTGAAGAATGGGTACTTCTTACTGAGCCCCAAGTCTGGCTTCCAGTCATGCCACACTCAAAGATTTCTGGCTGAAGCACCACCTTAAAGTCATAAATATTCACTTAAAGGAATTGTAATGGTTGATCTTGTTAAATGCTGTTGACTTTGTGGAGCCCTGAGCAGGTTCTAGATCATCACCGGGTGGCAGCTCATGAAGTCGGAAGTGGTAACCTAGAGACCTGAGGTACACACATTGCATTACATGTGATGTCATTCACCCTGGGGCGAAGGTCTTCCAGCCCTGGTGGCACACAAGCTGCCTCTGTGAGGCAGATGCTGCTGCATGCAGGAGCCCAGCACTCTGGTCCCGTCCTGTTCCGAGAGTCCCCTGCCTTCTCAGGGTCCCCTTGGTTCAAAAAAAAAAAAAAAAGAAAGAAAGAGAGAAAGAAAAAGAAAAAAGAAAAAGGCCTTCAGCACACGTCCTAGCACCGAGCTAGCAAGGCATCCTCACGTGCAAGAATTCTGCCTGCAGGCCTCACATCATGGCCTGGACGCGGCTTTTGCTCAGGCTGCTTTTCCTGCCCGCTGTTTACCATTTCAGTACAAATTAAATGTCCCCAAAGAGCTCAGAGGAACTACACAGAGAGGTGGCCCTGCCATCCTGAGCAGGAAGGCAGCGACAGTCGCCGATCAAGGGGAGGGCGCTGTGACTTTAGAAGAGCAATTGCCCGGCCGCGAGGAGGAACTGCCATCCCTCATGTGCCCGTAATTCCACATTTATTCCCCCTTCAGCTTGAACTCCAAGCTGAGCGGCGCAGTGATAACGGAACTATTCCGACGGAGGCTCGCCCCGAGCATCAGCTTCTTCCAACTGCACTGCCAGGGCATTGCTATAAGCAAATGCACAGCGCTTTATCTTCCTGAGAAGGGCCATCGTGAGTGGAAAAGAGACAGGGCCCTGACTCTGGGCCACCGGCTGCCAGGCTCCCGGCTTCTGTGCTGTCCCTCTTGCTCTGAGAGAAGAGGGTACTATGCTGGAGGTCTCCGGGCAGGGGAGTGACAACTTTCTCCTTCTATCAGTGTGACTGGCATTCAGGAAAGTGCAGGGACCTTTGGTAGCACGAGGCAAGTCCACCAGGCAGCCACTCTGGGTGGGACGCCACAGAGGCCCTGGCCATGGCCTGGCCTACCCGCCCTCCCAGCACTGATGAGTGAATGACGAGTTAGCTAACAAGGGCCTCCCCTCCTTTGTGCACAGGGGCTAGGAGTGGGGGAGGGGACCCACACATAGACATTTCCAATTGAACCAATACCATACTGCTTAAGAACAACACAAAGTTTTTCTCTGTTACACAGGTGGATTTACTCTGGGACACCAGCAGGGTGGGAGGTTCCCCAATTCAGAGATGTGCCCCAAAGATTTCAGCCTCTTGATGCGCTCACTATGCCCTGGCATGGGGTACAGATTGGGCGGTGGCAGCTTTTTGTCTTTTTGTTTTAAGTACATTTTTACCATGCTGAACAAAAGGAATGCAGAATCCAGGATGGAGCAGGTTCTCTTTCCTTCTCGGGCTGCTTCAGCCAAAACCCGATGACTGTCCCCTAGAGCACCTACTCCAGGAGAGACCCCTGCTTGCCTTCTGAGACCACTGGGTCGTGATAAGGAGGACCAGTGACTTCTGACTCTGGGTTTACAGACGTGTTCTGTGTACCTACTGTGTGCTCAGCAATCAAAACAGCCCACCTTTTCCCAAGTCCAGTGGCTGCTGTGAGAACTCCCAGCTACTGGTTTCATCTTTCCAGCAGCTCTGTCTGGCCAGTGTGTAAAATAATCTCACTTGGACAGAAGAGGAAACTGAGGCATGGAGCGGTGAGGCAAGTCCCCTACCATCCCAGGAGTCCTGAGTGGAAGAGGCAAGACTCGACCCTGCTGGTCTGGAGGCATCCGGGTCGCACTGTGGCACTGGGACACCAGGCAGTGTAGGCCTGGAGCAAGAAGGCTGCTCCAGGGAACACAGCTTGGAGCAGGCATTGTGTTCTTCCATAAAAGGAAGCCATATTTGCAGAGAGATCCGCGTTTGGCTGGCGAGAGCTGTCCAATCAGAAGTTGTAACCAAGTTGTTGTAATTCAAACTCGGATGTCGATTTCAACCCCTCTCTCACGACTATTTTGAGCCCAGGAAAGCCCACAAGTGTGTCTATTCTGAGACAGCGACACAAAAAGATCCAGTTAGAAAAATGTTCAGAGAAACTTGGGAATTATAATTACTCCTACACCCGAGAGCGTTCAGCCGCTCTCATTTTATAAAGTGCTCTGCAGAAACGGCACTTGAACGCTCTGCCCCAGCGGCGGCTGGGGAGGGGAGGGGCAGGGCACAAGTTTTATGAGATGGTAGGTTCCCGCACCTCGGAGGCCCTGGGTGGAGGTGGGCCTGGAACTCCCGGTGAGCCGGCATCGCCAGGAAGGAGTGCAAGGGTCCACGGAGGGCCAGGAAGGAGTGGCATTGTCGGGAGAGGGGAAATGGGGCGCGGTAAGCCACCAAGGCAAGGATGTGTAAAATACCAACTTTATCTTAAAATAACCATCTCTGCTGCCATTTAGTGGCATTTATCATATGACCAGGACTATCCTAAGCCTGGGACACATGCTAGCTCATTTAATCATCCCTTAAAATATATCCTATTAGAATCCTCCTTTTACAGTTTGAAACATTAACCCAGAGAGAGGTTTGGGGATTTCCCGAAGCCCATCCCCCACCGGCAGAGAGGGAACCGCTGCTCTAGTGCAGGACCCTGCCTCCCGACTCTGTTCTTCACCCCAGGACCTGGGAAGATGACACTGCTCGGAAAGGGTAACATTGTTGTCCGCAGTTGTAATTCAAGGAAAGAGCTGGAGACAAGGTCCTCCTGGATCCCCGGGGGTGGGGCTCAGATCCTGCCGTAAGTGTCTTCCTAATCGACACACACAGGAGACCAGGGCACCCTACCCAGGCAGAGGTGACACGGCCACCTGCAGAGGTGACACGGCCACCTGCCAGGCTGGCCTCTTCTTTGCTTGGATGAAGCAGGGACATCCTGCTCTGGAGCTCCCAGAGAGAGCTTAGCCTTGATGACACCCTCATTTGCATTCTGACCTCCAGAACTTAGCCCAAGCAACTCCCTGTGAGGCCATCTGTCCCCTCCCACCTGGGCCCTCTAGCCCCTGCTCTGTGTTCCCTATGCTGTGACCGAGGGAGTACAGCCTCAGGCTCAAGAAGAGAATGTTCTCCTCACCCCTCAGGGCATCTTGCCTTTCCTCAGCAGTGGAGATTGAACCCAAGGATGGTAACAAAACTATAACCCTCTGCGCTCTATGAGGGCGGGCCAGCCTGGTTCTGACTCTCCCCGTGTGTGACCTCATCTCCTAGTTCAGGCAAGTGAACAGTGCCCTCCGGGTTCTCTGCGTGCTACAGCCTGGGTCTGGAATGTTCTAGAAGGCTTGGCTTGGCCCTTGCTCCAGGCCTGTACAGCTCAGTGCATCACGGCCAAGCGTACGGCAGAGGAAGCTGCTGGCCTCCCAGCAGCTGGAAGGCAGAGTCGCTCAGGTGTGCGCCAACACTGCCCATTCTGTGGATCAGGGAGGTGAGGCTCAGCCCCCAAGTCTCTTTTCTCAGGCTACACAGCTGTGAATTTCAGAGTAAAGATTCATGCCTCAGTCTACAGGTGGAGAGGCTGAGCTCTTTTTTTCAAACTTGTGGCTTAAGCAGTCTCTGCCACCCTTGCCAGAGATTCTGCAGCGACATGAAGGCCCCAGTAGACTTGCCCGGCAAGCCCTCACCTGCTCTGCACCTTCCCTAGGGCCTCAGCGCACTTGTGTGTGACCTCCGCAGGGTCACACTGACTTCAGCAGAGCTACCTGAACAGACTTAGCCTGTGTCCTCTTGACAGGATCCACCGCAGCGTGGTAAAAGCTCCA
Organism: Octodon degus; assembly: GCF_000260255.1. Lineage (NCBI taxonomy): Eukaryota > Metazoa > Chordata > Mammalia > Rodentia > Octodontidae > Octodon > Octodon degus. The sequence goes on from NW_004524653.1 coordinate 310,548, forward strand.
AGCAGGACTTTCTGGACATGGGAATAGTCCACTTGACTCCATTACCTGAGAGTCCAGCCTCATCTGTGTGCTTGGGTTGGAGTTGGGCAGAAGGAAGGCCCCCGGGACAGTGCCGTGCCCCTGGGTAGGCCTGGCCAGGACTTTGGAGCTCAGGGCAGAGGATCGTGCCAGCGTGTCTCTGAAGTGTGGCTGCCATGAAAGGCACTTTGCCCACATACAGAGAAGCCAGAGGGCAAGTGAACAGCGGGCCTTGCTCAGGCCAGGCCATAGCAAGGCTCAGAACACCCCCGCCACGGGCTAAGTGGGAGGAAGACACCAACGAGCCGGAGTCCAGGTTTTCTGTTGACTCTGAGGCTGGTCCTCCAAGTTTCATTCCTGACCTTGATTCTAGAAGTTTCTT
>NW_004524653.1:312232-319100 GCF_000260255.1 Octodon degus
AAGAGTACCTCACTTGGCCAAATTTCTCTTGGCATCTTCTCTGCCTATCTTTCATTGGCTGAGCTGGGGTCACATGCTCATCCATGGGCCAATTACTAGAGCTAGGAAGATGGGAAGGATAAAGATCCCTGATTGGTTAATCCTGGTCACGTGTCTTCTCTGGGAAGGGAACCCCGTGGAGGGAGAGGCAGTGTGTCTGAGGTGGCATCCAGAGCACGTGGGCTGGATAAGGAGGCAGGGCTTTTCGTGCTAACGCTGGGGCAATCCCGGGCAAGCCAGGACAAGTTGGTCACCTCATTCCAGAGGCATTCACCCCAGCCTTAAGTTAGGTCCTCAGTAGGTCCAGCATGCAGCTTCACTGGTGTCTCTGGGGACTCAGAGGTGACTCAGACAAACATAGAACCTTCCCTACCCACTTCCACCTTCCTGCAAACCTTTTCCTGCAAACCCAGGGTTGTCCAAAGAGGCCCTGGGCTTCCCTATTTTACAGCACAGGCAAACTGAGGCCTCCCACAGCCAAACAGATCCTGGTGGCCTGTGACCACACAAATCTGTAACCAGACCTTTGGAAATATTCAGAAATATTTGTGAAAATGAGGAACACTATCCCTGAGGTTTCATTTTGGACACAAACGTGGACGCAATCCATAGAAATATTTTGTAAAATTTCCAAACCCAAACCAACTCCAAACAAACAGTGACTGGAATGTCAGTCTGCGTCAGAGATCTGTCTGGGGAATACCACTCATCTGACGCTCTTGGTCCAACCAAGCTGGAGGGATGCGGGGAGCTGCAAGGACAGGTGATGGGCGCACCCAGAGACACCGAGAGCTCAATTCCAGGGATGTTTTCCCTCCACAGGTGGCTCCTGGCAACAGCTGTAGAACCTGAGTCACAACCCTAAAACATGAAACTTGCCCACATCTTGTCCAGAGAGAGGATGAGGACATTTTCGGCTCCTCTGTAGGGCTGGATCCCCAGCCCATGTGCCCTGGATGCCACCTCAGACACACTGCCTCTCCCTCCACGGGGTCCCCTTCCCAGAGAAGACACATGACCAGGATTACCCAATCAGGGATCTTTATCCTTCCCATCTTCCTAGCTCTAGTAATTGGCCCATGGATGAGCATGTGACCCCAGCTCAGCCAATGAAAGATAGGCAGAGAAGATGCCAAGAGAAATTTGGCCAAGTGAGGTACTCTTCCCCCTAGGGATGTTAGGAAGCATGGAGACAAACTAGGAGCTCCTGAGAGTCACCACATGAGAGGCACCTGAGAAGCATGTGCTTGAGAATAGAACCTACTTAAAGAAAAACATAGGCGAAGGGTGGAGAGAGAGAAAGACACTCTACATGAGATTGTTAGATCTCTGGGTCCCACCATGCCTGAAGTTGGCTATGATGGGCTTTGGTGGTGTGAGTGGGTGTGGGCTAAAATGAGTGGACACTGAGGTACCCAAGCTGACAGCAGGAACCACAGAGAACACGTGAAGGGAAAACGGGGCTGTCTCAGGGTAGGGGTAAGGTGAGCACAGGGTGGGCCAGAGGTGAGTAGATGTGACTAAGGAATTATAAATGATCAGCAGGGAGGAGGATGGATGGATGAGACACAGAGGAGGGATGAGGGGATACAGGAAATGAGGTGAAGAAAGAGACCCACGTCGCTCAGAAAGGTGGATGTCGCAGGAAATGTTCTCGCTTTTCCCCGCATCACTCACCCACCAGACAGGCCTCTTCTGGTTGGAAGACATGTTTTGCTTAGATATTTCTTTCTTTCATCAGTGAGCAGTCAACATTCCTGATGCCTGGCATGAAGGAAAAGTCATAGTCTTTAATCCTTTCTGGATTTTTTTTTCTGATTATAAAATTTCCTGCCTGTGTCTCTTTGCCACATCATTAAGGGGAAGTTTATTTTCTTTGGGGCAAAAGTGTCGACTTTGATTAACCTTCGGTGAGACAGCATTGCCAAGAGTCACTGCGATGCAAATTAGGAGAATCTCTGCAGGGCCCTGTGGGGCGTGCCTCCTTCCCGCGGGCTCTGGGGCTCAGTAATTGCTTTTCACACCTAAGGTAAGGGCACTGCGAGCTTCGAGCTTCGAGCTTTGGTATCTTCAGTGGGGATGCAGATAACGTGGGCTTTGCACAGATGACACACATGTGCCTCACCTGTGGATAGGGAGGAGGAGGCAGGGGGCCCCTTATGCTCCACGCTGAGCTGAGAACGCCCCCTAAGTGCCCCTGCTCATCAGTGCTGTCTGGGCTTAACCATACGTGAGCCCAACAGCCAGCCCCAGGTCAGGCAGCGGGCACCATCGCCCCCAGCAATCCCTCCACGCAAAGAAATGGACTCCGGGCTGCCTTGGCCCCTGCAGTCCTGCAGGCTCCTTTCTGCCAGGTACAGAGCCACAGAACAAGTACAGGATAAGAGCCCAGCCTTTCTCAGCACTGCCTCCCTCTGCTCTCCCCGCCCAGCTGTGCACCCTCCCTGCTGTCTGCCCATTTCACACCCAAGGGACCTGAGGCTCAGCAGCCTCGGCCACATCATGCTGGCTTTCATGGAGTGCAGGTGAGCTGCCCCCTTGCTCAGAGACAAATCACCTCCTCCGGTCAGTGTGTGCCGCACAGTGGCCGGACTTGTGTCAGCATGGCCGGCCCAAGCCTCCCGGTGCTTTCCAAGTGGTGCCTCGGCACACAGACAGAGGCCGCTTGTGACCGAAGGATTCTGGGACTGCCCAAGTGGGCCATCTGCACCCGCACACAGAGGGGTGACCTGGGAAACAGTGAGGAGAGGGCTTTCCCTAGACAAATGCCAGTGGCCAGGAGCTGCCTTGTTTCAGCTCCTCCACAGGTGGGGGCCGGAGGTTCCTTAGGCAGTGATTCCAGCAGGCAGGCGGGGTGAGGTGTGAGGGCTGGGAGAGAAGGAGAGGGTGACAGGGTGCCAAGGCACAGTCAGGTGCAGCTTCCCTCCGAGCAGGCAGTAACCGCGCAGAAGCCGCCTGGAAATCGTCCCTCCGAGGCCAGGGCAGCCAGGTCTTCACCCCTTCCCAGTGAACATGGCCAAGCACTGCCCTGCAGCCTGACCCTTCCACCTGTGCTCCTAGGCACTGTTGTGTACGGCAGTGCCCTCGGAGCAGAGGGAAGCGGCCCCGTTGCATGTAAATGTAGGGGCAACAAAGGGGTCCAGAGGGCCCCAGCTTCTGCCCCGGCCTTGAGAAGAGGATGCTACGATCAGATGGTACCTCCCAGGGCCTGCACAGTGCCAGGCTGTTTGCCAAGTGGGCCCACCCATGTTCATTCCTTGAACACCCACAGTAACCCAGTTCAATGTCCTTAGCTCCACTGGACAAGTAAGGAAACCGAGGCACCCAAGCTCACTGTGTCATCCAAGCTCTGGAGGCTGGCAGGTAAGGGATGCGGACCAGCTCTGGCCTATGGATTCTGAGCTCATAAGCAGGGACTGGGCCAGGGTGAGGGAGGCACAGGTGGAAGATTCAGCGCTGTCACACTCAGGTCCTGCCTCAGCCTGGACCCCACTCTGCATAAACCCCCTCCAGTGGCCAGTTTCCCAACACTGCTGCAGGACCACTGGCCCTGAGGCTAACCCACAGCCACCTGCCCTCACACGCAGGAGGCCCTGGGATTGCCCGGCCTTGTGCAGCAAGTTCATGCAAGGGGCCACTTGTGCCTTTGATGTGAGCTTGTCAGAAATCTGTGAGTAACTGGCCATAAACTACATTACGACCCTGATGGTAAAATATATTCCGGAGACAGCCAGGTTTCCCGCCCACAGGTACAGTGCTTGGAGACCATCAGTCTTGTCCTGACAACGAGAAAAAAAGTGCTGAACAAACTGAAATCAACAACTCCTCTCCGCTTTCTTGGAGAATTGAGGTCACAGGGCAGACTGCCACACCAAAAACTCAGGAGACAGACAGGCCATCCGAAGAATCACAGTTCCCTGGGATCAGAGCTGCTGGAGCTGCTAATAGGCAGGAACATCTACACAGTGACAGATGGATTCCCACGGCATGGGCGGCTGCGCTGACCAGCGTGAGGCGAAGAACTACAGGTGCCCCATCTCCCAAGGGATGTGGCATCTGTGAGCTTCCTCCCAGGGCCCACAGGACCCTCAGAAAACTCTCCTTGATGCTTTCAGAGAGGTGAAGGAAAAAGTTAGCCTCTTAAATACATCCAGAGCACTCTGTTTTCACTAACAAAAGATAGATGACAGGTGGGTCAGGGGATAGATGGTAAAAGATAAGTAGGTAGATGCATGATAGATAGGATTGAAGGATGCATAGATTGAAGGATGGATGAATAGATGGATGGATGGATGGTGGGTGGGTGGGTGGATGGATGGATGGATGGATGGATGGATGGATGGATGGATGGACAGATGGGTAGATGGACAACAGAAGGATGGAGACATGAGGTCAACCACAGATTTAAGTGACATGCATTTCCTGCTCATACACAATTGTAAGTCCCATCCCAAGCTCCAGCTTCTCGGTTCCTGTCACCTTATTTTTAAAGTCCACCTTCTCTGGTTTCAGTAGTTCCACCTGCTTATGACTGAAGCTGCTTTGACTACCTCTTCTGAGTGCAAGCTACAAGCTAAACATAACGTGGGTGCGCTGGAAACACCCACGCTGCTGGCATGTGTCCATCCTGGAGGAGGCAAGCACTGCTGACCAGCAACTGGTGAAGCCCACCTAAGGTGATGTATTTCAATGTCAGCCTTCTAGAAAAGCTACTCAAAGGTGACATTGAACTCTGTCACACTTTGGGTCCCTTAACAGTTTGAGCTTCAAGCAGGAAGGATCTTCCACCATAACTGCCTGCTACGTCCCTGCATCCTTCAATGAAGCCTGGCCTGAAGTAGACATTCAGTCGTGTGCACAGAGGGTATGGTGTCTGACACAGCTTCTGGTGTTTTGTGCAGAGGGCTCTGACGAGCAGCTATGGGAACGCGAATAACATTACAGCACCTACTATGTGCCCAGGCACTTGCTCACAGTACCTACTATGTGCCGGGCACTTGCTCAGCTCTTTGCACCTGTCCACCTTACTGCCCACATGAAGTCTAAAACCCCAGTTAGGCTTCTGCGTGGACCTGCAAACGAAACACAGCTGCCCCGCGAGGCCAAGCCCTTGAGTCTCTCCAAGAATCCGTTGCATGCCCACGGCAGCAGCGCTGCCCCCCTCGAAAGCCCCCACCTCTCCTCTTCACTCACAGAGGTTTCAGAACTCTCTCAGCACCTCGGCTTTCTCTCTATTTCCTCTCCCCTTTCACTTTTTGGACACATGTATTTAGCTTTCCTCAGTTCCTCAGGTTTCCTCGCACTTAGACCTTCCACAGCGGGGCTGACATATAAATTCCCTATAAAGTGTGTAGGTGGTAACTCCTGAAGGCCACAGATGAACGCCTCCCTGGCAGGTGGAACAGGAGAGCCAGGAATACAGGCCGGGCCATTTCACCCTCCACAGCTGTCCCAGAGAGACCCAGCCTGCAGCCCCATTTCACAGATGCACAAACCAAGGCTCACAGAGGCTGAGCTACTTGTCCCAGCTAATGCTGTCACAACCAGAACCAAAATGCAGATCTCTGGCCCCGGAGTATGCATTATGACTAAACACTGCTTCTTTCAGTACTGGTTTATTCATCCAAAAGTACCTGCTGAGTCTCTACCATGAGCAAGGGGTGCTCACAGCTACCAGAAGAAAGGCAGACGCAGCCCCGAAGCCCGGCAGACACAAAAGTAGAGTTAGATGCAGCAGTGCCGAGCTTTTCAGAAGAAAATACCCAAAGCAGCCGGAAGCACACAGTGAGTCGCATTCCGGAAAGAACAGAACAGTGACCTTCAGGAGCTGCGGGGGGCAGCGGGATGAGGGGATAGCATGTCCAAAGTGTTGCAGACGGGGAAGCAATGGGATTTCACAGGACACAAATGACTAAACAACTTGGAGACGAAGCAACGCAGTTCTACACAATTCATACATCACAGGAAAGCCCACGGGTATCTAGAAATTTATATAAATGTAATCGATATAAAACCGGAGAATCCGTGGGGCCACCTGAAGCAGAACTGAGAAGGCTGGTGACACAGATGTAGACACTGGCCCAAAGGTGAGAAGCCAGTGACCTAAGCCTAACTGGGGTTTTGGACTTCATGCGGGCAGTAAGGTTGACAGGTGCAAGAACATGCTAGAACAGAGGGTGCAAGTTAAACCTGAGTGGAGGGGAGCAGAGGGGAGGGGAAAGACAAGGAATTAACTCAACTGCCCCAAGGACACAAGGTAAAAACCAAATAAACTCATGACACAACTAAGAAGCAAATGTTGACTAACAGAGGACAGAATAGGTAGAACTGGAATCAAACTCTTGGCCTGGAGAAAAGGCTTGAGAGGAAATGAATAGACACAAAAAAATTTTAAGAAGCAGAAACAAAGACAAACACAGAGAAAACAACTAACAAAATGAATAGGCCTGGAAGGCTATTCTAGGTGATGCAGTATAAGGGGTTTTGTTTGTTTGCTTTTTAGTGTTCTTGAATGAAAAATCTCAATAATGATTTTTTAAAAATATATGAAACAGGAAGATTTCTCACAAATGAAGAAAAATCTCTAAAAGTTTAAATTAGGGAGCAAAGAGCAATATGGTCCAAGAAAAAAAAAACTTCCAGTGTTCCACATCGAGATGTAACCTAGTGGGATGATTAAACGTGAAGGATGGGGAGTTCTTCAAACATTCAGGTGGGGAAAGCATCAAAAAGCAGAGGACGGGGGCTGGGGAGATGGCTCAGTGGAATAAGCGCTTCCCTGGCAAGCGCAAGGGCCTGAGTTCAATCCCTGGTTCTGGAAAAAGGAAAA
>NW_004524653.1:319962-322390 GCF_000260255.1 Octodon degus
GCCTTTCCTTACTGCTAGAAAATGCCAGAGTGATCCACTTACAAAGTGGCAAAGTTGATACTAGCTCACAGCGTAGGGTGTTCCAGTCCACAGTTTGTTGGCTGTTGTTTTGGGGCCTGTGACATCACAATACACTAGGGACAGAGGACAGAGGATGCTCCTTCCACTATGGTGACTGGGGGCAGAATGAGGAAGGAGGAATTGACCTTTGCAGGCATACCTCCAGGGACCCAACTTCCTTCCCCTGGGCCAAACTCCAGAAATCCTTCTCCCAGCAGCCCCTGGGTGGGGTACAAATTCTCCCATGCAGGGCTTTGGGGGGGGCATTCCAGATCCCAGCTACAGCACCTGGTGAATACTTAGCATCCTGCTGGACAAGCAGCTGGGGCACAAGTGACATCAGATGTGTTTCTGACCCTGGAGGACCACAGAGTGAAGAAAGAGGAAGGCAGAAGGATGGGCTGAGGCATCTCCCCGGCCTCAGCCAGCTGCTGGCGGGCTGCTGAGCTCACCTAGCTGCCCCACACTCTGTCCAGCCCTCTACACTTTCCTTGCAGTCTCCCTGAGTCTTCACGACCTACTAGCATTATCTCCACTTGGCTGATGATAATGACAAGGCCAAGCGATCACCATTGCCGCTGTCCCTGGGACTAAAGCACTTTCCTTATCTCCATGCTTATCTCCATGCTTTCTTTATCTCTATGCTTCCTAACATCCCTAGAAGGAAGAGTACCTCACTTGGCCAAATTTCTCTTGGCATCTTCTCTGCCTATCTTTCATTGGCTGAGCTGGGGTCACATGCTCATCCATGGGCCAATTACTAGAGCTAGGAAGATGGGAAGGATAAAGATCCCTGATTGGTTAATCCTGGTCACGTGTCTTCTCTGGGAAGGGAACCCCGTGGAGGGAGAGGCAGTGTGTCTGAGGTGGCATCCAGAGCACGTGGGCTGGATAAGGAGGCAGGGCTTTTCGTGCTAACGCTGGGGCAATCCCGGGCAAGCCAGGACAAGTTGGTCACCTCATTCCAGAGGCATTCACCCCAGCCTTAAGTTAGGTCCTCAGTAGGTCCAGCATGCAGCTTCACTGGTGTCTCTGGGGACTCAGAGGTGACTCAGACAAACATAGAACCTTCCCTACCCACTTCCACCTTCCTGCAAACCTTTTCCTGCAAACCCAGGGTTGTCCAAAGAGGCCCTGGGCTTCCCTATTTTACAGCACAGGCAAACTGAGGCCTCCCACAGCCAAACAGATCCTGGTGGCCTGTGACCACACAAATCTGTAACCAGACCTTTGGAAATATTCAGAAATATTTGTGAAAATGAGGAACACTATCCCTGAGGTTTCATTTTGGACACAAACGTGGACGCAATCCATAGAAATATTTTGTAAAATTTCCAAACCCAAACCAACTCCAAACAAACAGTGACTGGAATGTCAGTCTGCGTCAGAGATCTGTCTGGGGAATACCACTCATCTGACGCTCTTGGTCCAACCAAGCTGGAGGGATGCGGGGAGCTGCAAGGACAGGTGATGGGCGCACCCAGAGACACCGAGAGCTCAATTCCAGGGATGTTTTCCCTCCACAGGTGGCTCCTGGCAACAGCTGTAGAACCTGAGTCACAACCCTAAAACATGAAACTTGCCCACATCTTGTCCAGAGAGAGGATGAGGACATTTTCGGCTCCTCTGTAGGGCTGGATCCCCAGCCCATGTGCCCTGGATGCCACCTCAGACACACTGCCTCTCCCTCCACGGGGTCCCCTTCCCAGAGAAGACACATGACCAGGATTACCCAATCAGGGATCTTTATCCTTCCCATCTTCCTAGCTCTAGTAATTGGCCCATGGATGAGCATGTGACCCCAGCTCAGCCAATGAAAGATAGGCAGAGAAGATGCCAAGAGAAATTTGGCCAAGTGAGGTACTCTTCCCCCTAGGGATGTTAGGAAGCATGGAGACAAACTAGGAGCTCCTGAGAGTCACCACATGAGAGGCACCTGAGAAGCATGTGCTTGAGAATAGAACCTACTTAAAGAAAAACATAGGCGAAGGGTGGAGAGAGAGAAAGACACTCTACATGAGATTGTTAGATCTCTGGGTCCCACCATGCCTGAAGTTGGCTATGATGGGCTTTGGTGGTGTGAGTGGGTGTGGGCTAAAATGAGTGGACACTGAGGTACCCAAGCTGACAGCAGGAACCACAGAGAACACGTGAAGGGAAAACGGGGCTGTCTCAGGGTAGGGGTAAGGTGAGCACAGGGTGGGCCAGAGGTGAGTAGATGTGACTAAGGAATTATAAATGATCAGCAGGGAGGAGGATGGATGGATGAGACACAGAGGAGGGATGAGGGGATACAGGAAATGAGGTGAAGAAAGAGACCCACGTCGCTCAGAAAGGTGGATGTCGCAGGAAATGTTCTCGCTTTTCC
>NW_004524653.1:327680-341399 GCF_000260255.1 Octodon degus
AAAAAAAAAAAAAAAACGACAGAAAAAAAGCCCCTTGGGATACAAGCACACAGCAAAGAGCACAACCAGCCACAGTATCCTTCAAACACAGCCCAGCAGGTAGGGACTCCCACACTCGAGAAAACACAAGGCACACATGCCATGAGGAAACTTCCCACAGAAAAGGTTTTTGAAGAACATTGAAATAAACATTTTGACATTGAAATCAGCAAGTGAGAGGTAAAGCAAAGGAATAACTCAGACCAGGCGCATGCTAGCCTTGTGTCCCTGCCATTCTGCTACCCTAACCTAGCTCAGGGTGATGGGGAATCTATTTGTCCAGTCTCAGAGCTGCACTCAACCCCTCAGGGTGGGTGACTCGTTACTAGCATGGTCTGAAGATGTCCAGGATGGAGCAGTGTTTGGAGAGAGGACCATTGGGAGCTGTCTTAGCTACTTTTATCTGGTTGCTGAGACAAAATGTCCCACACCCAAAATTAAGGAAGGAAAGGTTTATTTAGCTCACAGTTGTGGAAGTTTCAGATCATACTCCAAGGCAAATCACAGCAGTTCATGGCGGCAGAAAACAATGAAGAGCAGAAGAGAAGCAACAGCTGTGGTGTCCAAGGAGCCTCTCTCTTCCTTCTACCCTGACTGGGAAGAAGATCGGAGCTCCTCGGAAGTGGCAGAAACTGCGGCTCCTAGGGACCCGGAGCGACTTCATTCATTTACTGAAGCACCTGCCTGGGAGCCTTGGTCCTGGACTTCTGATTGGTCCAGTTTTGAGTCATGTGCCCTCCCTGAGCCAATCACAGTGGATTGAATAGTGGTGACCATTCTGATTGGATAGATCTGAGGGGGGGGTCTATCCTGAGATGGTGCGCTACCAGAAGTGAGGCCAGGAAATTTTGGTGGACACCTCAGAACCGTCTCATGCAGCGCAGCTGCGTTGGCAGAAAAAGACTTTCCAAGTCTTTCACAACTCACTTCGCAGGGTCCCCCCTCTCCGCCAGAAGCTGACCCACTTCACATCACTACTTCCCTTACTCTGACAGCCAGGCTTAAAGCAAAGGTCCCAAAGCCCCATTCCCCCACCCCTGGCAGAAGCTGTGCCGCCTCCTGCTCTATTCTGGGTCAGCAGCGGAGCCAGGCTCCCCGTCCTTGGCTCCATCTGCTGTCCCCTGTGGCCGGCGAGGTGTGAGGGTGACTCGTTAAGAGTCTAGCAAGGAAGATGGGACTTTCTCACCCCTCATGTCTGGAGACAGCGCTGGCTCTGGAATTTCCCTGGGCAGTCAGCCCGGAAAGAAGGAGAGAAAAGAAAGGGATAGAAGGCAACAAAGAGAGCTGCAGACTGCCACCTGAGAGCCCTGGCCAGCAGGGTGAGGGGTCAGCCTCCCCCTGCCTGGGGCCATGGTCTGGCCCACTCCCTGCAGCACAGCCTGTGTTGTGTCGGGGCTCTGCCCCCCTCTCCCGGGCTCTCTGTGCTCCGCTCCTCCCCAGCCATGTTGAGCTGCTGGCCCATTCTGCTGTCCCAGCGTCCTCTGCCTGCCTGCCAGCCTTCACCACTTGTGCCTGTGCCTGGAAGCTTATTCCATGCCTTTTCTTCCAGCTATGGTTTAGATCAAAAATGTCCCCCCACATCCTCATGGGCCCAGAAGGCAGCTCGACGTGGGGGAGGGGCTATGTTCATCCCCAGATTCATCCGTGATGAACTGAGCAGCTGCGGGTGCCGCTAGGAGGGGCCCTGGCTGCAGTGGGGTCCCTGGGGCGGTACCTGGACCAGTGTGTTCTTGTGTCTGGCCACTGCTTTGCTTCCTGCTTCCTGCCTGCCATGGATGGGCAGCTGCCCTGTACCCAGGCTCTTTGGCCCTGTCATTCCTGCCTTGAAGCCAGGCAGCAGGAGCCAGAGTAAACCTCTCCCTGAATTGTGTCAGATATTTTGTCTTAGTAACAAAAGTAACTGTCACACCTTCTCTGGCCAAAATCTACTCATCTGTTGGGTGTCAGGAGGCATCTACCCATAATCCATCTGTGCCCCGAGGCCACACGGGATGCCACGTGAGCCCTCTGTGATGCCACGGTCCCTCTCGACCTGACAGTGCATTTCTGCTTATCTCCTCCTCCATCTTGGGTCACAAGCCTAGGACCCGTGCAGCGTCCCCTACGTCCTGGTTCTCTCTCCTGACAACCCCTCCCTCTCAGCCTTTCCAGTAAAGCATGAGACTGTGAACACACTACCAGGTAGCACCTCAGCTCCCTGTCCAGTTTGGAGGGCCAGCAGCCAGTGTTCCCTGCGGCTGTGTGTCCGGCTCGTCCCTGGACAGCTCCCCTCCCTTCTCCTTCACCTCCCCTGCCCCAAGCCTGTTCCTCCCTAGTAGCACATCAGCCACTTCATCCTCGCCCTAGGCTGTGCTTCCATGCTTCCCTGCCTCTGAAGGTCAGACATCCCTTACTCATGTGTTTGTTTGTCTGCTTGCTTGCTTGCTTTTTATCTGCAAGGGCTGGAAATAAAATACAGGAGGAGTAAGCGAATCAACTAGTTAATTACATGTTCAGGCACTCTTTTTACAGATGGGAAAGAGGCAAGCTGGGTGCTCCTGTCTCAGGAAGAATGGGGCCGGGAATGGGCCTAATGGCTGGACTGGCATCCTTACTCTCCTGGAAACAGCTGGGTACTGGAGCCCCTAACGGCTCTTCAGGGAAGAGGCTCCTCACCCTGGACTGGCGTCCCTGGAACTCACAAAGTTAGAGGCAGCAGTTTTCCTCTCTGGGCCTTGCAACTTTGTTAAGCCATAAATTAAATTTGAACTTGGACTCACGCAGTCTACACCCCAGCAGGCCCCAGTTGATTACTTTCCTGTAAATCCTTAAACCTTGACACACTAAGATTTTCAGTGCCCCGAACTTGGAGCCTCCCCCTCTCCCCTGGGGCCCCATACGCAGCCACAGGGGCTGCCTTTGAATCTGCGTCTTAAGAAAATGAGACACAGATGGGTGTGCTGCCATAGCTGGTGCCCAAGTGCTGGGGAACTCTCCAGGCACTGACTGAAGATAAAGTACCTTCTGTTCTCAGAGCGGCAGCCACCAAAGCCACCAAAGCTGCCACCAAGCCAGACACAATTAAAACACAGCACCTTAGAAAAGGGACCCTCCTCAAGGCAGGGCAGAAGCCATGGCAGAAGCAAATCAAATCCTTCAAGCACGATGCAAATGACTTTGGCTCATCTCACCAGTAATAACTGTGTTTGGTGATATTGCTTTGGTAAGTTTCCCAAGTAGGCAGCACAATTCTTCCATTTGCCTGGCTTTTCCCTAATAGTACAACCTAATTAAATATGATTAGTTTCCAAATTGTATTAAGCCGGAGCCCCCACATACAGACAACCCTGAATCTAATTAGAGGCTACCGCAAGCGTCGGAAAAGCCCGCAGACATGACACTGCTCCATGAAGCATAATTGTCTGCAGCATTTAATACTTCAATTTTCTCAGTGACGAGAGGGAAAAAAAATACGTTGCAAAAAAACTGTGTTTTTCAGCTGCAGTTTGACAACTTTAACAAATAGCTTTGCATCTGAATGTAACAAGTTTCTGGTAGACGTTCCTGCAGTGTGTGATTAGAGGAGCCTTGCTGGGCTGGAGAATAGGTTGGCCCTCGGCTGCTCCCCACCCAGCCCCGTCATCTGAAGTGACTTCACAGCGTCTGACCTGGTAAGAGGAAGCGCCACAATATTTATGCACCCAGCAAATCACACTCATGTCAACCCCAAGCCTCCCATGAGCTCATGCTCAAAAAATGGTACCAGTTCAGAAACAGAGATGAACTTGAGGCCAAGAGAGGGAGAAAGCCCAGGGAGCCCAGCCCAGACACCTCAGCTCCCTGGGGGAGACAAACCCAAGTGCAAAGAGTCGAGTCACTCTACGACTTGGTACAGATTTAATTACTAGAGGGGCTGAGTGTGGACAGAAGTTCCCTGAATGTGGAAGAAAAATAAGGGAGGTGTGAGTCAGTGCTCTTCCTACTTAAAGAGTAATGAAATGTGCTCTGCATTCTCACTTGTCATTCCCCTGGGCTTCCTCAGGAGTTCCACCTTATCTGTTCTGGTCCTCCAGGCCAGAAGCTGCATGGAAGCCCTGGTCAGGGAGTGCTAGTGGGCCGGCCTGTCCACACAGGCCCCTGGCCCCACCGTTGGCAGGCGCCTGCAACACTGCTTGCTTGCTTGCTTTGAGTTTTCCTGAGCAGGAGCAATTGCAAGGGAGATGGTGCCCGCAGCCCTGGGGAATGAGAATGGGGCTGAGACATCAGAGACAGGAAGCCTGTGCTGTGCAGGTCTCACCAAGGGCACCCAGAGATGAGCAGAGAGGCCCCGCCTTCACCACTGACAGAAGCTTGGGGCTCCAGCACTGAGGGTTGAAGCCAGGGTGGGGCTTTGGTGGCATCTGCAGACAGAACCTCAGCCTGGACAGGCTTCTTGCCACAGTGATGTCACTGAGACATTACTGATGGAGTCATTGAGCCAAGCCACCAACTCCTCAGGCAAGTGGAGGGGAGCCGAGGCCAGACTCCAGGAGGACTGGTGGACAGATGGTATGAGGTGACTGGTGTGGCCTTTCTTGCAGCATGTGACCAAAATGAGACAGGCACAGAAACTGTGGGGGACCCTGGACAAGTAGGCAGACTATTTTCTCTCAGTCAGCCTGGGGGTGCCCAGGGCGCCATGTCTGGGTCTTTGGAGGCACACAGGACCTTAATTTGGAGCCACGACTGCTGTGGAACCAAAGGTAGGACCTTAGTTGGTGTGTGGGCCCTGGAGCCACGGGGCCCAGGTTTGGATCCTGGCTATACTTGGCCTTAGCTCTATGGCTTCGGGCTAGTGGCTTGTCCTCTCTGTGCCTCAAGTTTCCTAGGCCACAGAAGGGGCCCCAGCAAATGTGAGTGGCCAGAGATGCAGGCAGCCCTGATACCTAAGGCCCTGTGGACCAGGCATCCTCCTGGGCTTCGTGCGGACAGAGCACACTCTGCCAGCACAGGCCTCTGTCCCTCCCCACAGGTCAGCACTCCAGCACTTTGTTCCTGCTGATTTCTCCACTGCCTGAGTGTCTCCCACAAGCAAAGACATCACCGCCCCTGTCCTGCTTGTGGCTGGATCCCAGACCCAGGACAGGCTCCTGCCCAGCACATGTACTGAGAAATCTTTACTTGTGAGTCGGCAGACGCTCTTATGTCCATTCCAGCTCCTCAGCAGCAGGAGCCCCTGCAAAGAGGGCTGGGCATCCCTTCCTGCCCGGCCTGACGCAGGTGCTACCTCGGAGTCTCAGACACGGTGACAGAGACAGCACTGCGAAGACCCTGTGGAGACGATGGCAGTGGTAGACACCAGGCAGCCACCCAGCCAGATACCACACGCACAGCCCTTGGTGGGTGTTGTTTCCTGCCAACCAGTGTTGGCTGGGTTTGCACACGCTGCCAACCTCGCACGGCTCTGTGCGCCTTCCTGCGGGGCTTTGTGGTTCAGACTGTCAGAGCAGCCCAGTTCCCAGCCAGGTGCGTTCCAGACCCCACACTCAGGGGTGAGCGGATCAGCCCAGGAGCCAGGTGTGGAGGAGCTGGCAGGAGCAAGCTCCTTCCTTCCGGCTGCGCCACAGTGAGGGAAGTGGTTGCCTCTGGTGACTGTATGGGCTGGCGCCTCCGCGAGTTTCCCAAATGTTTGGCTGGAAACAGAAGCGGCGGAGCCCTACTGTGATACCAAGGCAAGCTAAGCTGCCGAGCATGTTCCTGCCGCCGACTTCATGTGCAGCCGCCGCCTCCTTGGCTCGCTGGCCCAGGCCAGAAGACCAGGCCTTGCGGGAGAAGCTGCTCAGGGCTCACGGCACCACGTGGCCCTCAGGCCCCTCCCCTGCCCCAGGGATGCTGAGCAGTCTTTCCCTGCTGCCCTCCTCAGTGCTCTTGGTGCCCAACTGTCTCCTACAGCTGTGTCCTTTGGGCAAGTCACCTCCCCTCCCTGTGCCCCTATAAGTATAAAACAAAGGACAAAAGTTCTCGGAGTTGTGCCATCAACAGAGCAGGTAGGATTCTAAGTCTTCTGGATGTCTGACACTGCTCTCTCTAAAACTATGAGGGGGGGGGGAGAGAGAGAGAGAGAGAACAGAGAAGAGCAAGACCGCGCTCAGATCCCTCAGGCCCACAAAGGTCAGATCCCGAGATGGCCAAGAGGCTGTCATTTGTAGCACTGATGGAAAAGTCCAGCTCAGAGTGGCTTGAGCAAAGGACATGGGTCCATTCTTGGGATGGGAAGATCCAGGTCTCAGGCATGGTGGCGTCCAGGGTGGCCCACAGCATGTGCCATTCAATTTGTCCCAGTATCATTCTGCAGACATTGCTCATGGTGTTGAATGAATCCTGGAGCCTCCAGTCTAACACCTGCTGTCCCCTGCCACCCTCCTGGCAGCCCCAAAGGAAGAAAGCTTTCCTTTCTTGTTGGGACCAGCAGAGCTCCCAGGATCACTTTGGGTTTGCCAGCCTCGTTCCCAAGGCCATTGCTAGCCAGTCACTGAATTCTAGGTTGAAGTTCAGCCCATCCTTGGCTGGGAAAGGTACCCTAGGCGAGAACTGAGCTCTATCTGTCTCTAAGGGTAGCATAGCAATTCCACAGACTCAGAGGCTGAAAACCACACATGTGATCTTACGGTCCCAGAAGAGATCATTCAGGAAAGACACGTGGGTGTCAAAGCCAAGATGCTGGCGGGGTCACGCTGCTTCTGGGAGTGCCCAAGGAGTTGGCACAGCTTACCATCTCCTCACCTGTGGCCCTGAGCGCCTCACTTGCAGCCCCTTCCTCCATGTTCAAGGCGGGCAACATCGCATCTTTCTCACAGCACACTGCAGCCCCCAACGTGGACGCTGCCACCTCCTCTCTCCTCTAAGTACCCTCTGGTGGCATGGGTCCACCCAACCATAGTGCCATCGCATGGCAAGGTTAGCTGATTAGCACCTTGACCCATCACGCCTTACCTGCCTTCCCTCCAGGACACAGGATGTTTTGGTCTGGCATCCATACACCCAAGGGTCCTCCTTCCCTCCTCTGTGCAGTGGAGGTGGCTACTGGTCTTCAGGGGCTGTGGGGAGAGGGCAGGGTCCTGAGCTCACTGCCCAGCACACAGCAGGAGGCCAGGGAGATGGTGCCCGCCGGCAGTGGAAGGACCTACCCGGGCAGCAAGCATGTCCCAGCCACTGTGTGGATGTTTCATAAGAAAAACAGCTTTCAGGTGGGACAACTAGATCCTAGAACCAACCCAAATACGGCTGCAGAGCCTGTGGGCCGCAGTCCTGATATCCACCACTTTGCTCCACTGGGACAAAGAGGACAGTGAGTCCTACCAGGCCCCATAGCCTACAAGGGCTCAGGAGAGGGGGACAGAGTCTGCAGGGCCCAGAAGGGTCTGGGGAACTGCATTACAAAGACACGAGGCCTCACCCCCTCCCCACACCACAGATTCCCTCCAGAAAAGAAAGAAACAAGAAATGGGGCACATGAGATCGCGTGAGGCTCCAGAGGCACATGGCAGGCCTAATCGCTCCACAAGCGCTGTTCACGTGGATGCACAGAAGCCCCGTGAGGGCAAGGCAGCAAGCCACCCCGCCTGTGCAGCAGTCACAGTCCTGCTGGTTTACAGCAAAGGACCACAGGCTGGCAGCGCCGGCCAGACACGGCAGGAGCGCAACAGGGTTGGGTGCATGGAGGTGCAGGTGCGGGGAGCCGGGAAGGCAGGGAGATGGAGTCCTGTGCTTCGCTGTGCTGCTGCTGGGCTCTGAGCCTCGATTTCCCCTCCTTCCAGAGACAGCCTTGCTGGGTGCTACGAGACCCACTCCTGAAGGAAGAGCACAGAGCAACAGCTGCAGAGCCCCGAAGCCTTGGGGGGGCTTAGCCTCAGCTGTGCCCCGGGCTTGTCCCTGCTGCTCCCCAGCGGGACTCCTGGGGGAACCGTGGGGCCTCGAGAGAATGAGCCTGCCCACCACGGAAGCTGCCGGCCACCAGAGCTCATTTATCAACAAGGAACGTGGGGCAAGAGAGGGAAAGAATTGGCTGAAGGGCACACAACGTAGAGGTCAGGGCTGGAGCGCCACGAGGGCGACAGGACCCTGCTGAGAGATGGCAGGAAAGCAAGTGTGCCAAAGCGTAAGGAGCGAGGCCAGCCCGACCAGCACTTCCACTCCCACACGGCGCTTCTGAGCGCTACTTACAGGTGTAACACCCCCGTGTGAGCAGTTTGCCCTCCTGACAGCTGTGCTGAAGACGCTGCGGCCCCTGTCCCAGGCAGCCTCCTTGCTTTTATTGATTTGTAAGCAACAAGATCACCTGGGAGCCACGAGTGTGCCAGCAGCCTCTCCCGGGTCCCTCGCCGTGTGCAGTGGCCCAGGCCTCCCACCAGCCCCAGGGCCTCTGCAACGTCTGATCACAGATGCGTGGAGAGCAAATGATACCCTCGTCTGGCAGGCGTGCGGGGAAGCCTCTCCGCTGGCTGCGGCTGGCAAATTATTCTGCAACTGTACATTTCTCCGTGTCTAGACAAAAGTATTGCCTGCCTGCCTGCCCAAAATATTAAAATTTCATGCTCTGCTCTCCAAAGAGACCTTTTGGTTGTAGACATATGGAGCCCATATAGATTTTCTTTCTTTCATCTTTAGAGCCCTCTTCACCACCAGGGACGTGAGTGACATGGCAGGGAGGTGACGTGCACCCCGGAGGCTGTCACGTCAGGACGCATCCCGCAGTGACCACTGGTGACCATTTGGCCTTCAGCTCCTGTACCTGTTTCCTCCGGTGAGGACGGTGTGACTATCCTGACCCTAGGGGTCACTGCAGTGTAGAGGACAATAAAGAAGATGCCCCCTACACGGGGTGCCCCGTATCACCCCAGAATCAATGTCCACCTGGGGCCTCAGGGTGGGGCGAAGAGCAGAAGCACTCATCTGAGAATTGTTCGAGTTAAGAAGCAGCTGTGCTGGAATGGAGCAGGTCGTAAGCCAGTGTGACTTCAAGGAGGGGGAGAGGACCACAGAGACAAAAAGACAGAGAGGAGACATGGGGCAGGGCGTGGGGTGAAAGGGCAGGGGGTGACAGGCCTTTGATATCCACATGGCTTGTGGAGTCTTGTCCTAGCAGCCCTGGGAAACTAACCCACCACATCAAAATACCAGTGACATACCAGGTGCTTCGCCCATGCAGGCCTCTGTCCTCAGGAGGCAGCCACCAGCCCACTCTATGGGTGGTAAAGCTGAAGGCACAGAAGCCCACCTGGTGCAGGGCATGGAGTGGCAGTGCCAGTGGCCTGGGCCAAGGCAGCAGGGGTCCATTCAAGGGTCCTGTGTAGGAGAATGCAGGGCTCATCGGAGGACCTGCAAGCATCCAATGTGGCCACGCCCTGGGGTACAAAGGAACCAACAGGAAGGGACAGAGTCAGGAAGATGGACAGGGAGGTTTGGCAGGCAGAGGTGCCAGGCTGTGCCCCAGAGACTGTACTAAGCCACAGAAGGGGCAACCACACTTGTGCATTAGGAAGGCTCGCTCCCCTGGGAGTAGTGGGGCCCAGGACCCCTTCAGGAGCCCAGGCTTGGACCTGCAGGGACAACCAGGTCACAGTGATGGGTGGGGCTACCGAGGGGTGCTGCATAGAAGCCCAAGCGGATTCATTACGAAGCCTGGGGCACCCAGTCCAGTCAGCTGTCACCTGCAGAAGACCCAGCAGGTCTCATTGGCCTTTCCAGGGTCATGTGGGCAGAGTCAGGGCAGGGCTTTAGGAGCCTTTGGCCAGAGGCCCCAGAGCACCAGGCTGACTGGCCCACCCCCTCTACCACCAGTGCTGCAATCCCCAGCCTTCACTCCTATTTTGGGATTCTGTCACATTCCTCAGCAATGTGGTTGATATGATTTTTATTTGTGCAGATGTTTGCTTGCTTATTTAGTCCTCAAGACAGGATCTCCCTGGGTGTACCTGGCTGGTCTCAAACTCATCATCCCCCTGCCTCAGCCTCCTGAGAGCGGGGATTGCAGGCATGCACCACCACACCTGGCTTATTTATTTAATATTTTTAATTAAATGGCACTCTCCTGATTTCTCTAACTTAAGTAGACTCCCTTGAAAAGGAACTTTACAGAGCAAGCTTGACACACTGCTGAGGCATGGTTCCTAATACAAATTATAACAATTAAGGCAGAGATGAAGGATTCCTCTCATGCAATGATGCCCCTTCACCATGTTCCAGGGACCACAGTCATAGAGGAAACTGGGGACTTGCCTGGCAGCACCAAGCAAGCCAGTGGTGGAGCAAGGGCCCACTGTCACCCAGCCTCTTCTCTCCTACACTACTACGGGGCCTTCCCTTGTCCCTCACAGGGAGTGAGGTGTGAATGGCTGAGGCCTGCTAAACAGATACTAGCCAAGGCACCCACACTGATTTGCTCAAATGGTTACGTAAGTTGTGAATTCCTTGAGGACAGGAGCTGGTCTGTCCAGGTGCCAGGTGTGTGCCAGGACCCTCTGGCCACAGCCCTGCCCAGCACATAGTAGGAGCTTTATCAACATTCGAGTCTTCCACTACATTGAGTATTAGGGGTGACACACTGCTGAGGCATGACTGGAGCTGGTCTGTCACCTTTGCTCCTGTCTCCACACAGACCAGACCTTATCTGGCACATTGTCAGTGCCCAAGAAATATTCACTGAACAACTCAGTGCATGACTGAAGAGTGAAAATAGTCTAAATGGCTATTTGACATAGTTTGGACTTAAAATCTGCTCATCTGAATCCAGCTGGTCATTAAACAAAACTTAGTCAAATCCATGTAGACAGAGTGGGGAGGGGAAGAATAGCTATAAATAGCTCCTTCCCACAGGCGCACATACACACACACACACACACACACACACACACACACACGTCTCTCGGCTCCTGGCACCTCCAAGGGCACTGGTCTCCTGAGTCACACTGGGAGTCTGCACCAGCCCTTTCTGGAAAACCTAGCTTATACTGAGGGAGGGGGCCTACTCCCTGAAGAATGCCACACCTGAGGCCACTGTGCCAGGTCTCCAGTGACCCACGAAAGTCCCACAGAGCCAGAGAGCCCCCTGCAAAGCTTGCTGCTCTTCTTCTGTTGGCACAGGACAGTGGGGGCTGGCTATCACCCCTCTCCCTAGGCAGCTCTCTGGCCACAGAAGCTGGGCACCTATGGTTTTATCTATTGAGAACTTGCTGCCGTCTGCTCCCTTGAAGCAGTCCTGGGTCTGGACCTCCAAGTCCTCCTGCCTCCTTGGCAGGGATCAGAAGTGAGGTCCGGGATGCTTTAAGAACACAGGGCCTTCGGTGTACTTGCACCAGGTGCGGATCCAGACCCTCCCACAGCCTTGCGGGTCGAGCAGGTTCACAGAGTAGGAAGTGGGCTCACAAAGGCAGACTAAGCTGCCCAGGGTCACAGAGCTTGGATCCAAGTCACAGCTGCCTGGCGCCAAAACCGTGTCATGCCCACAACTACACAAGTCCCTGTGCAAGCCCAATGCAAGCTCCTTATCTTGCTGGAAGCTGGGCAGCTCTGGTGGCTCAGTACTGGGCTCCACACCCCGGCAATGGTACTCTGTCCTTTCTCAGCAGTCCAAGGCCCTGGGAGATGACAGCACCAATTTACTGATGAGAATACTGAGCCTGAGCCGGTGGTTGTAAGTGGGGTGGGCTAGCCACACTCACCAGCCAGAACCCGGGCCTTGTGACCCTGTCTCCACTCACAGTGATGCCTATTAGTTGATTGTTAAGTGAAACCAATGCCTGTGTCCCTAGATGGCTCCCCAGCAACCCACAGTGCTCAAACCACCAGGGACAAGGAATCACATGACCACCTAGCACCGGTAATGCTTTGGTCTACAATGTCCCCCAAAGGCCAGCTAATGGCTTTCAGAGAAGCACCTGGGCCCCAGACCTCTAACTGTATCGGGGTGTTAACCCACCCATAAGCTTGTAAGGAGACAGCATTATCAGAGGGCAGAAATAGAAGGTGGCGCCTAGTCGCTATACACAAATGCGCATTCACACACACACACAAACACACACACACACACACACACACACTTTCTAACATGAAGCTAACGGTCACACCTCTTGTGTACACAGCCTCAGCTGGTAGTAGCAGTAGTGGTGGGGACAGGGGATTGGACCCAAAGCCACTGAGGCCCTGAGGGCAGGGCCTTGCCTGTCTCCTCTCCTGACCCAGCCCAGCCCAGAGTCAGGCACATGAACCCTTGCTAAATTCTTCTTGAATAAAATTCTTAATGATTTAGAAGAATGTGCTCCAAAAAATAGTTACAGGATTTGGATATTGATTCTCCTTTCAGTTTGTCTTGATTTTTTTTTTTTTTTTTTTTTTAACCAAGAGAATGTATCACCTGGAATTTGAAGAACTCTCTAGAGACTTCAGTAAAGGAAAAGCCCAACAGGAACTGTGCCTCTCAAGTCCACAGATCTCCACAGGGCTGCCCTGGTGAGGGGTCTGGGCACCTCATGAGGGCTCACCAACCTAGCCCATGCCCTGCCCTTTACTCCTTCTCTTTTGGGACCTCAGTCCCCCCAGCAGGAGCAACAGACCAGGGGCCCTGTCCGGAGCATCCTGGCCTGTCTGCCCAGCGCCTCCAGAGCCCTGCAGCCTTCCGTGGGTGGGGCACTTCCTCAGGAAGCAGCTGTGACGCAGAACTACCCCCAGGCCATCTCCAGCCAGGCTGCACTGTTCAGGATTGAAGCTGAAACAGGAAGAGGCAGGAGCGAGGCAGAGGGGAGGAGGGGAGGTCCTGGCTGGTGGGTGGCACTCCTGGCCCCGCTGGACAGTGGGCGGACCGATGGCAGGGACCTGGCACGCCTCACCGCTGTGACTCCTAAGACAGATCTCCTGTCATCCCCATAGCAGCTCTGGGCATTGACATCAACCCCCAAAAAAGGGCTCAGGGTGAGCACACCTCAGGGAGACAGACCGGGACGCAGCTGCAAGCACGGCGATGCCAGGTGCCGGCGGAGAAGCCCCGCATGTTGCTGGCTGCGCGTGCCGCTCACGCTGCCACCCAGCAGCTGGGCTGTGCTCCTTGAGAAAACCACTTCCACTTCCGGGAGAAAAGCAGGCAGGGGGCGGGGGGAGCCCCGACTTCCTCTGCCCCCCAGGCTGCAGCTAACCCTTTCATTCAGTTCACCCACAGCCCTCACAGCTCATGGAAACTGACCTTTAACTCTCTTGGCACACGCAAAACAACTCTGAAAAGTTGGCAAGAGATTAAGAGGAACTTGCAAAAATCAATGGGCAGTGTTTCGGAGCTCTATAAGCCTAAGCCACTCTTGTCACTTGTACTGAAAGTTGTCCTGTCTGAAGAACTTTCTGGTAAGGCATGTCTCAAACTTTTCATAGGCATTAACTCGGGGGGATGAGAGAAAGATTACAACGCTTTGGCTTTCTTAAGCACGCTTTCTGGCACCCCCTGACTTTTGTATAATAAGCCCAGTTAAGACAATAAGTGAACAAAGTCACAACCAGACTTTGCTCCTCAGAAACCCCTTGTCTGCCACCCCCGGGGACACCTAGAGACCCAGAGACAGGTCCCACTGCCACCCTTGGTTCCAGCAGAGCCTCAGATTTGCCCAGCAGACAGCATCATCAAATTCAAACACTGGACATCCAATTAAATGGCAATTCCAGATAATGAATAATTCTAGT
>NW_004524653.1:342484-345119 GCF_000260255.1 Octodon degus
TCCGTGTTTTGGCAAGGCCCCAGCCTTGGCGGGATGGAGCTGGACTCCCGGTACACGCGCAGCAGCTACCTGGGGGACACGTGGCTGTCTAAAGCTGAGGATCCGGACAGGACCCTCTGACCTTCTTGTCATACGCCAGGCCACTCTCCTTGTCTACCAAGCACCACCAAACAGAGAGACACACACAAATGCTTCCTAAACTTCCACTTCAGCATTGTGAAGGTACGGCACCCTTGTCAAAACAAGTCTAACCATAACCAAACTGGTATTTTTCTTTAAAAACTATGTGAGCTTTCTATTGCTGTGACCTGACCGAACCACTCCCCCCAGAAAAACAAAGGAAAGGAGAGGTTTACTTGGGCTGATGGCGTCAGAGGGCTCAGTCCAAGGCTGGCTGGCACCACTGCTTGCTTCTAGGCAAGCCACAGAAGAAGCGACCTAGATCAGCCCTCTCCTTAGGGCTCAGCTCAGTAACCCCCACCAGGCCCCAGCTCAGGTCTTTACGCTCTCCTGATAATGTTGTCCCCATTCGAAATCATCGATGGATCAACGTGCTGCGGACGCTGAGCCCTCACGATCCAGGCGCCCACCACTCGTCCCACTGCTGAGCACACAAGACTGGGGAGCCATTTTAGACATGGTACATCACGGCAAAAACGCACAGTGACGTCTTGTCTTAGCTATTGGTGTGACTCTGACTTGAAGCTTTTCACAGTGGCAGTTAGGCCTCGGTGTCCTGGGGCCCACATGCTCCCCATCAGCCACACGTAATTGTTTCTGGGTTTATTGTTTCAACCACAAGCACCCCTTCAATCAACATTCACAGATGTGAAAGCCGAACTATTGAGCCACTGCACTCACCTGGTCCCAGCCCTTGGGAGGGAGGCTGGCCTTCCACACCCTGCAGCCTGACCCAGCAGGAAGAGGACACAGAATCCTCAACAGAGGACACTGGGTCATTAAGAGCCTGTGACTTTATTCCTTTGAGTCAGATGTGTGCACCTTTCTTGGAACTGTGCATGACGACACAAAAAGCTGACACCTGTCACTGAATGAGGCTACCGAGCAGCACGATGAAGAGGGGACAGGGCAAGAAGTACCTTCTCTGCAGGGGTCGACGATGTGTTACCTGCACAGAGGACGGCGAGGCTTTCCAAGTGAAGGTCCCTCAAGGCACCTGCATGCTGCCGGCTAGGGACAGGGCAGTGAAAAGAAAAAGAACAAAACAGCCCTTTGCAAGGCTGAGGCAGGAGGATCACAGGCTGAAGCCCAGCCTGAGCAGCTGACCAACTTAACACGAAACTGTCTCAAAACGAAGTCTGTTAACAGGCCGGGGAGGAGTCTCAGTGGGAAAGCCCTGGGTTCAATCTCTTGCACTATAGTGAAAATAATTTAAATGACATAGTTCCTTAAACCCAATATATAAAAAAAAAAATTGTCAATTAACAGGTAAACAAATTATTGGCTCTTTCTCTTGTTTCGAACTAAGTCTTGGGACTGTCGCGTGCTTCACTCCCGCAGGGCACCTCCATTTGACCGACAAGCTTCAGGGGCTGAGCAATGTTCCAGGGTTGCACTGTTACAGGCCTGAAAGCTCGGGGGCTGGAGGACGACCACCCCCTTACGGTGTGGGTGAAAAGGGGAACACCTCACAGCTAGAGGATCGAAACCCCTCTGTTCTCTTCAGCCGCTAACGCTGTCCTACCCTTGGGAGGCAGCAGGGTGCTCTTGCTCCTTCCTCTTGAGGCCGAGCCCCTCATTCATTCATTCATGCTTCATTCAGTCATCATTTAGTCACTCAGACAGCATTTACTGAACACCTGCACCGCACCCTGGCCCTGGGGACGCAGCGTGGCACAAGGCAGCCCTGATTTCCGGGCTGCGAAGCTGAGAGGTGCTTGGCCACCAGGGTTGGTAGATGGACAGTGAGACCTGCTGGAACCCGGGGCGGCGGGGTCTGGGACAGGCGTGTCAGCTGATTGGGACTGGGAGACGAGGCTGGGAGACAGTGGTGGCTACCTCAGGGTGGGAGTGTCTTCCTGAAAGTGGGGGCTCCTTCCCTCAAGAGGAAGGAGCAGGAGCACCCGGCTGCCCCCACAGGGCAGAAGAGTGTTAGTGGCTGAAGAGAACCGGCCGAGGGGTTCACAGGGGCAACAGAGGGGGTCCAGGGCCCATGGAAAAGCATATGCTAAGATGAGGGGGACAAAGAAGACCTCTGGGGGGCCCTGAGTTCTTCCCAGAGGCTGAAGTGCAGAATGGAGTACGTGGAATGGAGGGAGGGACATAGGGAGGCAGGCAGGCAGGAGGAGAAGGGGTATCAGAAGAGCCTGGAAAGGTCCTGCTGAGGAACGTGGACGTTCTGGAGTGTACCCCCTCGAGCACAGGGAATGCTGGGTGCACTCTCCATCCCTGCCCCCCGCAGAGATCCCCCAGGTAGCAAACTGGCCAGCTCCCTCTCTCTCCCGGGGTCAGTTACCAGCCCACCTCCCATCCCTCCTCCTCACTAACTCAGGCCACCAGCCGTCCTCCTCCTCCTCCTGGCACGACTGCTGCCCAGGCAGGGCCCTCCAGTCCCTCTGTCCTCCAGGATGGCACTTCAGAGCCTCAGACGTCACTGTTCACGGGGCTGTCCTGG
>NW_004524653.1:345808-347197 GCF_000260255.1 Octodon degus
GGATGCGCAGGCAAGGAACAGCTGGCCATGCACTCAGGCGGGACATTCCCACAGGCCTCTGGGAACCACCACGTGCTGGACCAGGTGACCCAGGAAGGTGGGAGGCATGACCTTCTGGCTCCAGCCATCGCCTCTCTTTCTTTGCCCAAAGTTCGCCCCTTACTTTGGGGTGTACGGTTCTGCCCCTTGGGGTGGCCGAAGCACCTATGAGTACCAGAGTAGCTGCACCCCAACAGTAGGGGCAGGATATGGGCTGCACCCAAGCCTGAACCTCCTCCAAGAGGAGGCTGAGGTTCCAGGACAAGGTACCGCCACAGTCTCACTCCCAGGGAACGGAACTGGCCACTAGGAGTACAGCTGGGGCTTGGGGAGGTGGCCTTAAACTGGGCTTCCACCAAACCGCCCACTCTGTGGCAGCCCATCCACCATGTCCAGAATACAAGCAGAGCTCAAGCTGCAGCTGTAAGGTTGCAAAGGCTGTAAGCTGGGTTAGTACTGTGATGGGCATGCAAGGCGCCGTAGAAGTCTCTATAAATGAGCAAATGCTTGCATATATTTTGCATGCAAGTGATGTGGAATGGTTTGACTCCTTTTGTCCTTTGGCTGATCCTATTGTTCTGTAGCGAGGTCATATGGCAGCATTCTGCCTTTCCTCCTCCAGGACCTTGGTGTGCAGAGAGAGTGCAGGAGGAGACCAGGGACACACATCTTGCCAGGCCCTTGGCCCCCTGCCTCACCTGAGGGCCAGTCTCTGCTCCACCAGCCATGTCAGCTTTCCCCTCTGTTGCTGCCGCTGGGGCAGGAACTGCCACCTTCTCTCAGAGTCACAATTAATGCTGGCAGCACCACTTAAAAAAAATAAAATAAGTCTGAGAACTCATTTATGCTGAGATCATGGAATTTTTCCCAAGCTGCCTGCAGGACAGAACAATAAAAATTTATCCTTAATAGCTTCTGCAGAAAGTTACCTCTGGAGAGCTCCCCACCGGGGCTTGGAACGATTCCTGCAAGCCGTCTGTCCCCTTCCTCAGCCCGCCAGCCTCCTGCCTCCCGGGAGGCTTAGCGTAAGCCGCTCCACCTGATCCTCCTCCTGCCTCATCAGGAAGATGTCTGGATCCTGGTCCGTCTGCCCAGGGAATTTGTCCCTAGGAAAGGGAAGGAGAAAATCAGGCACATGCAGATCAGCTTCGCTCCCTCTCTCTGACTCCCGCCTTACAGGAAAAAGCGATGAGAGAAGACAGAAAACGAAAAGAAAGGAAAACTGTGAGTAGCTGGCAAACTACATTTCCTAACAACTGGAACGATAAGAGATGCTGGTAATTGGACAGGGAGAGGGGAGCCGGCGAAGCACGCTGCGGAGCAGCACACTGTACAGCGATAACACTTAGG
>NW_004524653.1:347297-348738 GCF_000260255.1 Octodon degus
CCAGCCATGTCAGCTTTCCCCTCTGTTGCTGCCGCTGGGGCAGGAACTGCCACCTTCTCTCAGAGTCACAATTAATGCTGGCAGCACCACTTAAAAAAAATAAAATAAGTCTGAGAACTCATTTATGCTGAGATCATGGAATTTTTCCCAAGCTGCCTGCAGGACAGAACAATAAAAATTTATCCTTAATAGCTTCTGCAGAAAGTTACCTCTGGAGAGCTCCCCACCGGGGCTTGGAACGATTCCTGCAAGCCGTCTGTCCCCTTCCTCAGCCCGCCAGCCTCCTGCCTCCCGGGAGGCTTAGCGTAAGCCGCTCCACCTGATCCTCCTCCTGCCTCATCAGGAAGATGTCTGGATCCTGGTCCGTCTGCCCAGGGAATTTGTCCCTAGGAAAGGGAAGGAGAAAATCAGGCACATGCAGATCAGCTTCGCTCCCTCTCTCTGACTCCCGCCTTACAGGAAAAAGCGATGAGAGAAGACAGAAAACGAAAAGAAAGGAAAACTGTGAGTAGCTGGCAAACTACATTTCCTAACAACTGGAACGATAAGAGATGCTGGTAATTGGACAGGGAGAGGGGAGCCGGCGAAGCACGCTGCGGAGCAGCACACTGTACAGCGATAACACTTAGGCGTTTCAAAACCAGGATATGATTATGGATGTGTGCTGCACAAATGCATTTTTAAAATCTGGAAAGATAAACTTCAAACTTCTAGCAGCACCGCTTCTGAGGAAGAGCACGACATCAGAAACGAGCAAAATCAGGCCGGGTACCTCTGGTTTGTGCCCTCTGCAGCTCTGTGGTTTAGATTTTTATGGATAAATTTTTTAAATACTTGTTTTAAACTAAGAGGGGAACTGCTGTCCAATTAGAGATCAACGTAAACCAGGCTGTATCCGTTGTTAGGAAGATGGGAAGAATCCCCACGTGCAGGAGGGCCTATTGATGGGGTCACCCTGGAGTATAGTTTTCCAGTGATTATTAAAAGATTATTGAAATCCACAGCCAGTTTCAGCTTCTGGTTTTCTGAAAGAGGCTCCCCAGGCTCTGGTTAGAATACCCAGGGTAAGACAGTGCATAATGGGAAAAAGCAAGGAGAGCTTAGAAGTCTCTCCTCGAGGAGGCTGCAAAATAAACTATCCAGCGTCTGTCGCGCGGCAACCCCCACGCATTCTTCAAAGGAATAAAGCAAAGCTGCCCTTCCTGCTGCAGGAAGCTCTGCATGTTGTCCTAAGATACTTTCTCAAGGCGGAAAGGGAGTTGTAGCATGATCTCTGGATGAAGATACAGTCTGTCCTTTCTATGAAAACATATTGTGAGTTTTGCATCGCTGTGACAAAACACCTGAGAAAATCAACTTACGGGAATAAAGGTTTGCTTTGGCTCAGGGTCACATAAGCGTCAGTCCATGGTCAGGGGAACACATCGCTGTGGGCCTGCAG
>NW_004524653.1:352438-353306 GCF_000260255.1 Octodon degus
ACCCACTAAGGAAGGCTGAGGCCAGGGCCTGACAGGGCTCAGCTCTTGGGGGCCAAGCCAGGGTCCTCACCACAGATCCTGGAGGCCCCAGAGAAGACCATATTTTAAGGAGGCAACACAGGGCCCCTTGAGACAACACAGAGCAATGTTTGAGCCACCTCTAGACAAGGAATGATGACATTAATGACATTGTTCTACAAGGTCGCTGGAAGATTTTAGCCTGCTCTCTATTAGGAAATTTGCAAAGTATTTTTGGCAGTTGATTTATGAAGCTGTTCCCACCCAACAGCCACTCTGCCTTGTCCTGGCAAAAGGATCCATGTTCTCACGGGGTGTTTCTTCCCTGGGTTTTATACCCTGCATGTCCAGGGTCCCAGATGAGACCAGCTCAAGGCTTCCTGGCTCAGGCTCAGTGACCCCCAGAACTTGTACTGAGGAGTCCCTCCTTCTTGTGGATTTGAACTGGAAAGTATAGGTCTGGGGCTCTCGGCAGCTGCATGACCACCACTGGGTCCTGGAAACAAAGATGACATGGAAAACAGGGCCAAGCACCAAGATCCGGGGCTGGATCCCCAGCCTGAGCCAGAAGGACCCCAGGCTGGCTTCCCATGACTGCTCATCTTCCTCCTTGCTTAAGCTGATGTAGGTCAGGTAGTCTGTCTCTTACAGCAGAAAGGGACACGGGGGACTTTCTGGGCTTTGAGACTTGGTGTTGAGTCTATCAGCTACTACTGGCAATTATCGTGGCCACTTTCCACGTGAAGGTTACTGGTAAACATAATAACCGCTCATAAAATAAGCTTGCTCTTTTATGAACACACACCCCGCTGCCCGGATCTGCTCCTTTCCACAGGAAGCCTCTGTATGC
>NW_004524653.1:353921-366502 GCF_000260255.1 Octodon degus
TTGGGGAACCTGCATTTGCCCATCCGCCAAGCGCAGCTCCTTGGGGTGGGCAGCTGGGGTTGGCCTAGAGACGCAGCTGCCCCGAAGGAGGAAGGATGCATCCGGGAGGGACTGGTCACTCTGCAAGGGGCGCCAGGCCCAGGAAAGCAGGGCAGCGGCTGAATTCTCTCCCGAGCATCTGGGTCTGCAGCCAGCCTTTAACCCTCCCGCAGCCGGCGCCGGAAGTGACCACCAGACCTGGTCTTGGCTCCACTGCCTCCCCCACAATTTATTTGTTTACAAGGCGTCTAAGACGTCTAGACAGGCTTGGGGGTTGGAGACTGAAGTCCGAAGTGGGTCCCTGACGGGCCGGCTGCTCCTGCACAGAATAACGCAGCTGGCAGCCAAACACAGAGGCGCCCTGGTCCGCAGAGCTCACTGACAAGGAAAACGCTTCATTCTTTGCTCTTTTTTTATCAATTGACAGCTTCCAACAGATAATGCTTATTTTATTTAAGCTTTTGTACACGGCAAGATAAACATCCCTGAATTCTAGGCTTCACAGGAAAAAGAATTAAAAATGGATGAAGTCACAATCCCGGGCAGGTTCCTGGGAGCCCCCATGAGGTGGGGCTGAGGGCTCAGGTCCAGATTTCCGCAGAACCCATGGGAGGAGCCAGGGCAAAAGCACCCACGGCTTGAGGAAAGAAAGGCGTGCCTGCTGGGAGGCGTGGTTCTGAAGAGAAGCCTTCCCCTCCCAGCCTTGTTTCCGGCCCTGTTCTGGGGTGAGAGGGAACACAGACCCTGTGGTCTGATCCAGTGTTGCCTCTTTGACTCTCCACAAATGGGAGAAAATGGCTGTGCCTCAGTTTCCCCAACTACGTGTAAGAGCAGGCTCCTGTCCCAAGGATGGCACATGGGATACCTCCCCAGAAGCTCAGCTCCTGGACTCCCAGCACATGCCCCAGGCTGGGACACCCTCCGCCCCCAAAGAGCTCCCTCAGACCCCACTGCCCACCCTCACCTCATACCCCGGCCCTGTTCAGCCCAAGAGGAGCCTCTCTTCACCCGCAGCTGAGCTGAGGGGCTGCAGAAGCAGGAGCAGGAGCCCCAGGCTGCAGGGAAGACATAGCTGCCCTGACCCCAGCAGAAGGGCAGAGACCCAGCTGCTCCCAGAGCCACCACAGGTGGGAGACTTGGGCTGGGAAGGTGGCAGGATGCAGGGACCCCAAGCAGGGGGCACCCGGCCTGCGGTGCTTGTCCCTGTCAAGGGTGAGGGCCTGCTGCTGCTGTCAGGGCTGCCTGCCCCTTTAGCTCAAGGGCAATCCCAGCAGTCCTTGCTCACACCCGCGCTGTCAGGGCTGGGCTGGACCCCTCAGCTCATGCAGCAGAAAGCCGGCTCATGTCCTGCCTCTGGTCGCCTTCCCACACCCAGGAAGCACATGCTGGGCTCCAGGAGCTGCTCAGCCACCTCCACAGAGCACACGGAGCTCCAGCCACCTTGTGTCTCTGGCTCCATCCTGAATCCAGGCAGGTCCCTGAAGGTGGCTCTAAGGAAGAAGGTGCCTGCACTCCAGCACCAGCTGGGTCTGGGGTCCACCTGCCGCTGCACACACAGAGCTTGCAGAGAACCTCCCAGGGGGGCAGGGGGGGCTACATGGCTTTAAAAACTGGGGTGTCGGGGTGGGGTGCTTGTGCCGCCTCGACCAGGTGGTGCAAACATGCCCACATGGATGATGGCCGAGCAGGGATGCATCCCCGCCGGAGCGCAGGCAAAGTGGAGGAAGAGGCCCAAGGCTGAACTGTAGCTTTGCAGAAAGTTTCCATTGGCGGAAACGGGATGTTCCGTAAGTCTACAATTAGCTCAACAGAAAAAAAAAATAAAAAGCAGGATTACAATCTCTGAAGTTGGTCTTTTGGAAGTTCTTCTCACACAGGCATTAATTTACTCTGAAAGGCAATCAACAAACTTCTTCTGGTCAAATGGTACGTCTTAAGTCCCGCTCTGTGCTGAGGCCTTGCTGCAGGACCTGCGACCACCACACGACCAGATGCAGGGCGTCCCTCCAGCGCCGGCCCTAAGGCTGGTAGGGGAAGCACACCACAGAGGGCCCACTTCTGGCTGCACAGAATGTGGTCCCCTGGTAAGAAATGCTTCAGGGGGATGTGGCTCAGTGGCACAGTGCCTGCCCGGCGAGCGCGAGGTCGTGAGTTCGATTTCCAGTACAGCAGTTTCTCTCACTTACCTAGGAGGCTACACCCCAGACACTCCGCAATAAGAACATCAGCGAACTGGCAAAGGTATATTTATTTTAGTATTTGTACATATTTTAACTTTATAAACCCTTCCCATAGTCTTATAAACCTTTCCCACACTTTTAAAAATACTTCTAATGTTCCTAACCATTTTCTAAATTCTAAAGTCTGTGTAATTTTAACAACATACCTTTACTGTACTGTACTACAAAATCCCACAGTAGAGCAAAAAATCCGCGACAAATAACTTCTTTTTTCTTTTCTTTCTTTCTTTCTTTCTTTCTTTCTTTCTTTCTTTCTTTCTTTTTCTTTTCTTTTTTTTTTTTTTTTTGTGGAACCGGGGATTGAACTCAGGCCCTTGCACTTGCCAGGGAAGCACTTATTCCATTGAGCCATCTCCCTGGTCCCTAATAATTTCAATTAATATTTTTGAAAGCCCGCAAATCAGTGAGACCATGAAAGTCAAACCACAAAATAGCAGGGGACAACTGTACAAAAACAAAAGATGGTTCAAAATATACACCCCAGGGAACTTTGAATGCTGGGAGCTAAATTACTGGACATCACCAGGCTGTGATGATCCTGGGCTGGAAAGTTCCAGAAAAAAGAGCTTGCAGGCCCAGGCTGTGCAGCAGACCAACCTTTCTGGGTAGGTGGGAGGCATCAGATCAATCTGCACCCATGCTAGGTGGAAGGCTGGGGACCTCCTTCCATGTCGTCACCATTCAGCTTGGCTCAGCCATTCTGGAAGTCGGACTTGCTCTCCTGCCAGAAGGCCCAGTGTATGAGGATGCAAGGTAGGAGATGACTGAGTGGCAGCACCCTGGGACCTTCACCCCGGTCCCACTGGGGGTCCTCAGGCATTCTAGGCAGAGGTGAGCCACAGTGCATTCTTCAGACTGGACAAGGCTACATGGGCTCCGCACCACTCCCAGCTCAGAGGCTGCGATTCTAGCTGGCATCTAGGGGGCTGTCCTGAGACCCAGACATCCACCCTGGTCAGCGCCTGTGGGGAGACTGAGTCTGTGCCCTTCACTGTTGATGGCTGGAGAGGGTCTCCATTGACACCTGGATCTTATCTGCCTGGCTCATAACAACTGCACCCCAGGCACAGGCACAGTGGTGACCCTCCATTGGCTCACCCTCCCACGCTGAATGGTAACAACATGGAAGGTGGTCCCCAGCCTACCACCTAGCGGGGGTGCAGAGTGGGTCCACTGTGTTCTGGAGGGGTCCCCAGGGAGGAGGCCCCAGTACTTGCTGCTTGGTAGAAAATTCCCAGAGTCATTGGTTGGCAGTCAGATCAAAAGCAGAACAGAATTCAGACAGTTCCTCATCTACAGTTTATTTCTAATTAATTCCTCATCAACACATTCAGAGTCTGCACCTCCTCTCCCCACTGCCTCTTCTACCCCATGCATACGTAGGAGCTTAACTGCTTTCCTGGTGCTATGTAGTCCTCCTTAGAGCAGGGGGTTAGTGTGAGTCAGTGGCCCTGGCCCCATCCCTGGGCACCTCTGCTCCTCTGTTCTTGCTAGCTATACAATAACTCCCTCACTCAGTCCTCAGACCCAACATGCAGGGAACGTGTGTTGCTCTCCAGCATCCCTCCCCACTCCCATAGGGACAGCATCCAGGTGCTTCTGGGAGATAGAGCTGACCCTCCATCTGTCCTCAAGGGAGGTGTCTGGCTTAGACATGGCCAATCAGAATAACCGATCCCTACAGCAGTGGTGATTGGTTCAGGGACACGCCCATCACTCACTACAGGCCAGAAATCTTCTCAAGGACTTCTGGAGCCAGAAGGATAGCAGCACTCTGTACATACACCAGCATGCGGCGACAGGCATGAGATGGCCTGGTCACCAGGAGGAGGAGCAGACTAAGGGTGAAGCCAGTGTAAAGAAAAGCAGGACCCAGTGAGAGGCTGAGATGTAGTGACATCACTTGAGGGCCTCAACCTGGCCATAGCTGAAGCTTAATACAGTTACATAAGTCAGTTTACATGCATGAAGTCCCTTTTTCCCTGAGCTATTTCTGTTTATGCCTCACCCAGGACACCTTGCCTTGCACTCAGCCACCCAGTGGACAGACATTCTAGGCTGGCAGGAAGGAACTCTGCACCTGGGTCCACCTGAAAGCCACTCCACAGAACTGTTCCTAACTATTTCTTACTGGTGAGGTAGGAGGAGTCCTCAGAACCTTCAAAAAGATCCCTGAGGGTCCTGCTAAATGCAAAGCTTTTCCAATTCTACAGGAAGTATTTGGAAGGTGTCCCAGAGAGGGAAGGCATTCAGAAGAGGTGTTAGTGCTGTCTCTGGGCCCCGAGACAGGGTGTGTGAGTCAGCTTTCTGCCACTGTGACAAAATACCTGAGACAAATAATTGAAAGAAGGAACAGTATACAGTGGCTCATGGTTTGGGAGGGGTCGGCCTGTGGTCCGATGGCTCCACTGCTGTGGGCCTGAGGTGAACCAGAGCACCACAGTGAAAGGGGGGCTGGAGGGAAGCTGGCCACCTTGTAGGGGCTGGGAATAGGAGAGGAGAGGCAGGGGAGGGAGCAAAGGAGACAGAGAGAACACAAAGGAGGAGGACACAGGGTGGAAGAGGAGGGCAAGACAGAGAAAGGGACCAGGGACAAAATATAATCCCCAGCAACTTACTCCCCTCAACCAGGCCCCCCTCCTATGTATTCACTGCCTCCAAGTAGCCCAACGCGCCAAGACCCTACCAGTGGGTCAATTTGGGCGAGGTCAGAACACCTCGAGGAAGTGTGATCTGAACACTTCCCTAAAGCTCCACTTCTGAACCATGCCTCGCTGGGATTATTCTTCAGCACAGGCGCCTCTGTAGGATCTTCAGGCCCAAATCACAACAAATGGAGGGATGGGAGAGAAAGAGAGCTGGGGTGGAAAGGAGAGGGACAGGAGCACGTGCTGGAGAGAATTGTTGCTACTTATCCCATTTTACCCCATCAAGAAAATAAGATTAGAATCCTAATAAGAATAATAGCTGCCAAGAGCAAAGTCCTCAGCACCGACCAGACGATATTCTAGTGTTTGAAAGTGCGATAGCATTTCTAATCTGCGCATGCGTCAGAGGATAGCGTAGGCAGCCAGGCGCAGAGAGCTCGTAGACAGCCGCGCTCCCCCAGCCGCCAGCGGTGATACCCGGATGTGGCTCCCGGCCACGCGGCTCCAGCTCCTGCTGCCAGCCACCGCTCTGCCCTCCTGCCCTGCTGCCCTGCCTTAGAGGAAGAAAATGGGCTGGGGAGAATATTTTAAATATATTTTGTTTAACTGTCATCTAATCACAGTAAATATTTATAGGGTACCATGTGACATTTTAATACATGCACGTGAAGAGTGCTGAGCTATTTTTTTGAGATGCTAATCTTATGAACTTCGTGGGGTTAAATGACAGAGGGTCAGAATTACTGACCTAACCTTCTCCTCAAACATGTATCATTTCTTTGTGTTGGGAGCATTGAAAATCCTCTCTACTAGCTATTTTGAAATATTCCATTAGCTGTTGTCACTCAGAGTCACCCTACTGGGCCGCAAGAACACGAGATGTTATTCCTCCTGGCAGGAAAGATCAAAGCATATTATAGGCACTATGGAAATGTCACAGTGAAAGCCACTATTTTTAAACAATTAATAAACACTAAATTTATACTTTCAAAAATAAAGTAAAATTTGAAAAAGAAATTATCCTTCCTATCTGCCTGTACCTCTACATGCGCTACCCAGCCCCTGGGCAGTGCAGCCGGGGAGCCAGAGGCGGAGACTTGAGCCCAGGCCCATCTCACCCAGAAGCCTAACCTCCTCCTTGCCAGCAGCCCCTGACAGCTAGCCCAGCCTCCCCCAGTGGGAAAGGGATGCTGAGGCCACGCCCCAAGGGTCTCCTCTACTCGCTGCTGCTCCCAGCACAGGGGCGGCACACCTGCGCCCCCCAGCCCCGTGTCTCTGGAAACTCATTTCCAGGTTCAGGACAGGCAGCAGCGGCACCACCTGGGGATTCGTTAGAAAAAGCAGATTCTTGAGACCCACCCCAACTGCCAGGAGCGAGGCCGCAAACCTGAGGTTAACACGTGCCCTCCAGGTCCTTCCAAGGCACTCGAAAGCGCACGGGGACCACGGGCTTAGGGAACCCCTGAGGGAAAAAGGACAAACCCAAAAGCTGTGTCTTATCTGGGCAAGAAGGAGGAAGGTGTTGAGGTCCCATAGATGTGATCCTGGCTGCCCACCGGACAGCCACACATTGTGGAAGCAGGGACGGGACAGATGTGTTGGGGGACCCTGGGCACTCAGGCCTACGAAGGCCTCACGCAGCAGCTTCTACTCCCTCATCAGCCTCTTCTCCCTGGCTGGCCCCAGCACCATCCAGGCTGCCGTCCTTCCCTCCTGGGGGACTCTGCACCAGTCTTTCGGCCAGGGTTTCCTGACTGCCAGGTACCCAGGAGCACCCCAGGTATTGATTCCCATGCTCGGGAAGGCTGACACAGGAGGGTCACAAGTTTGAGGCCAGCCCAGGTAATTTAGGGGCTTCTCGTCAAGACCTTGTCTCAAAACTGAAAACTTACAGAATGCTCAGGATTTAGCTCTGTGTGAAAGTCCTGAGTTTGGTCCCCATCACTTAACAAGAGAAAAAAAAAGGAAGAGACATCTGGGGTTTTGTCACGGTGCAAGATCTGACTCAGAAAGTTTGTTTGGGGCCAGAGGCATGGCCCGAGCCACAGCGCCTTCAGGTTTTAGAGGAGTCTGCATGGGATGAGCTGACACAGCTGAGGACCCTCAACTCCTTCCCCTGTGCAGGGGACAAAGGAGGCCTCGGTCCCTCCTTGCTGACCCTGGAGGAGGCCTGAGTGTGCTGAAAGTAAGCAGAGCGGCTAGGCCATAGGCCACGGCCAACAGGAGCTGGGCATGACAGGGGCTACAGAGACAGGTAGTGTCACTTACAAGGCGGGGGGGGGGGGCGGGCAGAGCCAGAGTCGGGGTGGCCTCTGGAGCAGAACTCTGGAAATGTGAGGGCCAGGGGCTTCCAGCATGGGAGTTTGGTGGGGGGTAGGCACTTTCCTTGAGCTCCCAAAGGCAGTGAGGACAGAGGGGACATGGGGCAGCAGGCTGGCCATCTGTGCAACTGCCCCCTCACTCTCTTCTGCGCTACCAGTTAGGACAGCTGGGGAGACGGATTCAATCACATACATGGCTGCAGCTCCTGCCTCATGTGGATAGCAGAGGCTGGAGGCTCTGGGGTGCTGATCCTGGCACCGCGGCACTGTTGTGCAGGGCCCACGTTCCTGCCACACTTCCTGCTGCCCTAGCACCTCCACACCCTGCACTGGCCCAGAGGCTCCTTCGTGGTTCCAGGAAGGCTGCCACGGCCCCAAGAATCACATCCAGAGGCGACTCTGAATAAGGAGAGAGATTACCTTGCCCAGGTCCTCTCTTTTAAAGAATAAGGCACATTTTTCCCAGAATGAATCCCCAAACCATCTCCTTCACCACAACTAGACACATGTCCACCCTGCGGCAGTAGAGCCACAGATAGCAGATTCCCACAGAAGAAGAACACAACCCAGGCCTGCTTCACTCTGCAGCTCACAGGTGGGGAAACTGAGGCCTAGGAGCTTGAGGACTTCACACATTCACACCTGAGGGGAGACCCAGCCACAGGGCTTAACAGGGGCGCTACCTACAGGATGAGGGGTCTGGGCCCTGGGTTCTGAGTGGCGATGACCAGCAGACTCGGTCCCATTCCTTGAGGGTCTGCTGAGCATTGAGGGGGCTTTGCAACCTGCAGGTGAGCCCACATCCCCTGCTCACCTGGTGCCCTAGTTGCTCAGTCGGCATCCCTGGCACCTGTCCACTCCAAGTGAGCGAACTCTGCAAGGCGGCAGCAGCACCCAGCGCAAGGCTTCTCCCAAAGAACACACTTC
This sequence comes from Octodon degus, assembly GCF_000260255.1. NCBI lineage: Eukaryota > Metazoa > Chordata > Mammalia > Rodentia > Octodontidae > Octodon > Octodon degus. Next base: position 362,097 of record NW_004524653.1, read on the forward strand.
CGGGAAGGGAAAGGGTCTTTCAGGCCTGGAGACCCGCCTGAGGTCTGATCAGGGCCCTAAAGCCAGGTGGCTGCGCACAGAGGGGCCCTGGGCACCATGTCCTCCCCTGGCAGCGTTGCACGGCAGATCTACAGCTCCCCACTGCAAGCAGCTGCATCCCACTATGCACAGACAAGGTGGACAGGTGCCCAGGGTGGGGTCGGAGCCCTGGGGTAGGACAGCTTCCTGGGCGTGCTCAGGCCCCCACGCTGACCCCTAAGAAGCGTTCACTCAGCCTCTGCCTCCTTCCCCAAGCCAGGACCATCCCAGGCTATCACAGAGCCCGCGCTGGGCCTCTGCACGGAGGTGACAAACGGACGCCTCCCAGCGGTCCCTCCGCAGGTGAGGTCGCCCACGACGCCTCCCAGCGGTCCCTCCGCAGGTGAGGTCGCCCACGACGGCTCGGGTTCCTCTCCAGGGCTGCGCAGTACCTGTGTGGTGAAGGCCATGAGGAGCCAATATTCACCCCACCCAACGGCTGAAAAGGGTGGGGCGCAGAGCCGCAACAGACGCGGCCCAGGTCTGCTCCGCTCCGAGGAGCCGCTGCAGCAAAGCAAAGCCACTTGGCGAGCGAAGCAGCCAGGCGCCCTCTGGCTCGGTTTGCACAAACTCTCCTGGGCGGCTGGGCGGCAGCGTCACCTGGAAAGTATTCGCGCCAGGCCCTTCCCGGCAGACGCGACGGCGGGACGCACGAGGCTGACTTTGAAATCACTTTGGCCTTTGCGTTTCAAACGAGGTTGATTCTGATAAGCTGACCTGAATGTTAACGCGCGGCGTTTCATTTGTATTCAGACGAGGAGAGATCTGCCGCTGGAGGAGAGAGAGCTGTTTAATTAGGTCTAGCAGTTAACTCAGAAGAAAGGCACCGCGCTGCCAGGAACCAGGAAGGAGAGCGAGATCCCCCAGGAGAGCTCAGACTTCAGAAGAGCGAAGAACCAGAAGGCGGCGGCCAGAAATGAAGAACCGGCTTCCTGAAGGACGGAGCCCGGCCGCCCTGCAGCCGCCCAGGGCTTCCCGTTTGGTCAAAACTACCAAGGAAGAGACAAGTGACCACAGACTGAAAGACACTGAGTGTGCGTGTGTGCGTGTGCGCATGCGTATGGGCACAAAACTTTTGGGCCTAGGTGGAGGGGCTAATTTTTATTACAAAGGAGTCAAGTTTCCTCCAACACTGACAGCAATAAAATTCATAAAAGTCAAAATATAGAAACAACTCAAAGGCCCATCCACCATAGAATGAATGAGCATGCCTTGGAGTACTACACAACCGTGAAAAGGAACAGGCTCCTGGTGTGTGGGTGAACCGTGGTGTCCCGGTAAGGCAGACAAGAAGGCAGCCGCAGGTCATGGACTGCGTGGCTTCACATCTACCAAGGTCAAGAATAGGGAGCAAATTGAATGGGCTAGAAGGCAGAACAGGGGTGGCTTCAGGGGGAAGTAAAGCCTGGGGCACGGGTGCAGGGCACCCACGGATAGTGGAAAGAGGGTTGGGCAGACGGGCATGCGCAGAAGCACACCCAGCAGCACGTCCGCTAAGACATATGCATTCGGTATCTGCTGCACCTCCATTTAAATATATGTGTATTTAAAGAAAACTCTATTCTAAGGAACACGGCACGGTGACTAAGGCGTGCTCCTCTGTCACCACAATTTCAGTGTCACATTGCTGACACGTGCAGGCTCCGCACCCGCACGCACCCTCCCTGCGCCGCAGACAGCCCCGGCCTGAGTAATGGGGGATATTATCCGCGCAATTATAGGTTGAATCTTTGCAGTTGTCTCTCCAGTTCACGAAATGAATTATACATCGTCCCCGCGCTCCTTGCCCACATGGCATAATAAAGTGGGGCGATCTGGCACCTCCCGCTTTCACTGACGGCTCTAAGGGCGGAGAAACGAGCAGATGCTGCAGACGCCAAACTGATCTGCTCCTCACGGATCACCCCGTGCGCGTGACGCCGTCCCCATCGCCACATGGGCTCAAAAGAGAGAAATGAATTATGCTTCGAAGTCGTAAGACGTGAAAATTGATTCAGGAATACTGGCTGTTTTCAATTTCACATTCCCACTTCTTCTGAGGCGGCATGAGCTCCTCCAAACAGGGGTTTAGAGGCAGATGCAAAAACAATCAACACTTAACTGGCACTGCAGCCCCGCGGAGGGGCTCTGGAGCCAGCCCTGCGCGGCCCAGGAAATCTGCTCGGGACAGGGTTAACCGAGGAAACGTGGGGGCGGGAGGAAAACCAGTGAGTCTCCTGTCTTTTCCAGTTTCCCCTCCCCATCCTGTCTCCCTCGGAGCTCTCACATGGCAACTTCCTGGAGAAGGGAAGGAAGCACAAAGCAGGGGCTCCAGGGACCTTTACTGGAGCCCGACTGAGCGGACGCAGACCTTGCCAAGCAGGGGCCCGCCACAGGGACCTCTGCATCAGCAGAATGGTGCCACGCGAGAAGGATGTGGATTTCTACGTGGGCTGGAGTGCTCCCAGCTTACACAGGTCTCCTAACCTCCTGAGCCTCAGTTTGCCCATCTGTATGTTGAGATGCTAGCAGAGCGGCCACCTCCTGGGGTTGTGGGAAGGGTTAAGCAAAGTGACTCCCGCGAGGTCCTGTCTGGCCTTGCCTTCTGTTGCCACGCACTGCCCAGGCCTCACTCCCACCCGAGGCAGCAGCACGGCCGGCCTTGTCACGAGGAAAAGTACACCCTGCTTGAGGTGTAGGGGTTGGTGCAAGCCAACGATGTTGGGTCCCTTGTTCCAAAAAAAAAAAAAAAAAAGGAAAATTACAATTAAAGAAGCTATCAACTGGGCCTGCGCGGTAATCTCAGGACTCTGGGCGGCTGAGGCAGCAAAAGTTTAAGTTTGAGCCTACCTCAGGGAACTTAGCAATTTAGCGAGACCCTGTGTCTGTCTCCGGCTCTGTCTCTCCCCCGCCCCCCACCAACTAGCCATGGTGTTTTTCACCATTTGCTCTGCAAGGTCGTCTCACAAAGGGAAAAATTTACAATTAGTAGCATGAATTTTATCGTTCAGGTCGGCATTGCAACCCAAGTGGCCTCTGGCATTGAGAGGTCACTGAAGAAGGGTGGGTGGCGTTCCCTGGTTTTTTGAGTCTCAGAGTGTTGTTCCCTCTGGGTCTGGGACAAGCTCTGGCTCAGGCAGAAGGGAGGTCCCAGACCTTCCAGAGACATCATACTGGGTCAGGGATGCACCCCTCGAGGGTGCTGAACACGCTCAGGTGTCCGGGCCTCAGAATATGCGCTCCTGGGCACCAGGAACCCTCCCTGGGAACAGGGTGACAGGAAGCAAACTGGATCCCAGGTGCCACACTCCCCCTTGGCCTGTACTTGCAAACCACAAGTTCAACGGCCACACTCTAGGTGTCCCCCAAGAGCCTGGTGCTCCTCCAAGGGGGAGTTTGGGGAAGGTAACTGGTCAGCAGTGGGGTCCCTTGGGTGTGGCCTGAGGGTACGTCTCCTTTCCTTCTGTCTGCTTCCTGGATGCTGGAGGTAAGCTGCTGCCCTCTGTCTGGCCTTTCCACCTAGCCGCTCCGCAGCGGAGCCTGGGGACTCTGGCCTGAGGCCACTACAGACTAAGCCAGATTCAATCTCTATCCCTCTAAATCAGGGACGCTGGGTACTGCGTCCCAGCTCCTGCTCTGCATCAAGATGAGCCCCCAGCTCCCTCAAGGGCGGGGCATGCACTCCAAGGGCCCTGCTCTGGGGACAGGTGGGAGCAGTTGTGACTTCAGATTACAGACTCTATACATCATGTGCTAGCGTGCACTTCCGGTAGGGGTAGGACCTGGCAGAAGCCACGTACGAGGGGTGCTCAAGATGTATAGCAAATGTTTAGGTGTTCTACATGTAGTACAGGAAAAGACACGCTGCTATTAATCCCCCCCTCAAAAAAAATTACTCCATCCCACTGGCTTCAAAAACTTGTTCCAAATCAGCTTTCAAAGGGTTTTTCTGCAGTGTGATTAAAAAGCACAAAGAACACGGCTGTCACGCTTGGTCCACAGGGAAAGCGGGCATGTGAAAACAGGACAGCACAGGCTCGTCCACCTCATCCACCAATTTGGCACTGCTGGCCCAATCCACAATCTAAACAACAACACGAGGTAAGTATTCTTAATTGAGTCAGGTCATCAAGGCAGGACGAAGACTTCCGGAACCACATCAGAAAGCGACAATAACAGCAGGCTAAATGTGCTTGACACCGGGGAGGACTCATCTGAGTGGCATCCGTGGTGCTGCCTCTTCTGTAACAATTCTTCACACGTACATGGTCACTGTGTCCTCCTATCATACCTCCTGAGTGTGTGGGGCTGGAGAGCCGCCCTGGGGTCAAGAGGCGGGTGCCACTCTC
>NW_004524653.1:367697-379443 GCF_000260255.1 Octodon degus
GACCATTCCACTGGGGAGAGATAGTATTTCACGTGGCTTTGATTTGCATGACGCCAGTGGTTCATGAACTTTTTCATGTACTGTCTGGGACCACCTATAGGTTTGTTGAAGACTGACCTGTCCTGTGGGCTCTCCCCATCCGGGGCCTGGGAGGCTGGGTGGAACCCCATGATCTCGCCCTCCAAGGGTCACTGGATCTGGAGCTCGGCCCAAGCACATGCTTTGAGCTCTGGCTTTTTCTTCTCTCCTGTACCTTCTATAGATGAGTAGTAGGAGGCAGGATCCCCACGGTGGGGCCGTTTAAAGTCTTGGGTCCGCAAACCCTACAGACACCTCCGTGCTAAGCTTTGGCCGTTGTCCTGGAAGGACAGTTCTACAGGGTCCATCCCTCTAAAGGGTTGCAACCTGCTAATGTCACCAGCTCTTGCATCTGCCCAGATTTTGTCTCCCTTGGAGGAGGAAGGAAACAAGCCCAGAGGCTCGACACTCTTGGCTTGCTGTCCCCAGAAAACAGGCACAGACTCCCACATCAGCGCCTTCCCTGGGACTCTGCAGCTGCAGCTTCCCAGCTCCCACAGCGAGAGACATGCAGGAGCCTGGCCAAGTCTGAGATCCTAGTGGCTCCTCCCCGAGAGCCCAATTCAGTGAAAACTGGGGGAAGATGGGGAGGCCCAGGCCAGAGGGACCTGCCCCCAGTGGTTTTCAAGACTCGAACCTGAGAGGTCCTTATTCCTCCATTCTGGGGTACAGGTATCCAGGATACTTTTCTACTTTTCATGACTTGAGTGATACCTAGGCCCTGTTGTCACAATTTCCCACTGTGCACTTCTTCTGCTCATCTTTTGGAAGCTATCTTTTAAGACACCAGCCCCTCCCCCCACCCCACCCCCCAAAAAAACTAGTGTCAAAAGCCTTAACCAGAATGCATAATACCAGGTCAGGCATTGTGGTACATACCTATAATCCCAGTACCTGAGAGGCTGAGGCAGGAGGATCACTGTGAGTTGGAGACTAGCCTGAGCTACACAGTGAATTCAAGGCCAGCCTGAACTGCATAGTGAGACCCTGTCTCAAAAAGGAAAAAAACAAAGCATTTAAAGAAATCCAACAAGGGCCAGGGAGATGGCTCAGTAGGATAAGCGCTTCCCTGGCAAGCGCAAGGGCCTGAGTTCAATCCCCAGTCCCGCAAAAAAAAAGAAAAAAAAGAAAGAAAAAAAGAAATCCAACAATCAGTAAGAAAAAGAGAGAAGACCAGCTGGTAAAATATGAACAAAATACTTGAATATCTACTTTACCAAAGAAGCACTACAAGTAGCCATAGGAGTGAGCTGCTCAGTTCTGGATGTGCGCAGCGGAGGCAGCTCCAGGAATGGCCCTGGGCCTGCCTTGGCCTGGCCTCCACTGTCTCTGTCTGGAAGTTTCCATCATGTCTGAACAAGGAAGGCCCGGCTGTGTCGTTCTGTGCCGGCCTTGCAGGTCCTCTACCCTGCCCTGGGGTCTGGAGAGCCTTGTTCCCATCTGCGTGGGAAGCAGCCTCAGTGACAGCAGCCCATGCTCCCAGCAGGCTCCTGGCTGGGCTTGAGTACGGTCCAGCCACTTCCCCTCACGGGATGACACAGAGCCCAGGATGGGCCTGTGCGAACACTACCACCACGTTGTTCATTGCATGAGCGTTAGCCCCAACGCATAGATGCAGGAACCAGGGTCAGGAAGGGTGAAATAACTTCCCTGAAGCCATAAATAAGGTCAGGAAGGAGCGGCTCAGAAGGAGTGAGCACAAGCCTGGACTTTTCCCATGTGTGTCCCTTTTCCCATCACTGTTCCTGATATAACACTGAAGACCATAAAGTGATCTTCGAAGAGTCTCCCTTCAGGATGGTAGTGGACCAGGAGCCAGACCAGGAGCCCAGGGAGGGTGAGAAGGCAGCTTCTGGAGGCTTGATCAAGCCATTCCTGATCTCCTACCCAGCCTGAGCTATGCCTTGGGGAGCCCCCCAGTCTTACTCCTCAGCAGGTTGCTCCTAGGAGTCCTAGATGGAACTGGCAGGGAGGAACAAGTGCACCTCAATGGGGCTGGCACGTGTGGGACACAGTGTTGAGCCCAACTCTGGTCCTGGGAGAAGAGAATCACAGAGAAGGCCAGAGGGTGGGTCTGAGGCTGGGAAATGAGGCTTTGCCATCGGCTCTGGCACTCGTGGAGAAGTCCCTTCACTTCCTCAGCCTCAGTTTCCTCATCTGTAAAATGAGCTCACGGCATGCAGACTCTGGAATATGAACTGAGCCCATACACCAAAAGCACTTAGCTTGTGTCGCCACAGCACTCAGTAGGGTACTTGTGGCAGTGACTGAGCAGCCCCTGATCAGAGAAGCCAGCGGAGGCCGGGCGGGGCCTAGGCTCCACGTCCTGAGGGCACAGCCCACCCTGGGCCACCCGCTGTGCTCTCCTGCAGAGGAGAGGGCTGTCCAAATCCTGCCGCTGGCCTCTTACTCCTGGTACTTCCTTTGCTTCTCTCTAGGCAGAAGGCTTTGCCTTCCCCTTTCTGTCCCCAAGGAGAAACCCATTCCCCCTCCATAGCACAGGCAGCAGACTTGCAGCTGGAAAAGGCGAGACACCTGGCCTGGAGGGCTGCGGTGAGCGGGTGGCTTTCCTTGGGCAATGTTAACAACACTAGGAAACCACTGACCTGGGCTCCTAAGTGGGCCACGCAGAGAGGGCTCCCTGGGGCCATGCTGGGAGCCTCCCATAGCGTGTTCTGTCCACCGTAGCACTGACGTGCACCCCAGTCTGCCAGACCCTCCGGCCTCTGTGGGGGGCTGAGCACCTTTACCTCAGAGCCTTGGCATGTGCTCTGCCCCCCAAGAGAACTCCTGGCCCCCCACCTCTTGTCCACCATGCATGGTGAAACCGGCAAGCCCTCCCTATTCAGGTTCTCCAAAGGGAGATTTCCTCAGGTACATTTGCCTGCTTGTTTCCTGCGAAGCACTTTGCTGGGCCTGCAATGCGTTTGCACTTTGGGCCTATTTGTCAGTCAGCAGGGTGTCAGCCCCACTGAGCCAACAGAGTGTCTAGAGGGCGTCAGATGCCCAGATAGTGAAAGAGTGAGTGGGCTCAGTATGTGACAAAGAGGAGAATAAGAAAAGACTAGGGCCCTTCATGGGCCTCAGTTTCCCTAGTTGCATCTGTTTTGAGCCCACATCTAGACCAAGTCCAAGATTCCCCCATCCTCACTCCCTCCTCCCCCAAGCTGCACCCTGAGAGCTCTCAGCCCAGCAGGTCACCAGAGGCCTGGTCTTCCCCCAGTGAGTCTCAAGAGATGAGTCCCAGAGATGAAGGAACCTAACTATTACCCCAGCCACCAGGTTCTCACTCAGCCTGGCTTGGGCCCCAGCAAGCCCTGGTCACTTAGCAGCTGTTGGCCTCAACAGGGCCTGACCCTCTCCTTGCCTCTTTTGTCATCTGAGAAAAGGTGCACCTAGGAACCCACACCTCCCAGAGCCATTGTACAAGCAGGGGCATTATTCCCAAGCCCTTCATGGGAAGCTCTGGGAATCTGAGCCAGCCGAAAGTGGAGTTTAGGGTCCCCCCGCTGCACCCCAATCTCATCTTGAGATGTGGATTCAAGTCAAGAAATGCAGTGGCAGGTGTCCCTGGCAGACATGGGGAGGGGACAGGGCAGAAAGGGGCCGATCAAGGTGGCTTTCTGGCCAGCAGTACTCATGGAGCTGGAGTCCATCCTGTGCAGGCCCTGGGCCCAGGATGGGAGATGCTCCTGGGCAGCAGCCTGCAGCCTAAGGAGGACTTCAGGTCAAGCACCATGCAGCAAGGGCTCTTGGGGACTTGTCCCCACCCTGTAACTATGTTCATTTCAAGGCCCACAGGTTTGACTTCCAGGAGCTCAGACCTCACCTCTTAAAGAGGAGGCCTCGCCTGACCACTAGGGCCTTCTCAGCCTCAAACAGCAACCCTGGTCAGTGACCACAGAGGCACATGGATGACTTCCTGAGTCCCCTGTCCCTTGGAGGGACAGGGCCAGCTCTGAGCTCAGTGCATCCCCTGCAGGACTGAGCTCCAGCTCCAGCACACTGAGGTATCTGGCTAATGACAATCTTGATGTCCTGCCCTTCCCCAAATCACTCCCTCAGGGTCACGGGTGATCACCTCTCCCCAAGATGACTTATACCCAAATCCTTTTCCTGAATCCAAGACCAGATCCATGTTGTTGTCATTGTCATCGTTGTCTTCGTCTTCTCCTCCTCCTCTTCCTCCTCCTCCTCCTTCTTCTCTTCTTTTCTTCTCTTCTCTTTCTTCCTCCTCTTCCCCTTCTTCATTTTAAAACATTTTTATGATACATCACCATGACTACTTTCATCATGAGTCCGTTTACGTCCCCTCCTGGCAACCCTCCCACTCTTGGTCCCCTGCCATTTTCAGAGATTACCCTGTTTCTTTTTATCAGTCTTTTATTTTGCTCCTTACTTACAATTTGGCTTTCTCCTAGGAGAGACACCATAGGATTTTTAAGCCTGGGTGTCTGATTTATTTCATGTAACATTATGGTCTCAAGGTACATGCATACTAAGGACTCAAATTTATCTTTTTAGCAGAATAGTACGTTATTACGTATCAGTATCACATTATCTTTATCCATGTATCTGCGGATGTGCAGAGGCTGCCTCCAAGTTGTAGCAGATGTCCACTGCGCTGCTGTAAGCACGAGTGTGGGAATGCACGTACGCTGTAATACAGTGCCTTGAGCTCTCTCCGAAGACACCCAGTAGGAGAATACCTGGGTAGGACAGAGTTTCTGGTTTCTTGAGGAATCTCCACACTGATTTCCATAACTGTGGAACATGGTCACCTCCTCGCCAACAACGCATGAGGGTTCTTTCTTGCCTATTGCATCACCAGCTTTTATTACTCTATTTCTTGACCATGGCTATTCTTTGGGGAGGGAGATGGAATCTCAGCATTGTTTTGTCTTTCTCTATTGGCCAGCGATGTCGAACATTTTTTTCATACATTTATGGGCCCTTCGTATTTCTTCTTTTGAAAAAGGTGTATTTATTTCAGTTGTTGCCTATTTTTTGATTGGATCTTTTTTGGGAGAGGGTCTGGTTTTGTTTTTTTGTTTTTTTGTTTTTTTTTTTTTTGAGTTCTTTATACATTCTAGATAGTAGTCCTCTGAGGAGTAGCTGACAAAAGTTTTTCTCATTGTGTAGGCTATCTTTTTTTAACTCTGTTAGTTGCTTCTTTGCTGTGTGGAGGTTTTTTAGTTTTATATTATTTTATATAATCTCATTTATGTAATCTCATTTACATAATCTAATTTATATAATCTCATTTTTGACTCTTGATTTTATTTCTTCTGCCCTAGGAGCTCTGTTTAGAAAGTCCTTTCCTATGCTATGGCTTCAAGAGTTTTGCCTATTTATCTTCCAGCAGATTGTTTCCATTGTAATATTTAGATCTTTGACCTATTTTGATTTTAAATTATTACATGGGGAGAGATATGAGTCTATGTTCAATCTTTGGTATTTGGATAGCCGGTCTTCCCAACACCATTTGCTGAAGAGGCTGTCCTTTCTCCAGCATAGGATGTTTTCTGTGCTTTTGTCAAAGACCAGGTGGTGGCTGAATGTGTCTGTGGTTGTTGTTTGTACCTTCTATGCTGTCCCAGCGATCCACAGATTTGCTTTTGTTTTGGTACCATGCTGTTTGTATGACTGCAGCTTTGTAATGCTACTTGCAATCCAGGGCTGCAATGCCACCTGCTTCGCTCTTGGCACCCAGGACTGCTTTGCTGTTCTGGATCGCTATGAATTTTAGGATTATTTTTTCTAGTTCTGTGAGAAATGCTATTGGTATTTTGATTTGGACTGTATTAAATCTGTATATCAGTTTTGAAATTATGGCCATTTTGACAATATTGTCTATCCAGAAAAAAAGGGCATCTTTCCATTTTCTTTTCTAAAAAATTAATTAATTGGTTTATTTGTTATAGGGTCTCGCTATGCAGTTCAGACTCATAGTGATCTTCCTGATTCAACCTTCCCAGTGCTGGGATTACAGGCATGCACAACCACGCTCAGGATTCGGAGCCTGGCACAGCACGCCATACCGGAGATCAAACTCAGGTCCTTGCACTTGCCCGGCAAGCGCATAGACCACTGGGCTACCTCCCCTGCAGATCCTCTTTCCATTTTCTGATGTCGTCCTTGACCACCTTTTTCAAAATTGTTCTTGTGGTAGAAATCTCACCTCTTTGGTTAGGCTAACTCCTAAGCATTTAATTTTTCTTGATGCTATGGAAACATGGTAACTTTTTTTCATTTCTTTCCCTGTGAATTTTTTATTGGTGTAAGTAAGCACTATTTATCCTTGTGTGTGCAGGATGCTTTGTACCCTGCTATATGACTGAATCTGGTTATCAATTCCCAAAGTCTTCTGCTGGAATTACTTGGGTCTTCTATGCAAAGGACAATGTTAGCTGCAAATAATGATAATTTGGGGATCATGTCATTATACATATGACATTTCTTCTTCTTGATTGCGCTCACATTTTGGTACTATGTTGAACAGGAGCAATGACAGTAGACATCTTTGTCTTATCCTCACTTGACAGGGAAAGCTTTCAGCTTCTCTTCATTTAATGATGCTGACCACTGGTTTTCCATACATGGCTTTTATGAAATTGAGGTAAGGTGCTTCTGTACCTATTTTCTTCAGGGCATTTATTGTGAATGTATGTTGGACTTTGTCAAAAAGTTTTCTGTATCTACTGATCCAGTCATGCAACTTTTGTCCTTGCTTCTGTTTACATAGCATGTCACAGCTACTGATTTGTGTATGTTGTAGCATCCTTGTGTCCCTAGGATGAAGCCTACTTGGTCACTGTGTATAATCCTTTCAATCATTTGTTGCATTCGATTTGCCAGTGTCTCATTGACAGTTATTGTGTCTATATTCATGAAGAGATTGAGCGGTAGTTACATTTTTTAGTTGGGTCCTAGAATCCACTTCTAAGGAACCCATAATCGGCCCTTAGTCAGAAGATACATTTTGACCAATCAGAGAACGCCATCTCCCTGGCAACAGTGATTGGTCTATTTTTGGTCACATGAACAGATCAGGACCAATCAGAGTTCTCAATGAGACAAAATTATAGTTGCTAGGGAAAAGTAGCTTCCTCTTTCCCCTCCGGCTCCTTGGTAGTGGCTGTCATGCTTGCTGCCTTGTTGGCAAGTTCCATCTGGGATAGAGAGAGCGTGGCCTTCAGAAAGAGAGCAAGCTTGTCACATCTGGCTCAGTTCCTCAGCGGCCTAACCACCACAGCTCACTCCTCTCATCTTTCAGCTACTCCACAATCTGCTGGTTAGAGAAGGCAGTAACGGAGGTGGGTTTCTGTCGTGTGCAGACAAGATACCAGATTAATCCAGAAGACTTCCTGGACAAGGCGTTTTGGGAAGTGGGTAGGGTAGGGTGTGCTTCAGCTGAGGCAGGAGCATGGAGGCTGGGCCTGAGTGAGCCAGGAAAAACAGTGAGGATCTCAGGGCCAGCAAGACGCCCAGCAGGTGGCGGCTGGAGTGCGATGGGTCCTGGGACCATCTTCTAAACCTGTCCCCAGGAACTTGGGAAAATTCAAGTGAGCTCATGCTGGTAAACAGGCCTACACGATTTATTCCACTTCAAGATTGCTGCCCTTTTTCTTCCCACAACCAGAAAGCATTTCCCTGAATTTCTTTATTTTTTGTACTTAATTAATGGTTTTTAAATGGACTGTGCTGATCTCGCTTGTCAAGTTGGTTGGCTGGAGAAATACCTAGGGCACTCACGCACCACACTGTGGGTATGCCTGTGGGCAGCCAGAGGCAGAGGGAGCGCTTCCTCACGGGCTGACCTATTGATGAGATGCTAATTTGACAGCGCTGTTGGGAAGGGATGGAAACAGCAGGTGGGGCCTGGTGGGAGGGAAAAGCTCACTGGGCGGGCAGAGCCCTGGGGAGTGTACCTTAGCAGCCCTTCGCTGTCTGGGTCCTACCTGTCTTGAGGTGAGCAGTTTGCTCCACCACACCCTCCCACCTCAGCTTCTCCACAGGCCTAAGGCCATGGGGCTGACTGTGGACGAAAGCCTTTGAAACCATGAGTCCAAAGAATCCTTTGCTCCCCTGCGTTGTTTTACGCAGGTAACAGCAACAAAAAGCTGAGAGAAAGGTTAATCATATTTATCCCACACAACATGAGAAATCCACACACATGATGCCATGGCTAAGTGGAGCTAAGGAACACATGTGTTATTTCACACACCCATCCTGTGTGTGAGGAGAATGCTCACACCTCAGCTCACTGAAATGACATTAGTTACCAGGCAAGGCCTTAAACACTTCTGGCTTATTCCCTCGGGCAGCCCTGAAGTGAGGGACAGCCCTACTGGTCAGTGTCTGGCACTTCTGTCCAGGAGCTCCTTGTGTGGAAGAACACCAGACGCTACCTCAGATAGAGAGCATGAGGGTCAGACTCTCCAGGGTGATCCCAGCTCTACCCAGAACCAGATGACCCAGGCTGGCTCAGGTGTCTCCTTCCCAGGACACTGTTGCCTGCCCAGCTCCTGGCCTGGAACCCACCCATCCCTGCTTCCACTCCCAGCCTGAGTGCTCTGCTGCACACTGACCTCAGACACTGTCTCTCCACTGAAGCCTGCCTCCTTTTCCCCACACCCCCAGGCAGCCCCAGGCACTGCCTCCTGCACCACAGGACAGACCTCTTGCTGTCTGGATCCCCGCTAACTATGTGCCACCTGTCTGCCCTCACCCACCAGGCAGTGGGCTCTGTGAGATCTCAGCTGTGTCCCCCAATATGTAGGATGGGGTGGGAGCAGCCAGTCCCAGCACAGGCTGAATGAGGGCAAGAAATAAACAGATGAGAAAGTGAACGGGTTACCAAGTTCCTCTCTCATTCAAAATAAAAGATGGACAATAGAAAGCTGGAAGATAGATCCTTTGCAAAAGGGAAAGAGACCATGAGCTGGAAGGAGGGGGAAGGAAGCAGCAGGAAAGGGATAAAAACATAATTAGGGTGTGTTCTGTACATGTCCCGACTCCCTGCCATGAATACGATCGTCCTGTGCTGCAAGCAGGTACCAATAAAAATAAAGTTTTTTAGGTAAATGCAGAGACCAAGATTACTGATCGATCCTTAAGTTTCCATAAGGGCCCACGAAGACCTCATTTCCTGATTCAGGCCCATTTAGTGAATGCCTGTGCTGTAGAACCTCACATGCATCATCCCATCATCCCATCATTTCCTCACAAAGAACCCTGGGAGTTAGCTCCAGAGAAGAGCTACAATTTACAGTTGGGAACACTGAGGCCTAGGAAAACTGTGATAGAGCTGGGATCCACCCAGAGTCTGACGCTAGTCTTCTCTATCTGAGGTAGCGTCCGGTGTTCTCCCATGCAAGGAGCTCCTGGACAGAGCTGTCAGGCATGTGTCTGCCTCGTTCAGGCTGGGACCCCGAAGGGAAAGGCTGTCAGGCAGTACGCCCACCTGGCAGGCCCTGTGCTGGAGTCTCCAGACAGCCTTGGGGCCACAGGTCCCTAGTGAGAGGACTGAAGGCACTGGAACGTTCGACAAAGATCTGTGGCCAAGCTCTGTTTGCAGATCCACACACATTCAGAGGTCAGCAGAGGCCTGTTCAGTCCACAAGACATGGCAGGAATCAGTTTGAAAACCAGAATGCCAAACGTATCGCCGTCACCCTGAATTCTCTTTAATCACATGGCCTGTCAGGGACCTCAGTGACCACTTACCCCTTTCTGCAGACAAAGCATCTGAGGTAGGGTTAGAGTCCCGGAGCCAGGCAGGGCCTCTGTGCCTGTGCCTTGGTAGTCCCTTCTATGGAAGGAGAGAGGTGTGCTTCTCACTGAGCCTGGCCCCCATCAGAGCAGTAGTAGTCGAGCAGGAAACCATCACCACCGTCAGAATCATCACCAGCAGCAGCAGCAGCAGCTGCCATCGTCATCATCATTAGCGCAAACATCACTGTCATCATCACGCACATGCATCATCCCTATTTCCTCATCACTGTTGTCATGGTTACCATCATAGTCATATTGCCAGCATCTCCACAACCATCATCATCATGGCTAACACTGTCTGAAACCCTGACATGCTCACCAGGCGCCGCCTAAGTGCTCATGTTGCTAATCCCAGCAACCTTCGGATTCCTTTTTTTATAGATAAGCAAACTGAGGCTTAAAGAGGTTAAGCACATGCTCAAGATCACGCATCTAGAAATGGTAAGGCCTGCATTAAGATTCAAGAAGTCTCACTTTCAAATACCATAACTGCTGCTGAGATCTCTGCTGCCAAGACAAATGCAGGGAATTCCAAAATCCCCCCCAAATGACAGTTGTTCTGTCTTTGCTGGTCCACGTGGCATTCAAAACTTTAGCCCACATCTAAAACCATAGGACCCCCGTTTGCTACCACTGTGTCCTTGCAGCATCCTCTGCGTCATGAAGTCCTTTGGTGAGTGGCCTTGGAAGCTCGGAGCAAGTGGTCTTGATTACCAAAGACGTGGCTGCTGAGATTTTCTGGAAATTTTATTGTGGATCTTGTTCCTGAGGTGTTGTGGTGTCGAAATAGCTAATCTGAGACAGTTAGAGAAAGACAAGATGGCTAGAAAGGTGCATGGAAGGGTAGAAGAAAGGAAGGTATGAAGAGTGGTATCTAGGAGTGTTTCTCCAGAGAAACAATCAGTAGGAAACATAGTAATTGATATGAATATAGATAGAGATGTGAAGAGTTACAGGACTAGGGAGTCTGTGGGGGTCCCACAATATGCTGTCTAAGCTGGAGAGACAGGAAAGGTGGAGAAAGAATCCAGTACAAGTCTGAATCAGAAGTTCTGATGGCCAAGGACAAGAGAGCATGGTTGTATTCGTTCTAGAAAAAAAGGGGGAGAGAATTTAGCTTCCCTCCACTGTTTTGCTTCATTAAGCCCAAGCACAACTCACATAGTGCTTATTTAGCTGGTCAGGGTGGATGCTCTTTACCCAGTATAACAAGGTCAAGGCTGATTTCTTCCACGGATGTGCTTACAAATATACCTAGAAGTAATGTTTTAACAGCTATCTGGGCATCTCATGAGTTAATTAAGTGAACATATAAAATTAGCCATCACAAGTGGCTGAGTGGGAGGCTGAGTCAAGGAGTGGTGCACGGATAGGTGATGGAGGATGCGGAGCCATGTACAGTCAGTGGCTGCATGGATGGATCACGTGGCAGACACTGTCAGTTCCCACTCATTTCTCAGCAGTGACCTTTCCGCTACTTTTTGCAAAATCCTGTGTCTTTCCAGTTGTGAATGCATTTCTAGATTGTTCAGTCCAAGGGCAGGATTGAAATGCCAGAGAGTTAATGACTCCTAAACAGCCCTCAGCTTAGAGATCTGATACATAAGTGCCCCCAGGTTCCTCGCCCATTGGTTAGGATACTCTTTGGAGTTCCCTGGTGGCATAAGTCCATATTTTCCCACCACTGCAACCAGAATAAAAGGTACTATTTGTCAGCTTCTTTCCATGTCGTTTGTCATCTCTTCACTCCTCTCCTTACCATCCCATGTATGCTGATTCGAATCCTCATAGTAAAGAGTTTGGATATGGGGAAGTTCAAACCAAACAGATGAGGAGATAGATGGATGAATGAGTGGATGGATAGATGGATGGATGGATGGATGGATGGATG
>NW_004524653.1:379733-391556 GCF_000260255.1 Octodon degus
GATGGATGGATGGCTGATTGATGGATGACAGGGGATGGATGGATGGATGGATGGATGGATGGATGGATGGATGGATGATAAATGGATGGATGAATGGATGGATGGATGGATGGATGGATGACAGATGGCTGATGAATGATGGATGACAGGGGATGATAGATGGATGGATGAGTGGATGGGCAGATGGATGATGAATGGATGGATGGAGGATGATGGGTAGATAGGTGATGGATGGATGATGGATGATGGACGAAAGAACAGATGATGGGTGGATGGACAAACAGATGGATAGATATACAGATGAATGAATGGATACATGGTTATGTATGTGAATAGATGGGAGGATGGATAAATGTGTGGATGAATAAGTGGATAGGCAGATACACGCAGATGGGTGGCAAACAGCTGCAGGTCACCTGATTTAGTCTCCTTGTTGAAAATGGACATCCTTACAGCCTGGGGACAGTCACGTGAGCAGATGTCTCCTTGGCTGCCTCTCAGCTGGCTGTGCTCCTGCGCCCTTGACTGCCACACACGGTCCCTTCCAGCTGCACTGCAGGCCTTCCCTTGCCAGGAAGCGCTTACCCCTTCATTGTTTTACCGCTGTGAATTGATGCCAGCATTTTCTCCAGGGGCTTTGCTGTCAAGGAAGTGGCTGCTTCCCACAGGTCTCTCTCCTGCTGGGCCTGTGCCCCACACGCTTCGGCTGTGAAGGTCTCCCTGGGCCATCCCACCAAGTGCACAAGAGAGGAGAGAAGAAAGGAGGAAAGGGGAAGGGGAGGGGAAAAGAGAGGAGGCAACACCCAGTACTTCTGGGCAACTTGGGCACTCGGTGGGCTACTCTCCTCACAGGTGCCATCCCAGACGCCAGAGTTGCCCTCCTGTGGCGATGGCCTGGGGCAAACGGGAGTCAGCACATGCCCTGAGGACATGGCGGTCCCCTCAGGACCGCCTGAGAATGTGGAGGTACCCTCAACGAGAGGACCTGATTAAAGTGTGCTTTTCCATGGAGTTGTGCCAGAGGGCTAACTGTATTTTTACAGTTTGTTCCCCCTACTGCTACAAAGATTTTTTTCACTTTCCCATTACAGAAAAAAAAATAATAAAACCTTGGCTTTGGTTTGGCATTTCATGTGGGTGATCTTATGCGCTTCGTCCTCTTCTTTACCTGCATCTCTTTGTATTGATCTCAGTTGCAGAAGCACTGAGGAGATGGGGCTGATGTTCTTCCGGGTGAGGGGCATGGACATACAGGGGAGCCCTGCAGCTGCCCCTGCTTAAGAGGCAACAGGTGGCTGCCAGAAAGGCCCAGAGCCGCGAGCACCGTGGTGTGTGTGCACCCTGTGCACTTGGAACACCCTTCACCCTCTTTGCCTCAGCTGGTCCTCATGGTGGCCCTGTGACAGGCGAGACAGATCACCCCTCAGAAATTATGCCTGGGAAGACAGCCTGGGCGGGGCAGCAGCAAGATGCCACGGAGAGCTTACCCCGCACCGGGCACAGGACCCTGCTTTTCATCTTGGCCCCACATCCCTTAGTCGTTTCCCAGCTGCTAGCCAGTATCCGAGAGCCCCGCGGACATGTGGGCACTGCCTGTGGCTGCTGAGGAACCAGCGGGACACAGCGTGGACAGAGCAGGCCACAGCCTGCGCGGCAGAGCCACGACTCTCCAGCGCTGCCTAAGGGAGACTCGACTCCTGCCTGGGCGCCGACAGTCTGTGCGGGGGCGGGGGTCACCACGAGCACAGGTGAGATGCCGCCACCACAAACACTCACCGGGGGGAGGCCAGGAGACCAAGCTGCGCTCCAGGCTCTGCACATTCCCCTATATAAAAAGGAATAGAGCCGTGTGCCTGTCCGACATCGTGGTGTGACCCCAGTGAGCTGAGGACACAAGTCCCATGTTAGGAGAGCATAGCACGTAGATAATCTCTTCTTTCTGGTTAGGGATGATTTGCTAAACAAATTAACTCCAGCAAGGCTTTATCCATGTTGCCTCCAGCCCTTCTAGCATCACAGACATTCTGACCCCTCCTTTCTCGGCACAAACCGCTCTACCAACCCCTGCAGCCACTCCAGGTTCAGCCGCACAGTACTGTGAATCCCCTTTCTGTTAGGTGGCGGTGCTCTTGGTGACGTAGACGACACCCAGGAATATAGGCCCCTCCCCTCCACCTTGGCCTGACGCAGGTGATCTCTAAGTGCCCCACACGTGTCTGGCAGAGAGCAGCACCCAGACGTGCAGAACCAATAACAGACATCGGCATAAATGCGTGTCATGGCCACTTTCTCATCACTGGGCCAAAATACCCGACACCTGCAACATCAAGGAGGAGGTTGTTTGAGCACGTGGCTTCAGGCCAGGGACACCTGGCACCAAGATGGAAACAATGCCACACGAGCCAGGGGAGGAAAAGCCTCTCAACCCACAGCAGCTGAGAAGCAGAGCAGAAAGGACAAGCCAGAGACGAGGATGCACTCTTAGGGACCCTTAGTCATACTCACCCCTTAGGGACCCACCTCCTACCAGGCCCCAAGCACAGTCAACAACCAAACTTGTCAATGGGTACCTCTGCTGATGCGCGCATCTCCCAAGACTGAGTTACCTCCCACACACGGGAACAATTGGGGAACAGTTTGTTTTTTAACATTTATTTATTTATTTATTTATTTATTTATTTATTTATTTGATACAGGGTCTTGCTATACAGTTCAGACTCCTGTCTCAGCCTCCCCAGTGCGGGGATTGCAGGCATGTGCCACCACACCCAGTTTTGGTGGCCAGCACAGGGATTGGGACCTTGTGCTTGCCAGGCAGGGACTTAGGCTGCTGAGCTATCTCCCCAGTGGGGGAACATCATAGATCCAAACCAGAAAAGCTAGAAACAAGATCAACTGAAAAACTCTAAAGCATTCCTCTATCCCACCAGTAACCAACTAAAAGGAGAACTTTAAGAAAAATACCTTTTCGGGCTGGCGAGATAGCTCAGTGGTCTAAGGTGCTGCTTAGGCACGTGCACAGGGACCACAGTTCAATCCCAGCACTACATGCCACGCCAGCCCTACCTCTAGGGTGGGCTGGGCTGGCCACAAAAAAGAAAAAGAAAAAGAAAAATATTTTTCAACGAAATTGGATCTTTATCTCACAACATATACAAAAATCAACCTGAAGTGGATAAAAAGACTGAACTATAAGTCCTGAACTATAAAAATGCTAGAAGAAAACAGGAAGAAATCTCCTTGATGTTTGTCAGAAAAGTGATTTTTTTGGACAGATCTCAAAAGTACACATAACAAAAAACAGATGAACAAAACTGCATCAAACCAAAATGCTTCTGCGCAGCAAAGGAAACCATAGAGTAAAGAGATAGAATGTTCTCAAATTATAAACCCAGTAAGGGACTAATGATCCAAAACACAATGTAAAGAACTCAAATAATTCAATAGCAAGAAAAACTGATTTAAATAAGGAGAGAATTTAGTAGACATTTCCCAAAAGAAGAGATATAAACAACAAATATGTGGGAAAAAAACTCACCATCTCTAGTCACCAGGGAAATACACATTAAAACCACAAGGAGATATGACCTCACATCTACTGAGATTCTATTATGTTTTGTTTTGGTTTGGTTTGGTTTTTGTACCAGGGATCGAACTCAGAACCTTGTGTTGCCAGGCAGGGACTTACGCTGCTGAGCTATACCCCTGGTCCAAGATTCTCTTACCAAAACTACAAAGGATAAGCATCAAGGAGAATATGGAAAGTGGGGGGGGGGAACCTTGTATTGTACTGAGGGTAGTGCAAATTAGTACATTCATTTTGGAAAAAAGTATGGAGAAGTCTCAAAAAAAAAAACCTAAAAATAGAGTCATCATATGATTCAGCAATCCAAATTCTGGGCATATATTAAAAGGAACTGATTTTGCTATGAATGCCAAGGAACCATCTGCACTGTTGTGGTCCCTGCAATATTACTCCCAGTAGCCAAGATACAGGAGCAACTTGTGCGTCCACTCATGGGTGGCTGGATAAAGAAAATGTGGTACGCCTATTCACGGGCGCACTGTTCCATAAAAGAAGGACACTCTGTCATCTGTGGCAACATGGGTGAAGCTGGAAGATACTGGGCTGGGTGAGATAAGCTACGCACAGAAAGACAAATGCTGTTGATCTCACTGCATGTGGAAGTTGGTCTTACAGAGACAGCGAGTAGAAAGGTTGACTACTGGAGGCTGAAGCTACAAAGAAAGGGTGGGGGGAGGGCAGAGATTAATCAAAAGACACAATTAAACTGGAGGAATAAGTTTTAGTTATCTATTGCACCGCATGAGGACCACAACTAATAATAATGTATTATATATTTCAAAATTGCTAAAAGGATAGCTAATTCTTTGTTCATAAAGATGTAGCTCATTATTGGTGGCTAGCATATTTTAACAGATAAATGTATTTAAATAGTGCATAGGTGACAGCATGACTGTAGCACTGGTAATTAGGTAGCCAATTCAACTGGAAACCAACTGGTAACAAGGTAACTGTCTAAATATTTAAAATTCGGCTCTTGTCGGATCATCCTTTGTTTGATCACCTATTGGGGAAATAAAAGCCTGCTGGTCACAACTGAAATTATGAAGGCCACATCTGATATCCATCATGAGAGGTTTCTTTCAGGTGGATTAAGCCTCCCATTCAAGGGCAAGCCTAAGCTTGTAGCCTGCAGCACCACTCTCCTCCCCACTGACCAGTGCAGTCAGTGTGCGCTTCACACCAGGCCGCAGCGTCCAAGGCAACCCACTCCAATGAGACTAGCGTTGTTGGCCTTCACAGAAATGGAAGCAGTGGGACCCAACTGACACTCAGCTGCAGCGCCAAACCCCACGCTGTTGGTCATCTGACATCCAAGCAAGGTTTACTAAAGCACCCAGAGTGTCACGTGCCTTCTGATATATACTGATCCTTCAAATTCTGTCCCCTCGTTGACATCAGTGTGGAGCTGGAAGTCCCAAGTCCCATCGTCCAATGCAAAGTTATTCTTGGTGCCTTTTGATTTTGTACTATCAAAGATTATCTGGTACCCAACAGGTGCTGGGATTACAGGTATGTGCCACCACATTTGGCCACAATTATTACTTGTTAGTTAAAACAATTTTGGGGGGTTGGGGAAATAGCTCAGTGGCCTAAGCACCTGCCTGGCAAGTGCAAGGACCTGGGTTTGATCCCCAGCACCACATGCCATGCTACTGTGCTGGCCACCAAAACCAGGCATGGTGGCGCATGCCTGTAATCCCAGCATAGGGAGGCTGAGACAGGAGGATCACTACAAGTCTGAGCTGCATAGCAAGACCCTCTACCTACCAAATAAATGAATACATAAATAAATAAGTTTTTAAAAGAATTTTTAAAATACATAAAGCACAAAAAGATATCTTTCACAGGAGCAATCAGTACTGCAATATATTAGGAACTCATTTCACTGAGACGATGCCATACCAAGGCTCCAAGCCTCCCCTGGACCAGCATCACCACCCCCAAGATGCAGCATCTGGACACCAGGCCACAGACCCAGCTCCACTCCAGGCATCGCGTGGCTTCCCTGCTCCTCATTTGATGTGCTTTCTTTTCTCCACTGACAAAGAGCTGAGTTATCGAAACTCCCAGACTGTCACACCCTCTCCCACTTCATGTTCCCTACAATCTGCAGACTCTGCACTCCAAAACTTACACACAAGCTAGAAAGTTCTTTAATGACTTACCTACACTACAGATGGGAAACCAGGCTCCGGCAGGTAGAGCAGCTGTCCAGGGCCACACTGTGGTCTGCCTCTGGGGCTTCTCCTCCTGCTGCATCTCCATGGCCCCTTGGCCCCACGGGGCCCTTGCAAACAGGTTTCCCTGTGTCCCACAGAGAGACAGAGCTCACAGGAGTCAGGGAGGAACTCTCCAGAAGAACAGCTCCTCCGAGAGCAGCCCAGCCCAGCTGAGCTCTCCACACCAGCTCTGAGCCACGCATAGTCACACCTCTGGGGTTCACGGAGCTCTCCTTCTAGCCCTCCTGGCTGAGAGCTCCCTACAGATCAATGCAGGTCTAATGTCCTCTTATGTCCCCAGGGCCAGCTGCACACAGATGAAGGAGTCCAGGCCTGCAGTCAGAGAGGCTGGGTTGAAATACTCCCATCTAAAGCCAGCTAATCCCCAAGATCACAGAGGGCATTTCCTCAGCCACCTGCCTGGCCCCTAGCCGTGCGGGTCAGCATGGACTGCCTTTGTTCTGAGAGGTATTTGCAGATGTTCACATGTCCTGGATCAGAACAGCTCCTTGGAGTGGGGCATGGTAGCACACTACTGTAATCCCAGTACTCAGGAGGCTGAGGCAGGAGGAATGTTGCGAGTTTGAGACCAGCCTAAGCTACAAAGTGAGCTCCAGGCCAGACTGAACTGCATAGTGAAACCCTGTCTTAAAAAGATAAACTAACAACAAAAAAGCTCCCTGGGGAGAGTAGACTAGGAAAGGGGTGACTTCCTCCCAGAGGCTGGCTGCTGGGTTTGGACGATGCTTGCTGGATGGTGCTTCTGAGCAAGGAGTATGCACACCAGGGCAGGAGGAAGACGGCTCGAAGGACAAGTCACAACGACACGGCACTGCCTGCACAGCCCAAACGCCCTGCTCCTAGCTTCCTCTGCCCTTCCTGCGGCTGCCATCTCTTTGGTAAATGCAGTGACTTGGAGGTCTGATGAGTGAGCACCTGTCACCCCTGCCAGAACAGGAAAGGCCCCGAGATTAGGGGGCGCACACTGGTCCCGGTTTGTCTAGGTGCACGCAGCGCACAGGCCCAGCGAGGTCTTGGAGCCCCAAGGTCCCCTGAGGTGTGGGCAATCAGAGGCTCAGGGTGATGTCAGCCATAGAGGCTGAGGAGACTGAGGAGCTCAGCCTGCAGCCTGAGTGCAGTCAAAAGGCGGTGGACACTGTGCTGACTGAGCACCGTGAGAGGGACCCCAAAGGGTACTCTGGGGACGACTCTTCAGAGCAGATGTTCAGGGAAAGGAGCGAGGGCTGGGTTGAGACCCGGAAGGCCGGAGCACAGCTGGGGAGAGTGCTCCAGGCAGGACAGGCAAGGGCCAAGCCCAAGGTGGGAGCACGCTGGGGGTGTCAGAGAGACGAACAAGGCAGCCCCTGAAGACAGGCTTCTCGGGGCTCGAGGACTGCTGTGAGCACCTGGGAAGCCCCTGGAGGGTGACTTCAACACGGTGTGATGCTCTGAGGACAGAGCTGTGCCAGTTCATGCTCTGCAGACCCTGTGGCCTGGCCCTTCCTGTGTCCCGGAGCTGCCTGAGGTGGGCCCTGGGCGGGTTGACTGCACCACGGCCCAGCTGCAGATCTGGCGTGTCCTTCCTGGCTGCTTCCTCCTTGCTGCCAGAGAGTCAGGATGGTAGTAGAGAAGACACCATGGATATGTCCCCAGCTCAAGGAAATGTCACCACTGACTGCTCAACGCAGGCTCCCGAGAGTCTCTTCAGAGAAGGCTGGGCAAGGGGCCTACGCTGGCCACTAAGCACTAGTCCCTGTCCCAGGCCTCGGTGTTGGGGTCCAGCATTTGTACAGACAGAATCCCGTTAGCCCCGGGAAATAGCCTGGGCCCTAAGACCCAGATGAGTAGTAGGAAGGAATGGCAGGCAGAGGCAGGCGGGTGTGGGGGACCTGGAGTGACCAGGAGTGGGGTGTGAGGTGTCCCCTGTGGGAACAGTGCTACCACAGGCAGGGTCACAGGAAAACGCAGTTCACATGCAGCCAGATGGAAGTCTCATTCCAAACGGGGTCTGCAAACCTGGCCTGCCCTCTGCTTAGATATGCCCACCCCCAGCTTGAATCAGAAGGATGAGGGGAAGTGTAATGTCACATGACATTTGAAAACTATCCAAAGATTCCAACACATATTTGTACCAATTCCTCGGGAGGAATGTAGTTACTATGTGTCACAAACACATACCAAGAAAATCTGAAAATTGTGGACTGAAGTCTCGCTCGCACAAGCCACGCTCACTTGTCAGCCTTCTCCGAGGCCAGAGCTGGAGCTGCCACAAAGCCTACAGAACTTCAGATCAGAAGCCTGTTTGCTGACCCCTGGCCCCGCCCTTCTCCACAGAGAGAACGATTTTCCCTTCTTCATTAAATCCTCAAACAGCCATTATGATCTTCCCCACCTCCAGGCTCAGGAAACCAAGTCTCAAACAGGTGAAATCAGGATTTGAACACAGATCCATCACATTTCTTGCACTGCAGACAGGAGGAAACTGACCTTGACCTCCGAGGCCTCAGGAAGAGCCACCTCCACCACTCCCAGGCAGGAAAGAGGCCCTGCGCACTTGGCCTGAGTGGATGACTCAGTTTTGAATCACAAAAACAAACAGAGAAGTCTGTCTGGCCCAGCCACACTCCCTGGGGGGTGGGGAGGGCAGGGAGCAGGACCTGGCTCTTAGGGACCGGATACTGGACCTCAGCCTGTCCCCTGGCGACCAGGGTATGGTGCCCCCACAACAGAGGGCAGCTTGCCCTCCAGCAGCTGGTGGGGGGCAGCAGAGCCTGAGCGCCCCTACCCACCCCACGCACCCGTGCCCCACCCGCCCCTGGTCAGGCCCTGCTCCTCCCCCACTCAGCTCTGCAGCTGGGACTGCTCCCCGGCACCCCCCAGCCCACAGGCTCCTCTGTGCCACTGGGCGCCTTGCCCTGGCCCGAATGGCCTCACACGTACTTCACCAGGTACAGCGCAGGACGCCCAGTGCAATGCAAATTTCGAATAAACAACCAGGTATGTGCCGGACAGCTCTCAGACAGACTTACAGTAAGGAAGTACTTCACAGCTGGGCACGGCCTACAATCCCAGCGACACAGGCGGAGGCAGGAGGGTCCTAAGTTAGAGAACAGCCTGGACAATTTAACAAAACTGTATCCCAAAATAAAAATAAAATACAATCTGAGGATATAGCACAGGGGAAGAGTGTCCCTGGGTTCACTTCTAAGGAACACCAAAAAAAAGTATTTGCCCTTTACCAGAAATTCAGATTTCACTGGGCATCCTGAATTTCTGTTTGCTAAATTTGCTTCCTTCCTTCCCCCTCTAACTTCACTCTTCGTCTTCCGGCCCCATGATCTGCCTTAATTCTGGAACTTACAGGGCCCTTCCCACCACACCAGGCCTCCTCCAGCCCCTTCCTTCCAGCACATGCAGACGCCAGCAAACGTCACTTCCCTGGGATTGGCCCCAGCCTCCCTGAGAAGATCAGGCTCCCCCTTCCCACCTATGTCTTAATCACCTGTGTGGTTTGTGCGCTCAGGTGAGGGCTGCTAGTGTTGTGCCCACTCTGACCACACGTGCACCCACGAGAGCAGGAAGGAGCCTGCCCCGACTGTTGCTGCGCCTCCTGCCCCCAGCACGGTGACCCCACGCTGCAAACCTCAGTAAACAAGTGTCCGCTGCCCAGAACAGGGCCAGCAGAGCCAAGTGGGAGCTCCGCCCAGCCCCGATTCCACAAGCGCCGCAGCAGCCCCACACCCAAGGAAATCGCAGGCCTCTTGTATGCTGTGGGCAGGGACGGGGAGAGTCCACCATGGGGGAGAGTCCACAGAGGGTATCTGCTCTGGGGAAGTAAAGCATGAGGAGCCTGCATTATAACTCACAGCCCGCAATGCATCCTTTGTAAAGTTTTGTTTTCCTGTCAGGAAAAACAGATCTCTTTCCCAGAGTTGCCTGCTTGGAGGAACTAAGGGAGCTGGAAAAACTGACCAGCATTTGGCTCCAAGGTTCTTCTGAGAGTAGCAGGGAGAAGCCTGTGAAAATAACCAAGGGGCCAAACTTCAGGCTGAGCGCTGCCCAAGTGCCTACACTTTCTCATCTGCCCAAATGATGTCCTTTGGTGTGGGTGTCCTACAGCGGAGGGCACTGAGGCGTGTGTGGACTCCTCTCCCCACGGCCAGGCAGCTAGAAGTCAGCAGAGCCAGCTGACATGAGGTGCTGGCCCAGTTTTCTTCTTTTCCCCTTCTCTGCAACAACAGATCCAGAGGCAAAAGACACTGGGGGAACCCAAACCAGAGGGTTCTACTCCTGCTCATGACTAAAATTCAACTGAAGAATCCCCCAGAGAGCACAGGGATAGGTCCTGGGTGTGCGGCACAGACTACCCCTGAAGATGCTGCAGGGTGGGCCCAAGCAGAGGGGCAGCGACACAGAGGCAGCTCTGGTCAGTGGGGCTTCTGGCCTGAGGCTAAGGGTAGCTGGCACACACAGAGCAGGGCTCCGGGTAAGGGGACAATGAGGGGACCCAGGTAACCAGAAAGCTGAGGAAGGAAGATAGAAAGTTCAAGCCCAGTCTGTGCAACTTCACAAGACTCTAGCCCAAAATGAAAGTAGGAGAGGGCTAGGGATTAGTGGGAAGGTCCTGGGTTCATTCCCCAGTAACACACACACACACACACACACACACACACACACACACACAGAGGAGCAGAGAGGAACTCCCCAAATTCTGTCACCCAATCACTGGCTGACCCCTGACAGACCCAAAGATGTGAGCTCAGACCGAGATGAGACAGTTGTCCTAGTAACAGAGTGTGAAGTGTGGTCCCCCAGCTAAATGGCTACTAAGACAGGAGAAACCGAAAAGGAACAGAACCATCACAGAACAATATCAAAATCCTAGAGTCTTCACTATTTAACATTCATTAGACCCAGAGTATTTGTTCGCTGCTGCCGATGCGCTGTCACCAGCTGGCGGGCCTAAGAGGCGCACCTCTGCTCTCTCAGAGGCCTGCATGGCGGAAGGCTAACCTCTGTCAAAGGCTGCAGTCCTCCTGGAGGCACCAAGGGAAAGCCGTGCTCCAGCCCTCTTCAGCTGCCAGAGGCACATGCCTTCCTCAGCCTGGAAGCCGCACCCCGCCACTGGGACCCCTTTCGCTCAGCCTGGGAGCCGCACCCCGCCACTGGGACCCCTTTCGCTCTCGCATGGTCCCTGCTTCTGCTCTAGCCCTCTGGCTTCCCCGTGTCAGGAGCCCTTGTGACCACAGTGGACGCCTAGGGTAACCCAGCGTGGTCACCCCAGCTCCCAGTCCTTAGTCACCTCCATGGGGGGCAGAAGGTGGAGACGACCAAGGTGTGACCGGGAAAACCGACGTGGGGAAAACGAGAAATGCAATCAACTCTCAAGAGAGTTTATCTTGGAAGTGATCTCAAGTCAACTTCTCAAAGTAGAATACAAAGGTTTACCACAACTACTAAAACTATTCTGATGAAGTTTTAAAATGGTATGTGCATATACATATTTATAATTAATTAAAAAAGCAGACAGTCTCTTCAGAGAATTAGAAGCAATACAAGAGACCAAATGGAAATTTTAGAACTAAAAAGTTTAGTTTGCGGGGGATGATGATTATTTACTTATTTATTTATTTGGTACAAGGTCTTCCTACGCAGCTCACACTCCTAGTGATCCTCTTATCTCAGCTTCCTCAGCGCTGGGATTACAGGTACGCACACCTGGGGTACCAGGGCTGGCCCAGCATTCAGCACCAGGATTGAACTTGGGTCCTTCCGCTTGCCAGGCAGGTGCTTAGATCCCTGAGTTATCTCCCCAGCCCCCTCAAATTTTAGTTTCTGAATTGAAAACCTCACTGGGTGAATGGTTCACAATCATATGGAGAACAGAGGAAGGACTATGTGAATTTAAAATCAGATTAACGGGGCCGGGGAGATGGCTCAGTGGAATAAGCGCTTCCCTGGCAAGCGCAAGGGCCTGAGTTCAATCCCCGGTTCCACAAAAAAAAAAAAAAAAAA
>NW_004524653.1:391656-394352 GCF_000260255.1 Octodon degus
CCCGGTTCCACAAAAAAAAAAAAAAAAAAAAAAATCAGATTAACAGAAATTAGCCTGTGTGAAAAACTGAGCTTAAAAATGATTTAAGGAGCTCAGGAACTCATTTAAATATCAGGGTGTCCCACATCCTTGTAAATGGTATCCTAGGAGAGGAAAGAAATAATCAGGCAGGAGTACTAGCTGAAGACAAAACAGACACACTGCTGCAGAGTTAGTGAAAGCCAGAGCTGCGCTGATGCAGAGTGTTCCGTGAGCGCCAAAAATCCGAAACCAAGGAACTAGTCAAACTGTCAAAAGCCAAACTGAGAAACACAATTTGAAAGTGAGATGAGAAAAGCAACACACTGCACACAGGCCGTCAACAGTCCTGCGCAGGGCTGACGTCCGCATCGGCAACCACGGTGTCAAGAAGGCACAGAGAAACATCTTTAAAGTGATTTTTTAAAAATACCTCTCAGAGGGCCGGGGAGATGGCTCAGCAGAATAAGTGCTTCCCTGGCAAGCTCAAGGGTCTGAGCTCAATCCCCAGTTCTGAAAAAAGGAAACCCTCTCAGGGCCAGCCA
The DNA here is from genome assembly GCF_000260255.1 of Octodon degus. Lineage (NCBI taxonomy): Eukaryota > Metazoa > Chordata > Mammalia > Rodentia > Octodontidae > Octodon > Octodon degus. The sequence goes on from NW_004524653.1 coordinate 392,220, forward strand.
GAGTGGATTACGGCGCCCGCTTAGGCAGATGCAGGAACTGGGGTTTGATTCTCGGTGTGCCGACCCCTCCCCTGGGCTGCACTAAGACAGGGATGGAGACTGGGCGTGGTGTCGCACGCCTGTGGTCCTAGTGCTTGGGAGGCTGACAACAGGAGGATCACGGCAAGTCTGATCTGCGTAGTGAGACCCTGTACACCCTGTACTAAAATACAGAAAAACATTAAAAAAAAAAAATAAAGAATAACCTCTCAACCAAGAATTTTGAACCCAGTAAAAATAGCCCTCAAGAACAAAAATAAATAAATAAATAAATAAAGACATCTCAAAAACAAAAGCTAATGGCAGTTGTTGCTGGCCATACAAGAAATGCCGAGTGAAGTTCTCCTACCTGAAATGCAAATCCCCGGGAGAGGGGGAATGTTAAATACATGAGCGTCTGAGACCCGAGGATCAGTGGAACAGATTAGAAGGTGCACACACAACTACAAACACACTCAGCCACCTCATCTTCGACAAAGAAGCCAAACATTCACCGGAAGAAAGATAGGCTCTTTACTACATGGTGCTAGAAAACGTGGCTCTCTGTATGCTGAAGACTAAAGCCAGATGTGTGTCTGTCACCATGCACTAAGCCAAAGTCAAAATGTGTAAAGGTCGACATAGAAAGGCAGGATAACACAAACTATTGGAGGAGAAAGTAGGAAGAAATCTTGAAGGAAGAAGTGCATGCAGATCTCATGAACAAAACCAAAACCGTGTGGGAATTACTTCAAAGAATCAACGACTGGGACTGCATCTTATTAAAAAGCTTTTGCACATCAAAAGAAATCACCAACAGAAGAAACGAAAACACAAAGTGGGAAAAAATTTAGCCAACTGTCCCTCAGACAAAGGACTTACATCTAGTGCCTACGAAGAATTGAAAAAAAAAAAAATAAGAGCCCTGAAATTCAAAGATCCAACCCAAAAATGGGCACCTGAGATGAATCAATATGTATTTCTTGGATGTGAAAATAAAAATAGTAAATAAATGTATGAAAAAATGTTCAACAGCATTAGACATGTGAGAGATGCAAATTAAAACAACACTGAAATTCCATCTCACCCCAGAAAAAATGGCTATCTTGAAGAAATAAAAGGGACTGTGGGGAAAAATGAAGCTTTCTCCACTGTTGGTGGGCATGTAGACGTGTTACCACTGTGGAAATCAGTGTTTTTCCTAAAAGTGTAGGATTAGAGGTTTTGGTTGACCCAGCTATTCACCTTCTTTTTCCCAAAAGAATTAAAAACAGCATACCACAGTGATACAAATACACCCAAGGTTATACCAGCACAATATGGAAAAGAGCTAAATCTTGGAAACCATTCAAATGCTCATCACCTGAAGAATGGATAAAAAAGATGTGGCATCTCTTGTACAGCAATTAACCACTAGGAAGAATGTATGCAATGTGTGAATTATTGCAACTGTCCTACCAATTTGATTTGAAACTGTCTCATTGCTATTTGTTTATCAATAAAATTATGGGAAAAAAGGATGTGGCATTTTTTATACAATAGAGTACTACTCAGCTATCAAGAAGTATAAATTGGACACTTTGATAGGTAATTGGAATCTACTTGAGATTATGCCCCTAAGTGAAATAAACCAGACACACATGTTTAAATACCATAGTCTCCCTAGTGTTAGAAGCTCAGATAGTAAATAAGATCTAAAATGTACAATAGATATTAGGAAAAAGCTACTCCAAAAGAAAGAGAAACTGGGATGGAGAAAGAAGACAAGAAGGCAGATGTGAAGGTTTGTGTTTAGTCGTCCCCCCAAAGCTGTATACAGTCATGGGACGGCTTCTGGAGTTTGTGACTCATCCATGAGCCAATGCTGGGAGTATAGGTGTGAGAGCCCTGGGCCAGACACTCTGCACTACAATGTAAGGAGGAGGGAGAGGCTGGCCAGCTGCCTGGGCTACTGCCACCCACTTTGCTCTTTGCTCTTGGCTGCCGCCATGAATGGCTGCCCTCTGCCATGTGCCGCTCTGCCTTGGAGCCAGCTGAGTATGGACTGAAACCTCCAGTAACTGTGAGCTAAATAAACCTTTCCTTCCTTCATTTTGGGAGTTGAGTATTTGTCCC
>NW_004524653.1:394452-403428 GCF_000260255.1 Octodon degus
TAAGCTAGTTATACTACTAATTTCTATTAGTTCATTGAAAAGAAAGGTTTGTGCTTATATTGTTTGATCAATTTTTCATACCTATATCTTATAATCTGAGCAACCTCCTTTGAAGATAACAACACATAATGTATTAGCCATTGTCATTCTCCTACTATCTTGTTTTGAAATTTTGTACCTTTTTATTATTTATTTCTCTTTAAAATTATTCATGTAAAATAAAGAATGCAAAAGCACAGTGTTAGATCCTGCAACCTTTCTGTATGTTACGTGGAATTGTGCAATGTCAGCAGCAAGTGGAATGTGAAAAGCGAAGGGTGGGATTCTAATCCTTAGAGCACCTATTAGAAGAATAAGGTTAAAAAAAGGACAACTAAGAGCTGGCCAAATAGCTCAGCGGATTAAGGCACCTGCAAGCAGACACAGGGGCCAGGGGTTCGATCCCTGGGCCTGCCTGCCAGCCCCGCCCCCGGGGCATGCTGAGATGGCAATTGAGACTGAGCGTGGTGGTGCACGCCTGTAATCCCAGCACTTGGGAGGCTGTAAACTTGCAGATCGCTAAGAGTCGAATCTAGTAGTGAGACCCTGAACACCCTGTAGACCCGTCCCTAAAAAAAAAAAAAAAAAAAAAAGGACAACTAAAAATAAACAAGAAAATAAATTAGGTCAGGGAGATGGCTCAATAAGCGCTGCCCTGGCAAGCGTAAGGGCCAGAGTTCAATCCCCCGATCCGCCAAAGAAAAAAAAAAAAGAAACTCTTTGGGCTGGTGAGATGGCTCAGTGGTCTAAGGCACCTACTTAGAACAAACTAAGCTAAACAAAGCACAGGGACCGCGGTTCAATCCCCCAGCACCACATGCCAGCCAGCCCCACCCCCTAGTGGGCTGAGCTGACCACACACGAAAGAAAGAAAGAAAGAAAGAAAGAAAGAAAGAAAGAAAGAAAGAAAGAAAGAAAGAAAGAAAGAAAGAAAGAAAGAAAAAGAAAAGAAATTAAATGATTCTAAGGAAGTCTAAGGAAAATAAGAACTTGCTGGGAAAAAAGAGAGAGAGAAACTCTCCAGGAATTAAGAGGGAACTGACAGGAAAACTAGAAACCACAGAGAAGCTGGAGAAACAGGACAGGACACAGACAAAAATAGAGAAGTTATTAAGAAAGAAACCCAGCTCCCAAGTGGAAGACCTAGCTCTGCCAACACAGGGTAAGCCAGAGAGGACCAGGAGCTCCAGGGAGAGATGACGGGCCAGGAGCTCCAGGGAGAGATGACGGGCCAGGACAGAAAGGCTCACCCCAACAGCCCAAAGCTACTTTAAACCACAAATCCTGTCTGAGGGTTCATTCTGAAAGTGACTCTTCAGAAACCCCATTGTGTGTCCACCATATTTAAGAGCACTTTGTCACGAACTCTTTTGGGAAAGGGTTAATTGTTCAAAACTGAGCTAAAGAACAACTATTGTATCCACCAGGATTTCTGGTATCTCAGCACCTGCCACAGGGACTGGGCAGGAGATGGCACAAGAGCCAGCCACAGAGAGGGGAAGGCTAGACACAGAAGCCCCCTGAAAGATCTAAGCTCTCCTCCTCCTCCTCCTCCTCCTCTTCCTCCTCCTCTTCTTCTCTTCTTCTTCTTCTTCTTCTTCTTCTTCTTCTTCTTCTTCTTCTTCTTCTTCTTCTTCTTCTTCTTCTTCTTCTTCTTCTTCTCTGTTATTTTATCACTTTTCTCTCCTCATCTTTATTCTTCACATTTCACTTCTTTCATTTTTCATTCCCTCCATCATTACTAGTATTACTATTAAGCTTTATTAATCTTTAGAAGTTAATTCTATGCTACTATTGTTGAATACTTTTGTATTTTAAAGATAGCATAGTTACTGCATTTACTAGATATTTAGTGTATGTCAATATTTGATTTTGTCTTTGAGTCTATATTATAATAAAGATTTTCTTCTATTGTTAAGGATGGTGTAGGGCTAGCCCTTACTCATTTTGTGGTTTGCCAATATCCAGCTTATCTTTCACTCTTTGCTTATTGTTGGCTTTCTGCTACTGTCAGGATGGCATAGTTTTGTGCTACTTTTACTGTATGCCAATCTCTGGTTCCTCCCTGCATCATCAATAGTACTCCATCCACATCCAGAGAGCTGAATGCTAGGCCAACTACACCACAGTATTGCTCCCCCAAGCTAACAAGGGTGGTCAGAATGTAGGACGGAGGCAAAAGCCTAGAGCCACCACACCCAGAGTGGATCGCTAAAATAGACACTGACTAAAGAGGTCCTCCATGAGCAACAAAACCTTCCCACTGTCATCAACGCACAAACTTCCATACACACATACACACACACACACGGGGGGGGGGGAATGAGGGACAGGTCTCCAACAAGTCCCAAGTCACACCCCCTCCAAGCTGATGCATGGGACATCAATGAGGCAGAAACAAAAAGGCAAATACTTGAGTTCTATGAAATGACAGAAAAGAAGACAAGGAATCAGTTGGATAATGTGCTCATCAAGCTCAAAGATAATGGGCTTAATAAACAAAAGGATCCATAAAAAAAATAATACTCAATGCTAGCTGAGCTAAACAAAACAATCTGAAATATCAGTGGCCCATTAAGAAAAGAATTAGAGTCTACAAAAAAGATGACAAACCCAAATTCAGAAGATCAAAATGTCTAAGCAGAAGTGCCAAATTTGAGTACAATGTGAGAACGAGAAGATGGGGTGGATATAGGTGACCACATGCCCACAGATGCCTTAAATACAAGAGGACATAGGAATGTGATCCAACAGCCCCTCCGTGATGCAAACACTAACGAAAGGTTAATAAGAATTAGTGAAAAGTCAGGTGACAGTACAAGTGACAACAATGTATTTAGAAAAATAATAGCAGAAAACCTTCCAAATATGGGTAGAAGAAAACCTTAACACATAGGTAAATGAGGTATACACAACTCCAAATAGCCACAAATCAGAAAAGAATCTCTCCATGTCATATCATAGTCAAAATTCTGGAAGTCCAACACATGAGCAGAATCTTACAAGTTGTTAGAGAAAAGCAATGGCTCATGTATAAAGGTAAGCCCGGGCCAGGGAGATAGCACAGCAGTCTAAGCACCTGCCTGGCAAGTGCAAGGACCCAGGTTCGACCCCTGTTATTGCATGTTGTGTTGCCACAGAAACCTGGATGCACTGTGCAAGCCCCAAAACTGAGTGTGGTGGTGTGCTCCTGTAATCCCAGTGCTGGGGAGGCTGAGACAGGAGGATCACTATGAGTTCCAGCTGTGTAGTGAGACACTGTATCCAATAAGTAAATGAATCAGTTTATAAAACCAAAACAAAAATCCTTAAACGCCTAGGGAGCTTGAAGTGAAGTGTCCAAACCTTAAAAGAAAACAATTTCCAACCCAGATTAATATATACTACAAAACTATCTTTAAAACTTAATAAAGAAACACAGTCTTTCCAGGACAATGATCACATTAAGAAAGTCATGACCACCAAACCAGCAACCCCCGCAAAACAATTCTCAAGGATATCCTAGAAAGAGACAATGAAACCAACAACCTCAAAATTGCAATTGAATGAGTACAACAGGGAAGGTGAACAATTATGTAGAAGGGGATATAAGAAGCAACAACAGGAAAATTATACAATGCTGGAAATCAGTTGATAACCTTCAGTTATAACTCTCAAAATGAATGGTCTCAACTCCACAATCAAAAGACACAGATTAGCAGATTGGATTTCTTTTTTAAATCCAATGATATGCTATGTATAAGAAACACATTTAATCCCAAAACAAATTCAAATTCTAAAAATCAAATAGTAGAAAAGATGTTCTAGCACCAGGAACCCCCAAAAATGCAGGCACAGCTATCCTATTTTTAGACAACATGAACTTTGAGGCAAACTGATCAGAAGAGGCAAAAAGTCACGATATTGGTTGATGGAATAATTCAACAGGAAGAGACCATAATTCAGTGTGTACTGAAAATTCATACAAAAGTCACTCGTGGACATAAAATAACAGACACACTCAACACAATTACAGTGAGGGACCTCACTGTCCCACTTTCACAAATAGTCAAATCAACTAGGCCAATTTTTTTTTTAAATCAGAGGTGAACCACACCTTTGAACAAGTGATCTTAATAGATATCTACAGAATGTTCCACCCAGTGACAGCGTACGTATTCTTCTTAGGAGCCCAAGAAACTTTCTCCAAAATAGACCACATACATGAAAGCAGGCTTCAGGACAAAAGAATCCAAATTAGCCCACACATATTATCAGATCATAGTCCAGTGAAAGTGGAACACATCTTCAAGGAACACACAGAAATTTTGCAAACACGTGGTGATTAAAGAATACACTCTGGAAGACTCAATGGTCACAAGGAAAATCAAGGAAGAAATTCATTCCTAGAATCAAACAATAATGCCAGTAAAACACACAGAACTGATGAGACATAATAATACTATTTTTAAGAGGAAGGTATACAGCTGTGAACCCTCACGTCCTAAAAACAGAGTGTACCCACACAAATAACCTAATGAAGTACCTTGAGGTTCTAGAAAAACAAGAACAATCTAAATCCCAATCCAGGACAAGGAAGAAAATTATAAATATTAGAGCAGAAAATAATGAATTTGAGACTAAAAAAGTACTAAAAATACAAAAAAAATTAAGCGACAAATTAACAGCCAGTTCTTTAAAATAATAAACAAAATAGACAAACTCTTAGCCAGTCTTACCAGAAAAAGAAAAAAAAAACAACCATATCAATGCAATTGGAAATGAAAGACAAAATCAAAATGGACACCTCTGAAATTCAGAATATTGCACATACTTTGAAAAGTTGTACTCTGATAAACTGGAGAATCCAGAAGAAATTAATAGATTCCTAGATATGTATTAATTACCCAAATTGAACCGTGAAGATATAAAATCTGAATAATATAATGACATTGAGGATTGTAATAAAAAATTTTTTTGAAAACCTACCAACTAAGAAAAGCCCAGGATCTGAGGGATTTACTGCTGAATTCTACAAGAACCTGAGGGAAGATGTAATACAGATAGTCTTCAAACTCATTAATGAAATTGAAAAGGAAGGACTACTTCCAAAATCATTTCTCAAAGCTAATTATCATCCTAATTCCAAAACCTGATAAAGATCCAACTAAAAGGGAAAACCACAGGCCAGCACATTTGTCTAGCAAACGTAGATGCAAAGATCTTCAACAAGATTCTGGCCAACAGAATGCGACAAGTTATCAAAAAGATCATGCACCATGACCAAGCAGCTTCACCACAGGGACACAAGAACAGTTCGGCACCCACAAATAAATAAATGCAACACACCACATAAATAGAAGCAAGAACAAAAATCGCATGATCATCTCAATAGATACAAAAAAACAACCTTTGACAAAATTCAGCGTGCATTCATGTTAAGGTTTGTATCTCAGTGTTCCCACAACGCCTCACGTAGTCATTGGAAAGGATCCTAGAGTTTGGGATTAACTCATAATCCAGAGCTGGGATTATGGTTGAGTGCTACTGGGATTATGGGTATGAGTGCTACACCTATGGATAGACTGAATGCAATGTAAGGAAGGGAGAGAGGCTTGCCTCTGCCTCTGCTGCTGCTGCTGCTACTGCCCCTGCCTTCTTCTACCATCATGAACTGCTGCCCCTGTGCCATGTGCCGCTCTGCCTTGGAGCCAGCCAAGTATGAAGTGAATCCTCCACAAACTGTGAGCTAAATAAACCTTTCCTTCCTTAATTCTGGATGTTTGGTCCCAAAACAAGAGAAAAGTAAATGAGGCAATTCATGAAAAAAAATAGGTATAGAAGGACCTTACCTCAATCTGATAAAAGTTTTTATGACGAACCTACTGCCAACACCATCTTAACTGAAGAAAAGATAGGAGCTTTCCTCATAAAACCAGGAACCAGACAAAGATGTCCACTATCACCACTTTTGTCCAACACAGTACTCAAAACGCTATCCAGTAAAGCCTTTTTTTTTTTTTTTTTTTTTGGTAGAACCAGGGATTGAACTCAGGCCCTTGCCCTTGCCAGGCAAGGGCTTATTCTACTGAGCCATCTCCCCAGCCCCAAAGATAGATGAATGTGACCGACTTCACAGTTTTTTATTTTATTATTATTATTTTTTTTTTTTTTGGTGAAACCAGGGATTGAACTCAGGCCCTTGTGCTTGCCAGGGAAGCACTTATTCCACTGAGCTATCTCCCTAACCCCTCAAAACGTTATCCAGAGCAATCAGGCAAGACAAAGAAATAAAAGGGATATGCACAGGAAAAGAGGAAGTCAAATTGTCAGATGACATAGAAGAACCCCCCAAAAAGCCAACAGAAGACTCCTGGAACTAATGACCAAATTCAGCAATGTAGCACACAAAATCAATACTGTCCCTGGCCTCACAGAGAAAGAAATTAGGAAACTAATACTATTCACAGTCGTGTCAAAAAAATTAAATGCTCAATAATTGACATAACCAAGGAAGTGTGAGACCCTTACAATGAAAATTATGGTATTCTGAAAAACGGGATAGATGAGGACATCAGAAAATCAAGAACTGGTTCTGGTTCTGGATAGGTGGAATCAGTATTTCCAAGTGGCCACGCTGCCCACATTGACACACAGATTTAATCCAATCCCAATTAAGATGCCAACTGCATTCCGCACAGAGCTAGGGAAGACAGTCCTGGTGGTCGCACAGAAGCTGAAGGTACCTAGAAAGGCAAAAGCAATCGAGGCAGCAAGAGCAAAAGAGGTGGCATCACAATCTCAGATTTTCAGTCACGTTACAAAGCAACAGAGATTAAAAAAAAAAATAGCACGATACTGGCACAAAAACAGACTGTGGGTAAGTGGAGCACAACGGAGGACGCAAAAGTAATCCCAGGTGCATTTGGCCATCTGATTTTTGACAATGGGATCAAAAACACGGTAGAAAAAGCAAATCAAGAAGCTGGATGTGGTAGTGTACACCAGTAATCCCAGTACTCAGGAGGACCACTGCGAGTTCAAGACCAGCCTGGGCTACAAAGTAAGCTCAAGGCCAGCCTGAACTGCATAGCAAGACACTGCTCCAAAAGACAAAACCAAACAAATAAACAAACAAGCAAAAATCAATAGAGGCAAAATTGTCTTTTTAATAAATGTTGCCCCCAAAACTGGCTATCAGGCTGGCGAGGTAGCTCAGTGGTCTAAAGCGCCTGCTTAGGCAAGCTTAGGCAAGCATGCAGGAACGGCAGTTTGATCCCCAGCACCACATGCCAGGCCAGCCCCGCCACCAGCGTAGGCTGAGCCAGCCACAAAAAAAAAAAAGAAAAAAACCTGGATATCCGCGTGCAGAAGACTGAAGCTAGCCCCATTATCTCTCCTCATGTACCGAACTAAAATTAAAATGAACTGAGATCTAAATACTAAAGCAGAAGCGATTTACTGGAGGATTAAAAATAGGCAAGCGAAGACCTTCTGAACAGCACCTCAAATTGGACAAGAATCAGCAAATTAAAATGAAAAGAGTCAACAAACTCTTGATGGATTAATCAAGTTAAAAAGCTTTGGCTTGGTAAAGAAATAACCAACAGAGTGAAGAGACAAGCTACAGAATGGAAAAAACTTCCACCTACTGCTTGGATAGAGGATTAATATCTATAATATGTAAATAAAAAAAAACTAGAGTCCCCTCCCAAATAAAAGACCGAATCAAAACAAAGGCAAGTACAATGAATAGACAATTCTCAGAAGAAGAAACAAAGGACTAATAAATGCATTTTTAAAAGTGCAACATCTCTGGCTATTAGAGAATGAAACTTAAAGCAACACAGAGATTCCATGTTCTTCTAGAAAGAATGGCTGCTCTCAAGAAACCAAGAATAACAAATGTTGGCGAGGCCGTGGGAAAAACGAGCCTTTCTATAGCGTTCCATTTAACCTAGTTATTCCCTTACAAGGTATCTTCCTGAAAGAGTTAAAAAAAAAAAGTCATATTAAAATCATATGTGCATACCCAGGTGTATAGCAACATAATTCACAATCGCTAAATCTTGGATGCAGCCTATGTAGCAATCAAGAGATAAACAGATAAAGAAAGTGTGTTTATATGCAACAGAGTACTGCTCTGCTCTAAAGAAGGGTATGTTTGAGTCCTCTGTAGGAGAATGTAGACACTGAGGCCATCCAAAGGGTTAGTAGAAATCAAGCTAACACACACGTTGAACTATCCCATAGCTTCTCTTAGACCAGAAACATGAAGCATAAATAAATGAAGGAGCAAAGCACTAGATAATAGGAAACAGGGGGATAGATCCTTTGTAGATGGAAAGGGACCAAGAGATGGATGAGGGGAAAGAGGGGAAGGGAAAGACATATCAAAAATATTAAAGTCAGGCCAGTCAAATAGCTCAGTGGATTAAAGCACCTACAAGCAGGCACAGGGGCCGGGCGCCCAATCCGCGGGCCTGCCGTGCTGGCCTCGCCCCCACAGCGCACTGAGACAGCGAGCGAAACTGGGCATGGTGGTGCGCCTGTAATCCCAGCTCTTGGGAGGATGTCAACAGGTGAATCACTAGAGTCCCATCTAGTAGTGAGACCCTGAACACCTTGTAGACCCTTCCCCGAAAATGCAAAAGTAAATAAATAAACAAAAATAAAACAAAACCAAAAAGTCACTGACAGAGCTACAGATGTATATTTCACGAGGATCAAATGGTCAACTGATCAAAAATATAAAAATTATAAATATCCGTGTATCTAGGAAGGCCTCGGAGATGATGAAGCTAGAGTAACAAAACTAAAGGGAGAGTCCCAAATTTTCTGATCAAGAAGATTATGGTGCCAAAGAGGAAAGTGATCAATGATGTAGAGTGTGCCTAAGGAGAGTCACATGGGGAGAAGACACTCTCTCAGGCTTTCACAGAGAGCACATTGGCCAAG
>NW_004524653.1:407858-446505 GCF_000260255.1 Octodon degus
ACTACTGGACTATATTGGATTGTTTTGCTGAATTCACATACCAATAGTATTTAGATGCCAGTGGAATACTCATCTCTGACAGGACTAAACAAAAAAGGGGATACAAAGGAAGGACCATTTTGTATCTGTACATACAGAATGGTTAGGATATATATACAGCTACCTTCTCTTAATTCAATGAGAAGAAGGATTTATACTAACAGTGTTTGGACAGGATATTATATCTGCATCTTGTACTATGATTGACCACTACAAAGACAACAATATGCAATGTATTAATTATTGAAACTGTCCCTTCTCACCCTGACTACTGTATATTCTGATACCTGTGAACTAAGCAACTACACTGAAGATGGTAATCTGTAATAGTAGTTTCATGCTTGGAGTGCCTGTCATTCCACTCTTCTGAATATAGGCTGCTTGTCATGACATGCCAGTCGCTGCTGTGCTGTCTCTCGGGTAGATGATTGTTCAAAAAGAAGGGGGTGGAGAATGAAGGCAAGAGACAGGAAAAGGGATGTTGTGGGACTGTATTGCTTCAAGGTTATATATGGTTAGGTTTTTGGACTTACGTGTAAACATAAGAAGTATGTAATTCTTTATGCCTATTTTTAAAATATATTCTAATTTTTAAATGGTTTTTCATCATATTCTGTAGGGACTTAAGGTTCAACATATCAGTACTTGATGAAAAATACCTGTTCCATGTTATGCCTAAGATGCTTGATATTCAGACAGATAGTGAAGTTAAATTTAACAGCCTAGGTTGTGTGGTAATAAGAATAAGCTTGTCTTCTGGAGGGTTAACAACCTAAGTTTGCAGACCAAAATTAGAGAAAAAGGAGGGCCGCAAGGAAAGCCAACATTTTGGCCCTAGCCTTCCAAGGTCACTTAAGACTCAGGACATATGAGAACTTGTACTGTAACGTCATGTAACTCAGTAGTGTCCCAAATTTTCTGATCAAGGAGATTATAGGGCCAAAGAGGAAAGTGAATGATGATGTAGAGTGTGCCTAAGGAGAGTCACATGGAGAGAAAACATTCTCTCAGGCTTTCACAGAGAGCACATTGGCCAAGCAATGGACATGACTCATTCACATGACTGACACTGACAAAGGTTCTACAATCTGAGGTACAGGATCTCAGGATAAATCCTGAGGGGATTTCATTGACCTTATCAGACCCAAAAGCTACAAGTTTTGTTGCATAGGTCCTGCTTTACCTTGGTCTTAACTATCCAGCAGAAAAGTATAAAAATGAAATATAAGAAGTAAAGCCATGCTGTTATGTTGAGCTGTAGGGGACTCAGGTCAACAATTTCTGACATTGCCAGTGAAGCAGAAGACCCAATACTATTATGGACTACTGAACTCTTTTAGGATATTTTGCTCAGTTTACACACCTATAATATTTAAATGATGGAACTCAACAAAAAAAAGGGGTATACAGATGAATGTCCATTTTGTATCTGTGTATTCAAAGTGGTTAGGATAGATATATAGTTGCATTCTCTTAATGAATAGAGGGATTTGTTCTAATGGTGTTTGTAAATAGGATATCAAGTCCGCATCTTGTACAGCAATTAGCCACTAGGAAGAATGTATACAATGTGTTAATTATTGAAACTGTCCTCCCAATTTGGTTTGAAACTGTCTCATTGCTATTTGTTTCTCAATAAAATTATGGGGGAAAAAAAGAAAGAACTTTCCCTGGAAAGAAACCTCAATGCCAGAGCACAGCCCATGCTACAGATATGGGTGAGGGAGAGAGCAGGAGCCAGCTAGGAGCCAGCAACTGCTCCCGTTTCCTGTGCTTCTGGTCACTGCCAGGCGTGTGGTTCTGTGCTCCCTCTGCTTAGTAAGCAGAGAAGGCTTGCATGGCACTGTGGTTTCTACCATCACTGTACAGTTGAACAAACAAGTCAAAGAGAGTGAGTGAATTGCTGTGATAGTTTATTGTGTTGTTTACTTGAATTTAGAGAGGACTCCTAGCAGGTCACGGGGCACGATTCTGGGTGGTTTTGGATAAGGGAAGACCCACTCTGAGCGGCTGACACCAACCAATAAGCTCTCAGCCTGGATGGAATAAAGAGGGAAAGAAGAAGGAAGTGAACCTCTCGGCTTCTGTTGGGGAGCCTCAGGCTCACCATCTCCTTGGGTTTTCTTTCAGGCTTACAGCACACCCTCCAGCCTTCCAGTGCTGCCCTTCAGCTTTCCCACACGGGCTTGCACTAGACTTTGCAAAGGGCTCCGTGCCTGCCAGGCTCTTTGAACAATCCAAGCCTTAGCCTAAGTTTCCTGTGAGTCTTTGCCCCACCATAGCTCCAATGGGAAATGGCCAGGAGGAGGGGACCTGACCCCCTCCTCTTTTCTGCTCCCCCACATCTCACCGCCCACTGGCTCTGCCTTCCAGGGCCTGGGGTTGCCAGGAGAAAGCATAAGGGACTGAAGTAAACTCATCTTCCTTCCAGCCAAGGGTAAACTCATCTTCCTTCCAGCCAATGCACATCCCTAACCACCCCACAGGTGTCTGACTGCTCCGGGGTTTGTTGGATGAACCCAACCAGGCAACCTTCCACATTGGATATAAGGTGGCCCTGTGCTGGCTCCTGCATGCACATTGTTGTCCAGGCTACAGGGTGTACTCACAGATACTCTGCTCCTGCAAACCAGACAGAATTGCTACCAACCCATCCTCGTCTCAGGGGCTCGGAGGTCCAACATCATGCTCCCTGGCCTCTGAACAACAGGGGTCCTGTTGTGGGCAGAGCCTGGCAGGCCCAGCAGCTCTGTCTCAGGTCCCATCTCAGAGACATCTGGCGACACCATCTCTGGCTTCCTGTTTGAATCTTAGCATCTTGGCTCAGCCAAGGCTTCCTGTTTAACACACCATATCCATCCACGCTCCAGTAAGAAAGGTTCTCTTCATCTTAAATATGTCCCACCTGAGGCCCAGCAAACACAGCCTCACCTACTTGGGCTAAGCTCCTGTGTGGCTCAATCCAGCCCCCTCTGGTAAGTTTGCCTCAGAAAAGAGCAGAGGAGGGGTGCAGAGGGAAATTGGTGGGGGCCCAAAAGGCTGATCCCAGTTTCCCAGCTCCTCAGGCTGATGCTCAGATGAAGCACCCAGGGCAGAGGCGATGGGGTGGCTGCAGAGCTGGTGTCTGCAGGGTGAGGTCCAGGAAGCCAGGGGGTAGGCATTAGATGAGACTCAAGAACAAGAAAAGACCAGATCCAGAGAGAAATGCATGTTGTCTCAAGGGAAAAAAAAGATTCACAGCACTGGTCATTTCATGCCATAGATTTTGTGGTCACTTACAGAATACAGAAAGTTCTAGAAGCCAGGGCCACCATAGCATACCTTCTTCCTCATGCAAGCTCCTAGCCCCAGCACAGCCTGTGCCCCTCCCAACCCACCACAGGGACTCCAGGAGTACAGATTGTGACAGAATTACTTTAAATCAACAAGTTCAAGTCTCCTGTGAGATTCTCCCATCAGCAGAACACTTCCCCACGTGGGAGCTGATGCTGGGCAGAGAACACGGGCTTGGCGTCACCAGACCCGTGTGAGCTGGGTCAAGCACCTTTCCAGTCTTTTCAGCAGCTTTGGTAATGCCCCCGCATACACATGCAACTCACGTGGCTAGGGGGAGGGTTTCCTAAGCTGTCTCCAGAGCTGGCTGCCAGAGACTACTGAGGGCTGGCCTGTGTGCTCGCCTCGAAAGTCACCTGCTCTCCGCCCCCCCAAAAAAAAAGGTCCCCAGAAGTGTGCTCTGGGGTCCACATCCCTATTGAGCCCCATGGCTCAGTCCTTCCCTTGGAGGAAAAGGGGGACATTTCCCTCCCATTTTCAGGAGTCCCACATCACTATGACTGAAATGGGCTCACCAGGGTTGATGGCACACTAAGCTTTGGCCCTGGAGGATAGGGGCACCACAAAGTCAGGGCCAAACAGGCAAGTGGCAGCATGACAGGACATACCCTGGAGCAGGAAGTCCAACCACTTCAAGTAAGAAACAGGACTGCATGAGGATTGCACCCTCAGGGAGCCCAGCGTGGACAGAGACCCAGAGCCCCTGTTTGCTTCCCTCATCACCACTCAGCTTAGCAGTGCAGAGAACTCTGGTTGCCATGCTGAGGAGAAGCCCCGGCTACAGGGAACATTGTGAGCAGCCACTGTACTTCACAGACCCACAGGGACTGGCCTACGCAATACCAAGCCCAGGAGCCCTTCCAGTGACCAAGGTCTGAGGCTTAAGTGTAGGAGACCCTGTAGGGGCACTGAGTGGCCAAAGCAACAATCTCTCCACACTCAGCACAGGCAGAACCGACAAGGTGCTGGACACTGTCAGTCCACAGCAGCATGCAAATCGCGGCTGCAGGGGGATGCCAGCAATCAAGACTAGCTAGAGGGCTTGTAATGGGCCAGCATTGAGAAGATGGAAAGAAGCTGATGCCTTCAAATGATGCCAATAAGAAAATAAAATGATTCCATCACCACGTAAGAGTCCAGCAGGTCCTTGAGAAGTTAACATTATTTGCAGGATCTGAAAACTCCATTCCTAGACACACCCAAATTAAAGCAGATAATGAAGCAACTACATGTACACCAGCGTTCGCTAGCACTACAGTTCACAAAAGTCACAGAATAGGAATGGCGTAAATTTCCATCAGCAACTGAAACAATAAAGATGTGCTGGTATATGTAGATACGGTAATGTCATTTGCTACCAAAAGGAAGTTGACCACCCCCTCGTGCAACAAGCCAGGCAAACACCAGGCACAAAGACCACATAGCTCATGATTCAGCCAGTGCAAATTGCCCAAAATAGGCAAAATCATAGAGCTAGGAAGCAGGTTAGTGGTTGACGTGGGCTGGGAGGAAAGAGAACAGGAATGACTGTTTAACATGTGTAGGTTTTCCTTCCGGGTCATGGTAATGTTCTAGAAGCAGTGATGTCAGAATGCACTAAATGCTACTGACCCATAAATGTTAAAGTGGTTAATTTTATTTGAATTTATGTAAATTTCACCTCAGTTTTTAAAAATCAAGACAAGATAATCCTCCTGCTGGAAATGGTGGAGGCAGATTATTAGGTAGACAAAGGCCCCTGAAACCTGCTGTTTTGGCTGAGCTTTTAAGGGCTCCAGCTGTTAAGACTTTGTCTCCTGCCAGGGAAGTGGTGGAACCCTTGGAAAGTGGGGCTTGCAGGAAAGAAGTGACGTACAGGGGCGTGGCCTTGACGAGCCATCTGGACCGCAGCCGGACCTACACTCCAGGCGCTCTGTGATGGAGCGCAGTGATGCTCTGTCCTGCTGCAGCGTACAGCCACCCAGCCAAGAGAGAATGGGCTGAAACCACTCACCCAGAGACAAAGTAAACCCGTCCTCCATTAGGTTGATTTCCCCAGCTGTTTAGTCGCAGAAGAGAAAGCTGCCTAATATACCTGTTGTCCTGATTATTCATGGTTGAGTAACAAATTACCCCAAATGTTTTGGTTTTGGGTTGGGGGGGCCAGGCTGGCCTTGAACTTGTGGTACACAGAGTTTGGTAGCAATTTTACAGACCCAAATCCAGATAGGACACAGCAAGGAGTAGTTGTTTGTTTCACTGTCAAGGGATTCAATGGCGATGACTCAAATAGCCAAAGAACCTGCTGGAAGGCTCTTTCCTCTCACATCTGTCTCCTAGGCTCAGTAATACACAGGCTACACTGCCTACGTGTATGAGCGGAGCGCATGCGCAGGCAGGTACTGCTGGGAAGGTCAACTTCAGCGTCCAAGCAGTGAGGCTCTTCGGCCAATCGCAACCTGCCACGCGGTACCCAACACAGATTGTACCAAGAAAAGGTGCACCGACTCCAGTGATGCATTCTGAAATCTCCACGTCCACCCTGAGGATGTAAACTGACTCACGCCCGTCTGTGCAGTGGACTACGACGCAACCAACCAGAAGAATGAGGCGGCTGTGTTCCGTGCCGCTAAGAAGGAGGGTCCAGAGGCAGAGCTAGGGAAAGTAAGCAAGAGCTTTCCCCACTGCAGGAAGACAAGAGGGGCAGAGGGGGTCCAGGTGGGCCCAGGTTGTCTGGGAGGACGCCCAAGAATAAGCAGCAGCAGCCTGCCATTAGGTGCGCGCCTGCAATCTCAGCACCCTGGAAGCAAGTCACAACACACACGCACACGAAAGAAGGGCACCGTTCCTGCGTTCCATCTTCTCCACATCTTTTCCCCCACACACACACACACATACACACTACGTACCTGCATCACTGGCTGAGGGAAAATATTTCTAAAAATTAACGATAAAAGAAAAAGATAAGCACTGTCCTGGAAAGTTACCAAGATCACTATTTTGAAGCTCACTTGGTTGCCCTAATCTGCATAATATATTCACATTTACATATAAATCCGAATGACTGGGTGTAGAGGAGGAGGAGGAGGAGGAAGAGGAGGGTCTGGCTCGTATTTACGCCCCAAACTGTAGGGAGATGGAAGGCCGGTGGGGTGAGATCGGCCTCATTTACCTGTGCTTCTGAGAGGCTTCATTTTTGATCACGAGAGTGTTTGCACAATGCTTATGAAAATATTTTAGATTAGAAAACAGGCATCTTGGAGGAGGCAGCAGCGTCGGAGAGCACCGCGCGCTGAGGCAGCGCCACTGAGGCTTCCTGGCCATGAATGGACAGGCCTCCACTGCCCGCAAACAGCGTACTGCTTGCTTTTCTTTCCCGTTTCTCTTCTGAGATTACCTGCTTACTTTATAATAATAAAGAATTGAGATGAAGGGGCCGCTTCCCTGGCAAGCGCAAGGGCCTGAGTTCAATCCCTGGTTCTGCCAAAAAAAAAAAAAAGAATTGGGATGAATTGAATAGCCACTGCTTCGTGTCAGGCCCATTAAAGGACTTTGTCTTAAAGAGGGGAACTGCTATGGTTAGTGTCCCAACTTCACAGGTGGAGGAGGCACAGCGAAGTGGAAGGAGGGCCGCACCAGGCCCGCTCGGCAGGGGAGGAGGCGCTGGGGCTGCGGTGCCCCAGGCTAGCTGGCTAGCCCAGGCCCCGCCCTCTCACGGGGCTGCCTTCCCTCCAAGGCAGGGGCTCCTGCCCCGCAAGACTCCTCGCCCCACGACGCCCCACTCCCATCTCTCCCCTCCAGCTCCCTCCCTGGGCCTTCCCTTCCCTGACTGCTAGCCCGGCCTTGAGGAAGGTCAGCTGCCTTCCGCAGACAAAGCACATTCCAGCTTGCTCAGGTTCCTGAAGGCCGTCCGCCTCCCAAGCCCTTTAAATTTATTTATCTAATTAAAATCTCTCTGCGGACCAACATGCTGGGAGAGTTCATATTTACCCAACACGTACACCACCCCACCCCCATAACCCACAGGGCAGGGCAGCCGGAGCAGAGGTAGCCCTCTCTGGGGGGCGCCTGGAGCATCCATCCCCCCTTGGAGTCACCAAGCAGCCCTGGGCACCCGAGCGGGCAGCCCCAGCCAGCTGCGTTTCCGGCCGATGAACCTGCCGCTCAAAGCCTCCTTTTTAATTAACTCCATATCTCAGGCGGCCAGAGCACGTGGGCAAACTTCTGTCTACTTCACTGCGGAGCCCAAGCACATCCCGCTTTGCTTTCTAAGAATAGAAGCAGGAGATGGAGGGGAGGGAGGAGGCCGGAGTCTAAAAATGAATTTGCAGCCCAGAGCAAAACAAGCAGCCCAGAAGAAGGGAGAACCGCACCGTGCACGCAGAACACGCGCGCGCACTGACGCGCGCACACAGCTGAGCTGCGGGGGCTGTCTGCGGCCCTCCCGGTGTGCCTCGCGGGCCTGGCAGCCTGCCCAACCGTCTGGCAGGGATGGGGTGGCGGGTGGCACTGTGCATGCCTGGCGCAGGCAGCTGGGGATGCCCAGGGGAGTCTGGGCTTTTTTTTCTGGCCTGATTGGTTTCCCCAGTAGACAGACGTGACACCCGGGCTCACAGACTGGGCACTGGGACTCAGAGTTTCAGGACTTGAGACTCAAAATGTCCGTGAAGCTGCAAGGCCGGAGCTTAACCCCAAGGGCTGCCCTGGCCCAAGTAGAAGAAGATAAAGAAACCAACACTGGGCGGTCAAGCAGGACACCTAGACATCAGGAGAGCTTGCTCGGCTGTCAACAGAACGCAAAACCAGAAAAGCAGTACAGTGAAGCTACCTGCCTCTCCACTCCGCTGGGCTCTCTTCCGGGCACGGTCCTTGGGGCATCTCACTGAAGCCGCCCTGGGCACATGTGGCAAAGCTGCTCTTGATGCCCATTTTCCTGATGAGTAAACTGAGGCCTGGGGAGTGTGGCAAACATCAGGTCTCCCACTCTGGAAGCGGGGCACTGGGATCTGCCCCTGCAGTCAGCCCCTTACCTCCCAGCAGCACCAACTCCCTGAAAGGCTACCTGAACACACTTCCTCAACCTGCACGTTGGGCACACTAAGCATGCCAGGTAGGGACTAGGATGAGATTGAGACCACGCAGGCCTCGGCCAGCACCAATGGCAAGGATGGCACTGAGGAAGCCCCTGCAGCTCAGTTCGTTCTCACGGCCCAGGAAGGAAGTCTCCCCTCGGTGCTACCTTGCGCTACTGTCCCGCATGTGGGCTTTCCTGAGCAGGGCGGGCCTGCACCGCCTGGACTCACCAGCTCCGACACTACCCACTTCCTGTCATCAAGATACCACCCTGATCTTCTTTTCAAAGTGCTGAGCAACAGAAACACCGAAATACCTGTGGGTGAGACCACTCAGGATCGGGGCATCTGCTTGGGAATAAGCTAGAGTGGAGAGGCCAGTAGGGACGCAGAGGCAACCGGACCCAGCTCCCGTGCAAGCTCCCTGAGGCCAGCCACTCAGCACCAGGGTGTGTTACATGTAACTGTTACATAGTCTTACTATGATCCTATAGAACTCCCACCTCACAGTGTGCAGTACTGCAGTATACTCAGCGCCATATGTTACATGCATTACATGCACATACATTATATGCATTATATGTACATTATTTTTTACATTATAATCTTTATTGTTTTAAGAGAATAAAACGTATTTTTTTTAAATAGAAGAAACCATACAGAATTTCACTTAACATGACCGGAATTCAACCCTAGTTGTTATGTTACATATTGTTGTTTTCAAATTAGTTGTTCAGGTTATCAGATAGAAGCATACAAAATTGGTCAAAAGAATAAAATTTAAGCATTAACTGCTCCTTTCAATAGATCAGTAGAAACCACTAGTACAGTTATCCAAGCTATCCTGTGTATACACATAAATATATTTTTTTCTTTCTTCTTCATTTTGCCCTTTTCCTCTTCTCAGCTGTTCCTTCCCTTCTCAGCTGTTCCTTCCCTTCTCAGCTGTTCCTTCCCTTTTCGGCTGTTCCTTTCCCTCGGTTTCTTTCCCCTTCACAGTATCCCTTGTACCTTTCAGAGTTCACTTACTCTTTCAGGTTCTTACACCAGGGAAAAATACGCTGCTTGCACATGTGGGTCTGATTTATTTCACTTATGAGTCTGGTCTCTAGTTGTGCCCATTTAGCTATAAAAGCCTTTGACCTATAAAAGCCTCAAGTTTATAATTTTTATAGCTAAGTTATACTCCATTGTATAATAAAACCACATCCTTTTTACTTATTCCTCAGTTGACTGCCATTTGGGTCACTTCCATGCATCTGTGACAGGTACAAGCACTATGGAAATCAGTGTGGAGATTGCTCAAAAGCTAGGCTTAGAGGTCCCACTCAACCCAGCTATTCCCCTCCTGAGTATTTTCCCAGAAGAACAGAAAACATCGTACCATAGCGGTATCCGTGCACCCATGTTTATAGAGGTGTAATTTGTCATAGCTAAGTCTTGGAAACAATCCATATACATCATACATTATCTATGTGTTATGTTGTTGCTCAGCCTACCTTTGTATTCATGCATAACATTTCCTGTAACCCAGACTTTGTTCGAGGTGCCGGGGATGGAGCCCAGGGTCTTGCCCGTGCCAGACACGTGCTCTGTCAATGTGCTGCACCTTTAGTCCCATGAAGCACTTATAATCAATATGAAAAAAGGCTTAAGGAAGTTGTCCACCCTAAAGAAATAATCTAAGTGGCACCTAGAGATGGCAGAAACTGTGACAGGGAAGTACAGAGACTGAGGAGGGAGGCTGGATTCCAATGTACCCACGTTCATGTTCTCCCTCCTGGGCCACTGGCACAGCGGCCCCCTCCGCCCTGCCCCAGCATCCTGTCCCCAGTAGTGGCCCCATGCGAGAGCACCTATGATGTTACCTCTGTAGTCCTCGAGCATGCCTCAGTAAGAGAAGCATGATCTCTGTGTTTTCTTTCCAATGATATCAAAGGACCACACTGTCTCATGATTCGCATCTGAAAATCCAAATGCATTAAAGTAAGTAGGCCTGGTGGTGGGTCACTAACTTGTCACATTGTCCAACCCCTGTGGGGTTTGCGGGTTCCTGGTCTACCTTGGTGAGGCTGGCAGCGGCCAGAGGGGCCTCCCAGAGCAGGTGCTATGGGCCTAGCAGAGGTGGTCCCTGCCCCAGGTCCTTCCCCTTTGGGCCCTCCCAAGGGAGGGGACTTCAAACGGCTAAGGACAGCAGACCTCGTGGGTGGGGCCTCTATTTACCCCTGTCTGTGCACATCAGTTACTTAACAATTACTAAGTGCCTGCTGCTCCCTGGAGATGGTTCTAGGAGCCGCCGACATAAAGCGATGGTGACACTTCCAGGGCTTGACCCGGAGAAGTCAGGAGAGCCACACTGCCTCCATTCCTGAGGCTCTCCCAGAAGGACAGGGCTCTGGGGAGAAGCAAGCAAGGCAGACACACCCCAGCAGGGCACCTGCACCCCGGGCTCCTCCCGAGGAGTGGAGGGCTGCGAAGACACCCAGGATGGACACAGGGCCCTGTTCCCTTATGTCTGGACCTGCATTGTCCATTGCAGAAGCTTCCGGCTCTGCGTGGCTGTGGAGCTCTGGAGAGTGGCCCACGAGCAATGAGACGACCTGGAAGCCCACAGTCCTTGCTGGGTCTCAAAACCTTGGTATGAAAAACAAAAAGATACAAACCGTTTCCTGACAATGGTGCAAGTGACCGCATGTGGGAATGGATATGTTAAGTTAAACCTACCTTTGAAATACACCCTTAAATGGACTACATTTGCTTCCTTTTACTTTTTCCCAGTGGATTCTAGAGAGTTACAGACCTGACCTGGTCCACTTATGGATGGCAAAACCAAAGACACAGAGAGGGAACACATGCAGTCCCGCAGGCACGTGCCCAGAAGCTGCCACGCTTCCAGGCGATGCCGTGGCTATCCTGTGATTCTCCGCAGCTTTCCAACTAGCCTGCAGCACATGTGGGGACACATAGGTCCTGGGCACTAAAGGGCAGCTGCCACAGTGCCACACCTCCTGGCACCATCCATGACAGTCTGCTGCTTGCTTGTTTGTTTTTGAGGTACTAGGGAATTAAACCCAAAGCCTTCACACTGAGATCCATCCCAGCCCCTGTTAAATTATTTCTCTTGAGGCAGGATCTTGCCAAGCCAATAAATTTCTTGCCAAGATTTGGTTGGAACTTTTGATCCCCCTGCCTTAGGCCCATCAGGGGAGTTTTTGTTTTTATTTTTATTTTTATTTTTCCTACTGCTAAACCTTAAACCAAGGTCCTGGAGCATACTAGCCAAGTGCTCTACTACTGAACCACATTCCTGGCCACTTTTTTAAGTACTAGAGTGTCACTGAGTTGCTCAGGTTGGTCTCGAACTTGTGATTCTCCTGCCTTAGCTCCCAAGTAACTCAGATTCCGGGGGTGCACCACCATGCCTGGCTAGTCTGAATTGTGACAACTTGGCAGCCACCAAAAGGGCCTGGCAGGCCCCAGAGCCCAGTCCCTGCCCTTTTATTACATGCCTGGTGCCCTCTTGCCAGACCAGGGATGGTTCTCCTTCCAAATGCACTCCGGCATTTCCAGGCCTTTCCTTTTTAATTCACCCAAACAGAGCAAAGCTCCTCCTGCTGTACGGTAGCAGGTTTTGGAAGGCTCCATCCAGCCTCCCACTGGATTCTTCGCTCCTTGCTTGGGCAAAGAAGAGCGCAGAGGCCTAATTGGAAGCAGTTTATGGCAGGCGGGAATATCACTGAGGCCCTTACGAGGTTATTAACACCTCTCAGGAACCTCATTGTTTAAAACCCTGCTGCACTTAATCATCCTAGCACCATTAAATCAGCATTAACAACAGCCCCAAGACTTGCGCTGTGACACAGCCCCATTTGATGACACTCAGGAAAGGCAATGTCTTGGAAGATCTGGTGGAACAATGCCTGTGTGCAGCTCAGGAGGCCCCAGATAGACTGCGGAGCAGGTCCCACCCACTGTCACCCATGCCAAGAGCAGTTCCTGCCTGGGAGTCCTCTGAAAGTCACACCAGAGCTCCAGGCGTCAAATAGCCCCAAGGCAGTAGTACAGGGACAAGACTCTAATCAGCTACTTGAAAGCTGGGTGCTCCTGGGCGAGCAACTTCACCTCTCTGTGTCTTCATTTCCTCACTGATAAGCAGGGCATCTGCCTTCTTATAAAATTAAGTATAAGACTCTCCATTCAGCCTAGGCCCCAGAAGCCAGCTAATACTAGCGACGTGTCTTAAGATTCCAGAGGTTAGAGGGTATTGGCAGATTGGGCCGTGCCCTTTCAAATATTCATGCATCTATTAAACATATTGGTGTGTATGTTTCTGTGATTTTATCTTTCTTTTCTTTTCTTTTTAGTACAGGGTCTTACTACACAGATCGGACTCGTGGGGATCCCCCTGTTTTCAGCCTCCCAAGCACTGGCATTACAGGTGTGCGCCACCATGCCCAGTCGTCATTTGTCTTTCATTGGTCTTTATAAAACTGAACTCAGCCCTGCTGTTACTGACCTGTGGCTGGATATGCAGCTTTATTCCCAAGCCTGACCTCCCAAGTGTGCTTCTAGATCCCTTCCACGGGTTGCTGGGTGCTTGTCCGTGAGAGACATGTTCCTTCCGGCCAGGACTGCTAGATGATGTGGGCATTGTCACACTGAGTTTTAGTGAAGGCAGAGAGGAACAGCAGACGATTGGTTGCTCTTATTCTGTCACTTGTTGTACAAAGACACGCTGGCCTAGAAATAGGACCCTGTCAAGGTCACTTCCAGAGGACACTGAGGAAACAGGAGTACACTGATTAATCTTGAGGATCAACCCTACTGGATTAACAGATTCCTGGACAGGTGATTGGATAGTGAGGACAGTGACGTCATCATGGGATGAACTCATTGGTGAGCTCATCATTGGATGAGCTATAGGAGGCGGAGCCCAGGAGAAGGAACAGGGTGGTGGGGGCAACCTTTGAGGACTACATCTGGTCGCAAGTCTCTTCCCATACCCTCCACTTCCCACAGGACAAGAATTGAGCTGCATCTCTCTGCTATGCCCTTCCCCCATGACATTTTTGTCTTGGAACCAGTTTTCCATGGACTGACCCTCCTGAAACCAAAATCAACTTCTCCATTAAGTTGTGTGTGTAAGGTATTTGGGTCCCAGAGCCATACTTCGGAGAGGAAACTCTCTTTGCGCTGAGAGAAGACACGCCCTGTCTCCTGGATTGTCCCTCAGGAATCAGACCAGCCTCCAAGGTAGGGGCTGGTGTCCCACACGTCACTAGAGAGAGGTGCAGAAGTCATCAGTGCACACGAAGTCCTGGCCGCTGCAGGACCAACGCACCTGCACACTCAGACCTCCGCAGGATTCCCTTTAAGGCTTTCACTGGGGCCACACAAAATTCAGACCTTGGGCCCCTCTGGAGCTCCAGAAGGCCTGGAGCCCGGCTCACTCCCACACTGAGGCCCAGATACAGCCATCTAAGCACCTGCCATGGAAGCTCTGCTCGTGTTACCAGCCCCAGGCCCTGGGAGAGCCCAAATCTCTTTGTCATTACATTTTCCCCTGCAGTAACACAGGGAAGTCAAAAGTTCACATCCCTCCTTCTGACAGGCTTTCTTCCAGCTCTCAGACTCACCATGCTTTCTCCCACCCAGGGGCCTTTGCACATGCCAGTGTGGCTACTGTACCTCAGCTGTCATCCTAAGGCAACTTCTCTGCCAGCCTTTCTCCTCTCAGCTCCATGGCCTTGTCTTCACAGAGCCCATCCCAGACAAACCCAAAGCAAGCCTCGTCCTTCCCTCCTCCGTCCTGGAGCCTTTTCTGCCTCTTCCACCAGTACTATGAGCTGCAGTAGGTGTGCTTGTTTACTACCCCTTTCTATCCCCAAGACACAAACAGACATTCATGCAGCCATTTGACAGCTCACCTCTGTGTGAAGAGGCAGAGCCAGGATTAGAACCTGGATCCTCTGGTCCCAGCCATTTTTTCTCTCCATCCTGCTTCCTGCATGGTGGTAGAGACCAAGGCTCTAGGCTCATAGAGCTGCATTTGAGTTCTGACACTGACCTCTGTGTGTCACCTCCTTCACCTGAGACTATAAGGATAAAGATGGTTAGTAAAGCGTTTGCAGCAAGCCGGGTGTGGTGGTACACAGCTGCAATCCCAGCACTCTATGAGGTTGAGGCAGGAGGGTGGCAAGTTGAGCCTGCATGAACAACTTAATGACCTAGTCTCAAAATAAAAAATTTGAACGGGCTGGGGCGGTAGCTCAGTGCGGAGGCCCTAAGTCCACCCATCAGTGCCAGAGAGGAGAGGTCAGAGCAGTGTCTTGAGCCGCATGGGCGCAGTTAGCTGTCTCTATGCTGCTGTGCTTCTCCATGCCCAGCAGATGCCAAGCTCCCCAAAGCATCTGCCCAGCCAGAAGTCTAGTCTGCCAGCTGAGGCCAGTCCTGGAGGTCCCAGCACTTTCCAGCTCAGGGACTCCTCTCTGCATGTCCAGAAAGCCTGCTCACTTGGCCTCCCAGCTGTAGGGATGAAGAGACTGCAGTACAGGTTAGGAAACACATGCCAGGCAGTACAGCCCCTGGAGAAAGCCCCGATCCCCCTGTGCCCTTGACCCTGGTGCCCGCCCTCCAAAGCCTTAGGAGAACCCCCACATGCCCCGGGGGCACGCTCTGCTACAGCAATCCCACCTACAGAAATTTTTCCCGCCTCAGCTTGAGCACTTCCACACAAGCAAGGCAGGAAGATGTTCTCCACAGCACTGTTTACCCAGGGAAGACAAACCAGAAGCAACCTGGGTGTCCAGCCTCAGGGATTGCTCAAAAGCTGTACGCTGCTGCCAGTCCCAATGCTCCACTGCCATGAAAGATGACAGTAAGCCTATCTTCATTAGCATGGAAAGCTGTGGTAGTTAGGTGGGAAAAAAGCAATCCGCTAGCAGCATTCATAGTGTGATTCTATTTTTGCCTCAACATATATTTAAATATATACACACACATATATATACCCATGTGTGCAAATATGCGCAGCAATGAGACGGGAAGAAATGTTAAAACTAGCGTTGCTGGGCAGTAAGATTCTGGATCCTTTCCACTTTCTTTCTCCTTATAATTTTTTGTTTTCTCTATTTTTTGCCATGAGCATGTACTGCTTTTATAAGTGGGGGCGGGTAAAGATGGAAAAAAACAATTCGGCTATTTTAACTTTTAAAAATGTACGACTTGCTTTCTGTGCCTCAGGACAAATTCCAAGCCCTCCTCAGGGTGAACCTGAAGCCTTTGCTATCTAGACTGCAGGGCGATGTCCCTTCCAAGCCTGGGGAAATCCGCATCTCATCACCCACTGCCTGGCGAGGGCCAGAAACGCAGAGAGGCTGTTCCGGCTCCAGAGAGGCAAGGGGCGCCCCGGGGTGGGGTGGGAGAGCAGGGAGAGAGCAGACGGCCAGTGGGAGGCGTAGGCCGGCTGCGGGCCCAGTGCGCAAGACCCGCTGCCGGCAGCCGCGCTTTCTCCCTGGGCTGCCGCTCACTCAGGCAAACTCACCCTGGGAGCTGTGGTTTAATAAGGTATTCTAAGACCACTCAGGGCTGGTACCCAGTGGCGTAGACAGCCCCTGGCCCACGTGCCTCTTCCCTTACAGCGGTTCCTTTCCCGGATGCACGGAGAAGTCACTCTGTGCACTAGTCACGCCCTGAAATTCAGCAGCATCAACCCACCAACTGTGACTGCCTCACGCCCCCGCAGGTCAGGTGCTCTCTGGGCGGCTTCACTGTGGTCCAGAGGCTGCAGCCAGGTGGCAGCCAGGACCACAGCCGCAGTCAGGCTTCTCCAGGGCTGGGCAGCTGCACCCTAGAGGCCCCAGCCACGTGGCTCTCAGCAGGAGGCCTTGGTCTCTTGCCCCATGGGCCTGAGTGGGACTAACAGTGTCCTCCGGAAGTGGCCTCTGGCCACCAGAGCAAGTTATCCAAGGGGGAGCCAAGTGGAAGCACCAGAGCTTCTTACGACTCAAAGCACAGCAGGGCCACACCATCATGCTGGCTGTAGTGCCTCACAACTATAAGGCCAGTTGCTCAGGAAGCTGAGGCAAGACAGTCACACGTTCAAGACCAGCCCAGGCAATTCAGCAGAAGTCTATCCTGAGAGCAAAATTGCATCCCTGAGCCCAGCCCAGAGCCGAGGGATGGTGATGCAGGCAAAGTGCTATCATTCAGAGGGAGGGGTATCCAAGAACTTACGCATTTATTTCACCCCCACTCCCACTCAAGAACCCTCCTGAAAAGCAGCACCCAGTTTCTACTCTCAAGCCCCACAGACGCGCAGCTTTGGCTCTCCGGGAACTCATCTCAAGGGCAGATTCTGGAGTCAGGATAGGAACTCATGTGAAGTTCTCGGGCATTCACGTGCTGACAGAATTGTGAAAGGGGTCACCCCAGACGCTGTGGAAGACCTGGCTGGGGTGAGGCGGGCCCACAGGTGAGTTCCCCATCACCCACAGCAAGGCCTCACTGTCTCGTGTCTCCTGCGGGGTCTTGCACCCCGGGAACACCACGCACGTAGGAAGAGCTTGGCAAACAGTTACTTTCCCTGCCCGCCTTCCCCAGAACCAAAAATAAAACCAAGTTTGAAACATGTTTATCTCTGTTGTTGAGATCTGCACAGCACACCTCAGGCCAGAGTTGCCACTCACGGGGGCTGACAACTTGGGCCAGGAAAGAGGCTGCCAGGTGTGACAGCAGCGATGCACTGATGCTGTGACCTTGGGGAGCCCTACAACAGTGCCTGGCTTGAGGCTTTGGGGCTCTGTACTGACTGATCTCCCCCAAGCTGCCTGAAGAGTCACTCACAATCCACAAACCATCCTGAGATGGGTCCTGCAGCCTCTATGTCCTGCGAATAGGGAAGCAGTGACTCAAGGCAAGAGATTGCCTGGGTTTGTGGTTACTAAGGGATGGATGCAAGACCTCAGGGGTCTGCTAAGAAAGAGAACTGGGGCTGGAGGTGGCAGCACACACCTATAATCCCAGCACTTAGGAGGCTGAGGCAGGTGGATCTCTGTGAGTTTGAGGCCAACCTGAACTACACAGTAAGACCTCGTCTCAAAAAGAGAGACAGAAACAGAAAGACAGATAGAGGAAGGGAGGGCAGAGGGAGGGAAGGAGGAAGGCAAGGGGTGCTGCTATGCCAGGGTAGTGGCAAGCAGCTTACCTGCCAGGACAGACTTGAGGCCCTGCCTCCAGTGGTCCTTGCTCTCTTTCTGATGCCCACAAGATTTGGCAATGCTGTGGATGGCCATGCCTGGGACCACAGCATGTGGCAAGGTCTCATCTGCTAGCACGCTGACCCTTGAATCTTCTCTTTAGTGGCCTTCAGAAAGCAACCTGGCACCATCCTTAGACCACAAGGGAAAGCATTCTGCCAACAGCCCAAGGGAGACTGGAGCTGGCCCTCCCATCCCCACATCGTGATGTCAGCACCTGAACTTCAGCCTGGTGACCCCCGATGCAGAGAGCTCAGCTGAGCTGGGCCCAGGTCCCCACCTGCAGGACCTATGAGGTCGTGAACACGTGCATTGTTCACAGCTGCAGGGTTGACGGTCACTTGTTACACGGCATTGGATAACGAGTACAAACTCAGCAGTTGGCTCCTCGGATTTAGTTCCACTAGATGGGGTTGCCAGACTTCGCAAATGAGAACACAGGGTGCCCAGCTAGGCTTGGATCTTGGTGCATGAATGAATAATTTTTTAGTATAAGTGTGCCCCGTGTTCTTCTTGGCACAGTCCATGCTGATAAATTACTCATTGTTTATCTGAGAGGCAAATATAACTTGGTGTGATCCCTCCGCAGTGCATATGCAAATTTAACTTGGTGTCCTATATTTAATCTGGCAACTTTACTGCTGGACCTACCTCATGGAACAGATGTCCCTGGAGGTCAGAGAGCCGAGCAGGTCCTAGTCTCTGGGCAAACCAGGGACCCCTGGAAACAACTCTGGAGGATCGGTTTGGGAGAGTCAAGAACAGACCTCTGAGCGTCCCTTTGGTAACCCCATGTCCCAGCACCACATCGCCATCCCTAACTGGAAGTGCCCCTTTTTGGGGAGGCCAAAATGTTCCTGTCCCAGAGCCTCCAGGCTGCTCAGAAATGTGCAGCAGGTGCCCGGGGCATGAGTACACAAGCCAAGAGAAGAGAGGGGAAGAGTGGAGGGAGAAGAATAAAGGAAGGAAAGAAAAGGTGGATGAACGAACCAACGCAGTGTCCAGAGACCCCCCACAACCCTCTGGGTCAGGCGCTGCTACATGCTGCTGCGCACCAAGGCCAGTGGACAGAGATCTAGGCAAAGGCTTCCAGCAGATGCCAGGTCCCACAAGCACGATCAGGACTGGAGCCCCCAGACCATGTGAGCTGCACAGGACCAGATTCTGTCCCTATGGCAAGAGGAAGGTATCTCCTGAGACACCTGTGGTGCAGATGTGACCTGACTTGTGAATCAGAAAGAGCCAGGAAGGGCTGGGGAGATGGTTCAGTAGAATAAGTGCTTACCTGGCAAGCACAAGGGCCCGAGTTCAATCCCCAGTTCCACCAGAAAGAGCCAGGAAGTAAAATGAATGGGACCAGATGATTGAAAGAGCTCTAAGGCAGTGGGGAGAGGGGAAGGCTGCCTCAGAGGAAGAGGAGGAGGAGAGGACCCTGTGGGCTGGAGGCTCCCGCTGTGTTTGGAATTGCTAAGGGATTTTCCACAGTAAGACAGCCCTGGGAAGTCATGAACCCCCACACAAGCTAAGACCCTGGGCCACTTGACGACCAGCGTCCATTCCAGTAGGAGCTCTTCACTCCCCACTCTTAGCTTAAGCATGTCCCAGGCCTTGCCAATCAACTGGTGTTCCAACCCCATACCATAGTGATTGGTTCAGGAGTGGGTGGTGAGCCAGCCAGGCCAATGAGCTCCGGCTCCCGAACTTTTGCTTGACTACAATGAAAGAGGCTTTCCTTTGTCCCGTGTGTGTGTATGTGTGTGTGTGTGTGCGCGCGCATGTGTGTGTGTGCGTGTGTGTGTGTATACACTTGCACTCATGAGATGACCTTATTTGTTCACTGCAGGAGGCTGGGTTCCCAGGGACCTTAGCATCAGCTCAGCCACTTGTCCCCCACCCTATGCAAAGTTCAGAGAAGGGATGGGGGAGAGGGGCACAGCAGTTGGCTGTCCTGCAACACAGTGTTTAGAAGCCACGTGGCACCAGGTATAAAATCCAGAACAGGGCACTTTCCGAGTCCCTTGGGTGGAACACGCACACACCAACTGCCCAGGGCAGTGTCCCTGGCTGGCCCTGGCTCCTGGGCCTCTGCTTGCACTTGCTGCCAGGCTATGGCGCTCAGTCTGCTCTGCTTGACTCTCACCAGCGCTGAAAGTCACCTTCACATGCATCTCCTGCGACACAAGAACACCAGCTTCTGGAAGAGCAGGGCTCTGTTGCTTAGTCCACTGTTATTCTCCATTTTTGGAGACAGCTCAGCACCCCGTGGGCGCTCACCATTTGCTGAATTCGAATACACAGGATAAGATTGGGCTCTGCGGCTGGGGATCTCAGCAGGGATGACACACTGACTAGAGAAAGCACTGTGCCCACCACGGCTGCTTGGGGGGCCTTGGATAACAAAGGAGTCTCTCCTCAAGGCCCTGGGGAGCAACACTGCCCACACTCACTGGCACACTTCTGACCTCCTAGGCTTCTGATGGAAAGCAGCCTCGTGTGGAGCTCCTCCTGGCCTGTCACCCACCTGAGGGAATGCAAGGAGGAGTCAGGGCCTAGAAGCCCCAGGCCAGTGACTTAGGTCATGGATCTGGATTTTGCCCCGGTGTACTAAGATGACAAAGAGCAGGGAATTAGCACAGTCCCACTGACCCGGCGGTCTGTTCACTCAGACCCCTGCAGGCAGGGAAGGCTGGGGGGTGACCTGAAGGCTGAGGAGTCACTGGGTACTGCGTATGAGCACAGCCTCTCCCTGGGCCAGGACGGCAGTGGGGGAGCTGGACAGTGGACAGGCTGGGTCTGAAGGACTGCATGGAGAATCTCCCCTAGTCAGCCGGGTATACACCTAGGACTGAAACCTGTTCCTGGCCCAATAGAAAAGGAAGCCAGTGCACAAAAGAAGGGTGGTGCTGGCAAGCTCAGGGGAGCCTTGTCCCCAAGAGCAGAATGCAGGAAACAGCCCCCGCATCCACCAGCAGATGTGTCAGACGCAGTCTGCTTGCACGGGGGCCACGCCTTGGCAATCAACAGGGATCGGCTACCACCAAATGCAGCAGCAAAGATGGCTCCACAGTCATCACAACGTTGGGTGAAAGAAGCCAGAAAGGACCACGTGACTCATTGCTGTAAGGGGCGGGCGGTCCAGGCTCCATCTGTGTGCTGGTTGGTTGCACGGGCGTGCTCCTGTGGCGCGAGGCACGGATCATATACATTTCAAGCACTTTTCTGCGTGCATGCTACACTTCAATAAAAAAATCACATGACCAAAAAGAGGTGGCTGTGCCAGTAGGTCCCTGGAAAACAAGCTAGGATATAGCTATACAATAGAACACGACTCAGAAATAAAAGTCACAAACTATTGATAACACACAACAGTGTGAGCAAATCTCAGAATAATTATGTTGAGGAAAGAAGCCAGACCCAAAAAAGTACATACTGTACGGTTCCATTTATTTAAAACTCTAGGAAATGCAGCCATCTAAAATGACAGAAGCAGATCCATGGCTGCTAGGGGGACAGGAGGAGGAGAGATGGATGGGTCACTGGGGAACAGGAAAGAACTTCTGGGGAGTCAGAGGTGTGCGAGGCCTCGGTTGTGCCCACGGGCTCAACACTTGCTGACTTTTAACACAGTCTATCACAGCCCACAATGCTTCCATGATGTTCTTTGAGAAACAGAGATGGAGCCCAGGACTTGCGGCTGGGTGAGCCTGCGGGGGAAAGGAAGGAGGGAGGTGTCAAAGGGACTCCAGATTGAAAGTCCCAGCAGGAGGAGCCTCCCTGTGCTTCTCTGAAGAACGTCTCTCTGGACCCCAGTTCCAGGAAGGCAGTGCCTGGGTCTGTGTTTGGCCATCACCGTCCACTGGGGGCTGAGCACAGTACGGACCCAGGATCTGAGCAGGGGTGGTGGGCTCCCCAGGGGCAGCTGATTCTCCCAGGACAGACTGCAAATCTTAGGCTCTGTCTGCCCAGCACTGCCCAGCCTTCAGGGGTGTGTGTGTGTGTGTGTGTGTGTGTGTGTGTGTGTGTGTGTGTGTTTCTTGGTCACCTATCACCCAAGCAGATCCAGGACCAAGAGCAGAAGATGGTGAGAATAATGAGTAGGCCAAAGGAGGCCCTGCTTGTGCCGCAGGACCCCAAAACGTGCCCTGGAGCCATGGAGCTTGCTGAACACTGTCTACATCTCTCCCCCCTGCCCACTTTGGCCCTGTTAGTGCCTCGGCACGAGGTGGTCCTGTTCTGCCCAACACACAGGTGATGAAACTGAGGCATTACAGCAGAGCACCTATGTTGTGAATCATGGAGCCCCATCAGGAGTGATTCTCCCTAAGTAAGGTTGTTCCATTCACAGAGGAAAGTACAGGACACTTGGTCACATCTGAGTTTCAGGTAAGCAGGAGCACAGCTTTAGCACACGTTCGTCCCAACTACCTCACAGAGCATACTTGTGGGATACGTGTGCATATGTTTGGGTTGAACATCTGCTAAAAAGTGACTCACTGCTGATCAGAAATTCAAATGCAACTGGGTACCCTGTCTTTTAGCCGACAACGGAACCCCAGTCACCCTGCAGCACCCTGGAGACTCTTCGATCGTCATGCCTGGGGGCATGAAACTCCGGCTCTGCCTCTGGGGCGATGAAAAGCCCCCTGGCCCAAAGCACCCCGTGAACAAGAACACATGTGGGCACACACACAGATACCACACACAGTCCCTCTAGACACATAATATATACAACACAAACACAGACATCCAGAAATGCCACATGCAAAGACAAGCACACAACACATGGACACAAAATATACAGACACATACAGACAGACACACAACACATAAATCATATCTACACACAGCAAACAGACACCACACAGATACACAACACATACACACAGTGCATATATACAAAATGTGTATATACAATACACAAACCTACATGCAGCACATTACATATACAATGCACAACTCATCATATGCACACAGCATACACATTCAACACATTCACATGTGTACATGCAAACATACACTACACACAAATAAACACAGAGACAGTATATATACCATGTCATTACACACGAGTCTACACAGCACATACACACATCCTGCAATATACATAACATGCACACAACACAGAGAACACACAGAACACACATGCACACACAGCCTACACACACAATATATGGAAGAGCGACACATGGTAGAAGGCCCAGCACTCATGAGTCTGATAGTCACATTTGTCGGAAAATTGTGTAAAGTGATACGCAGGGGTCTAAAAATAATTAAATAAATAACTGGAGAGGCTCGAATTAGCCTTCTGATGGTTTTAGCATGGAGATTTGGTACAGCTTGCTCTGAGCATCCCGGTTTCCTTGGATACGTTGGCCACACATTAGCTGTCTCAGGCCAAAAATAAAAGATTTGTGAGTGAGAAGCCACGGGACGTTACGGCCGCCACTGCTGTAATGCTCTTCATTTTGAAAACCAGACATCCTGGGCCCAGGCTTGCAGAGAGGCCCACCTGGCTCTGTCCTTTCCGGAAGCTGCAGGAATGCTCAGGGGATAAGGGGTGAGTGCGAGTCTCAGTCTGCAGCGCTGGCAGGGTGGGGTGCTTATGCAGCACCCAGGCCTCAGCGAAGTGACCTGAGGGTGCAGCAAAAGGAGGACCTGTCCCCTGACTGGGTGCTGGAGCTGTTGGGAGCCTAGCAATTACCTCCAACTCCACTGTGGTGCAAGGACACTGGTGACCAGCACTCAGTGCTCAGGCAGAGTGGCTGCTGCCTGCAGGTGGAGAAGATGACAGCCCTGAGCCGGGGCTGTGCTGTCTCCCCTGCCCCTGATTATGTTCCCACTCAGCCCCCAGATCCAACAGCCTGCGAGGCTGGTGTGGGGCATTCCTGCCTCTGGTCTCAACTCAGTGCTCTGATGCGCTTGTGCCCAAGCTGTGAAGAGCCAGGAAGAGGGGTCCTAACTAGCAGCCAGCCCTAGGTAGCGCGCTCAGCCTGGCTGCCCATATGAACCCTGGGGCACTCTGCATCCCCACATCCGGGCTGTACCTTGGACGGATTAAGTCAGCAGCTCTGAGCCTGAGGCCTCCATCCAACAGTGGAATTTTTAAAACTCCCAGGAGATTCCAAGGTGCAGCCAGGCAGCAACTGGATCAGGAGAGAGCAAACTTTCCTTTAAAGGGCCAGAGAGAAAATATTTTAGGTTCTGCAGACGACAAGATTTCTGTCACACAACACAGCTCTACTATTATAGCTCAAACATCGCAGTAGATAATGTGCAAACCAACAGGCATGTATGCGCTCCAATAAAACCTTAGTTATGGGGGCAGAACCCTTAAACTGCACATAATTTTCATGCACCATAGAATATTATTCTTTCGTCTTTTCCAAGCAATCTCAAATAGAAGTACAAGGACAGGAAGCAGACTGGAGGGAGCCCGCCAGCTGGTTCGCAACCCCTGGCAGTTTTTCACTCACGTGCAATGCGTGGCACACCTCCTCTGTGCCAGGCTCCATGCATGGCACCATGCAACCTGAGGCTACTGCAGACAGCACAGTGAAGTCCCAATGTCCGAAGCATGTGTACCGTCAGAGCTGCATCTCACCTTTCAACACAGGCTTTATTTGCCTTTCCTAGGCATGGCTGGTAGCTGCCCACCCAAGGCTGGGTTCAAACACTAACTCATATTTTGTGACTTGCTATCAGCAAATGGCCTCTCTGAGCCCACAGACCCCCATCTGGTCAGCTCTGCAGGCTCCTGGGAAGAGACACACAGGGAACGTGCATCTGGCTTCTTCCTGTAGGGAAGCGGGTGAGCACTGAGTCCTTGCTCAGCACCCCCTGCTGCTCTGTGATCTCTACCCCACAAGCTCCTGAGAGCATTGCTGGGTTCGCACATGCTTTACAGAGGAACCTGTTCACCTCCTCAGACGTGTGAGCAATTTATTCCAGAACATCACCTGAGTGGCCCCCAGGGATCAGGAACCACCTCTACCTCAGGGGCTGGGATGATCTAGTTTCAAGACAAGCAAAGCTGGGATCAGATCCAGGCACCCTCCAAGTAGCCACTGTTGCAGGCACTTGGGCTGGACTTGTCACTCTACTGCAAACCATTTTCAGCACTGGGTCACCCAACCCACAAACAATACATGTATACCAATATTTTTAAGGTCTCTTTGTTGCTGTCACCAAAAATGGAAGCTCTCTGCTTGTACCTTGATCACCTTGCACTCCTCCACCAACATGCACTTCTCCCTCCCTCCTCGCCCCAGTCCTGGGGATTAAACTCATGGCCTTCGCAGTGAACTACAACCTCAGCTCTTTTTCATTCTTTATTTTGTTTTGCTAAGTTGCCAAGTTGTCCAGGCTGGGCTTGAACTTTCCAGCCTCTGGCCTCAGTCTCACAGAATGCTGAGATCAAGAGCGTGCACCTACACACTCAGCTTCCCTCCCTCCCGATTGCTACCCTCAGAGTCAGCCTCTGGCTTCCCTGAACTTATCTCCAGATGCACTGGAGCTTGGAGGTGCATCACAGAGAACCCGTGTCTGCACTGCACCAGCAAACGTGAGGAAAATTACTCACCTCACCCTACCTTCCCAGTAATGGGCCACAGTGAGTCTGGGCAGCAACCTGGGCTCCAGACCAGGCTTGTGAGACTGGTGGCGGCACTGGCCGGACCATCTGGACCTGTGCTCATGTCCCAGGTGCCTTGGTGACCTTGAGGCGCAGCTCCCACAAGTCCAAAATTCACCAGAACATTTGACTCACACCTTCCATGCACCCTGCACTGCACAGACTGCAAGAAGCTGCAGGGAGGGTGGGACAAAGCCACGTCCATGAAGCACTTACATGGGACCCAGCTTGGAGCCAGGCTGGCAAGTAGTGGCCGGGCAAGCTGTCAGCATCGTGGGTAGGGCTGTTACAGCTACTGTCACCCTGGCTGCCATCACCACTGACCTTGTACCCAAGTTTGGTCTTCTGGTTGCAAATCTAAGGCCCTCCCTTAACAAGGAAGAACAGGCGTTTTGAATTTTTGATGGTCTGGTTTTGGTGTTTACAGTGCTGGGGAAGAGCACAGGGTGAGAGCCACTGAGCCCCACCCACTGCCCCTGAGCACCAGTTTTTAAATCCTGGATCTGAATTCTGACTCCACCCATCAGACCAGAGATGAACGCCCTCCGGGCAGCTGTTTGTCAGCGTCTATAAGACGAGTACAATCCTGCAGAGCACCTCACTACCTCCCGGGGCCCTCCTGGCAAGGACCGTGTGCAGGTGCCACACTGACTGCCACGCCTGGCACCAACGAGGGTCCCTGGCCAGGCTTGCCCTTTGCCTGTGTGCCCTTGCTGGCAATACAGCCTGTCCCAGCACACGTCACTCTCCATAGGTGCCATCTGTCCTCTCCCTTCCTTCCCAAGTCCATGGGATGGAATAACTTCAGGACCTTAAGGCTAGAGTGACAGGCTATCCTTGGCCATGGACACAGGGGCACTGACCACCACAGGGACCACCCGGCATTGCTTCCAGTGACCCACTGAGACCCTCACTGAGTCAGGCCCACCGGGAAACAAGGCCCTGCCCCACCCCCGTCTTCACAAAGAAGCCCCCCAATATGAACGAGCGAGACTCTGCTGGTGGCTACCAGATCCTAGATATCAACAGCTCACCTGTACGCAGCCAGGTCATTCCCTGCCAGAGAGCCACACACAGCCCTGCTGGCCTCAGACAGCTACTTCCCGTCTCCTACCCGGGCTGCTCCTGTCACTCTGAACCTTGGGACATCACCAGAAGAGGCCAAAGGGATAGTCTCCGAAACCCAGAGTTAAGAACTTCCCAGGTGGGAGACAACTACAGGCTGCTTGGAGGTGCTCCCTTCTCCTCCTGCACATTGATCTGCACCAGCCTCCTCCGCTGGGCTGGAAGCTCAGCGACAGAGGAGTGCGCCGTGCCCGTCTTCACGGGGCTTAAGCTGAGTGAGACAAAGACAGCCAGCAAGTAACCTAATGCACGTGTTTAGTTCAGTGCAAAGGAAGGAAACAGGCGGGTAGGGCAGGACGTAACAACAGGAGACAGTAGAGCCTTCCAAGGAGGAGGAAGTGGGTCACACTCAAGGCTGCACAGCGGCGGGCAGGAAGCCAGAAGGAAGCAGGCCATCCAGGTGGCCGGCAGGCTCCTGGCCATCCTGCAGCCCGGACAGAGAGCCTGGACACAGTCAAAACCTGAGGGAAGACCCAGGCCTGTGCTGCCTCTGAGGCCGCGCTCTGCTCCGGGTCACCTGCAGGCACGTGGTTACAGGGAAGCCCTGTCTGGTCTCCCAGATGCAACCTGAGTCCAACCTGATTTGTTTCTCAGCTGGGGAAAGGCAACTTTCTTGTCTAACCATCACTACGTTTGGAATCTGAAATGGTGTTGTCAGGCTGGGACTGATGAGAAAGGGTTAAGACGATTCAGGCCAGGGTGGGCGTGTCAGGTTTGGTTTTCCTGACACCTTCTGGAATAAGACAACAATGGGGAGAAGAGTAGGAACTTGGGGTCACCTATTTACTGGACCACAAAATCCATAGTCAGGACCTGACTGGTCTAGGTTGCTAAAAATAACTGTTGGGGGCCTGACCACCAAAGAATGTTCACAGCAGCCCAAATGGGATATTCCAGGGCTGGAGCAAGCCAGAAGCCCAGCAACAGGAAAGCAGGTGAATCCCAGTAGAGTCACAAAGAGGAATGCCACCAGGCCAGGCATGGCGCTGCGTGTGGAGTCACAGCCACCTGGGAAGCTGCAGCAGGACAACTGTCAAAGCCAGCCTGAATATAAGGAGAATCTGCCTCAAGATAAAATTCAAAATAGGCCAGAGAACTAGCAGTAGGCCTCATTCTCTCAAACTTAGTAGTGAGGGGGAAAGGCAGATCTAGAAGAACATGTATGGTACAGTGGCACTTCCGTGAAGTTTAAGAACAGGCAAAACAAATCTAGGGTACACGAAGTCAGAATCATGCCTACTTTCACAGCAGCACCGGGGTGGTAATACCTGCGAACTTTCTACACCAGTAGGAGTAGTCCCTGTCGTAACTGGCTGGTGGTTACAAAGGCAGTTCTATGCGAGACCCCACTGCGCTGTAGACTCCGGATCTTGTGCTTTGTCTGTGTTCTAGCACAATAAAAAGTAAAGTCGAGTGGGAACAGCAGGGGCTGTGTGGACCCCAGCTGGTGGGCCTCAATGGACAAGGACACCCCCAGGGAGTGGCAGAGACAAACACCTCACTGCAAGTGGCCTTCCCTAGGGGCAGCTGGAAACTGTCCTCAGTGACCCCAGCCAGCCCCTTGCGGACGTTGCCAGGCCAGGGATCCATGTCGGGGCGGAGCAGGCTTTCTGAAGTGGCTGGTGACACACCAGGCTCTGTGGTCAGAACCGGCTCTGCTGAGAGCATCTTCAAGTTTTTAATACTTTTGAACAAGGAATGCTGCAGTTTTAGTGGGCACTGGGCTCCTTAGCGTTGTCCTCAGATTCTGGACTGCAGAAAGAAGAACACAGGCATGACCTGAGGAAGTGACCTGAACTCTGTAGAAGGAAAACCTGGTGGCCAGTGGCAGCGACTGCCAAAGAAAGATAAGTAGTGTTCACCACTTACTCCACGTCACCCTACTTATTCCCCAAAGCAACAGTGAAGAGGGCATCAGAATCACCTCCACCTTCCAGAGGAGGAAGCTGAGGCTCAGCTGGCTGGCAGCAAATCTCACTTTAACTAACTCAGAGCTGGCATTCAGCACTAGAGTCTTCAGATGCTCAAGCTGAAGATTGCAAAAATCCAGGGCCTTGGGGTACAGGGAGGCGCAGGACTTCGGAGCTCGGCTCAGCGGAGAGATCCAGCAGCTCCGAACTCAGTGCACTGCCCCGGCAGAGGTGCCGGCCCACCTGGGGGCTGTTTTCAGGAGCAGATTAGGGAATGGGCATAATCAGCATTCAGACGCGAACTGCGGCAACTCATATTAAATCATTTATAAAAATTTTAAACATCATACAGGCAAAATAAAAAATCAAGTCACCCTACAAAGTGGCACAAGCCTGTCACCCCAGTACTCGGGAGGGTGGGGCAGGAGTGGGATACTGCAAGGCCAGCCTGAGTCATTTAAAGCTGGGTTCAAAATAAAATTTGGGCGCCAGAGAGATAGCTCAGCAGGAATGAAAGCCTGCCTGGCAAGCGCAAGGTCCTGAGTTCAATCCCTGGTACCACACACACACACACACACACACACACACACACACACAAAAGTCAAAATATTACTTTTTTAAAAGGGGCAGTGAGAGCTGGGATGTTTTATTCCCAGCAAGACAAAAACTAAAACTAAACTAAAAGTCCTGCTGCAGGCTGCCCTGTTCACTACCTAGTGGTCGATCATTTGGACTGGTGACGCCATG
This sequence comes from Octodon degus, assembly GCF_000260255.1. Taxonomy (NCBI): domain Eukaryota; kingdom Metazoa; phylum Chordata; class Mammalia; order Rodentia; family Octodontidae; genus Octodon; species Octodon degus. The sequence continues at coordinate 436,951 of NW_004524653.1, forward strand.
GAGGCAGGGACAGGCGGGGCCTAGCTCTGCACAGGCCTGAGGAGGCGGCAGGCTGTTCAGGGGAGATGTGGTCAGACCATAGCCACTGTGGTATGCGTCTTCCTGGCCCCGCAGTAGGCAGCAGGAGCTGAGCTCCCGAGCCCGTCTCTGACGCATCTGATTCTTGTCCTTCCCTTCTCTCTCCTTTCCCAAGGGCCTAAGCCAGTATGGAAATTCTCTTGGGGGAACAGAAAAAGGCCGAGTACCACGTAAATACCGTCTTGGAAGCAAATGCAGCAGGAACTGACAGATCCGGGTTTGAATGGAGCCCCGAAACTCCGACCTACACAACCCTAGAACCTCCTTCTGCCTCAGTTTCAAGGGGTGCGGCAGTAGTGCCTGACTTACTCCTCGGGGCTGTGAAACTAGCACGTGCAATTTAGTGACTGTTGAGTTGGGTAGTATTAGATGCAAAATGTCCGCACAACAGGCACCGAATCCATTGCTTAGCTGCCGCTCTCTCTACTGCTTGGAGCAGCCGCCCTGTATGAGACACCTCCCGCGAGGCAGGCACTGCGTTAAGAACTGGTCTTTGAAATAAGTAGTAACTGAACCTTGGACCTTGCATGAGGCCCGGGAACCTCCGTGGGCCTCGCCCCCCCCACCCCGTGGAAGAGACGGGTGGGAGCTCTGATGCGGCGGAGGAGGGACAGAGAGGGGGAGCTTCTGAGCGGCCCGCGCGCAGATGGCTGCTGGAAGGCACGCAGGGGCTCCCCCTGCTCTCCAGTTCTGCTTCTCCAAGCAAGACCGCCCCGCGGATGCTCGGGAACGCCCACCGGGTCCCGGGACCTCAAAACCCTACTGACGCGAACGGCTGGGCAAGGCCGACTCACTAGGCCAAGATCTTAAGAGGCGATGGAGGACTCGCGCCCAGCTGTGTCTTTCCTAGGAAAATGAAACCCCAGGGCCGCTGGGCCGCCCGCATCCCGCAACCGGTTCTTGAGCGCCCCGCCCCCCGCCACCACGTGGATTTAAAACCCACGCGGCCACCGGCCCCGGCTTCTCTTCCACCATTGGTCGAGGCCGCCAGCACTTGTGTCCAATCTCACTGGCTTCTCCCGAAATCCGAACTTGGGATTGGTCCGCCCGCTGTGTCATTTCGGCTGTCTGTGACGTCAGCCGTGTCTGGCACCCCTGCCTCTGAAATGTCTTGACTCCTGTTAAAGGAGCCGCGGGGTAGAAGAGGAGTGTGTTCTTTCCGAGGCACGTTTAAATAACATTTAATTTTTTTTTTCCAGCTAACGTTCAGTTGCATTTGTTGAACAGTTGCGTCTGTATTGCATTTCATCCGTTACACAAAGCCAATCACTGTTAACAATTTAACACACTTCAAATATTTTTTCTAATAATTTTATTCATGCAAAATTTTTTCTAATCATTTCAATAGTACAAAATTAGAAACTGTTCTGCAGCCTATTTTTAGAAAGCCTTCTTATATCTTATGAAAGACTTCTCTATACTCTCAATCTTCGAAAACCTTATTTGCGAACAGTTAATTTTGACCTTTATTGAACCATTGCTTATTTTTCCTTAATTTCATAGCACTTTTGGTTTTACAGATGAAGATATGCTTTGTTTATTTGCTTGCTTGCTTGTTTGTATGAGACAGGCCCTTGTCATGTAGTTCAAGCTGTCCTTGAATTCACTGTGTAGCTCAAGGCTGGCTTCAAACTCGCAGCTGAATTCCTGCCTCAGCCTCCCGAGCACTGGGCCTGCAGGTGTGCACCACCACGCCTGGCGAGGTCTGTGCATCTTCATGCCTAATCAGCACTGCAAATTTTCATTCATTCATTCACCCAGCACAGGCGAGCATTTATACTCGGCCAGCGCTGTTAGAAACTTTGCTTGTAGCAAAGAAAGCAAAAGTAGCTGGTACCTCTTCGAAGATGTAATGACAATTTCTTTGTTTTTGAAGCACCATTGTCTGAGGATGGGGTCCCCCACGGAGCCTTCCCAGTGCTGATGGACCAGGCCCAGGCGAAGGGCTCTTCACATCCTGCCAGGACGCTGCTGCTGATGACTGTGGAGTGCTTTCTCTGCACCCCGTCCTCAAGAGAACTGCGGGTGCCCCCTTCCTTTTACTCTGATCATGCTGCCCCCCCCCAGAAGTCTGGAGCCCGTGGGGACATCTGTGTACCTCTTTCTGGGCATATGGAGGAAAAGTCCCACTGGGGCAAGAGATAAACAAAGCAACTTAAAAATTCATAGAAAGTGACAATTTGCAGTAAGTTCTCCAAGGGAAGAAGAGTGGCTGTGACAGTCACCAGTGGCTCGCTGCTGGCCCAGCCTGTGCCAGGTTTCCTTCAGGGGCCTCCCATGTAATCGTTCGATGGCACCCACAGTACCTTTGTGAGCTCCATTTTCAAAATGGGGAAACTGAGGCCCAGAGCAGTTACTTAACTTTTCCAAACAAAATAACCTAGTTAGAAGTGGCTTAAAATTGTTTTTCCTCTTTTTAATTTTTTATAATCTTTGACCAATTTTGCATGCTTACATCTGGTAATCTGAACAACTAATTTGAAGACAACCATATGCAATATAACTACTATTGTTGAATTCTGATTATTTTGCTCAGTGAAATTCTGTATTGTTTCTATGACTTATTTTTACTATTTTTTATTTTCTTTTTTAAAAAGTGGTTCAGTGTAATAAACTGCGTGATCTCGTGATTCTGGGTACAGAGAATCAAAGTTTGGGAGTAGAAGACAGAGCCTGGCTTGACACAGTCACCGTGTCCCTCCAGGGTCTAGGGCGGTGCCCGCCATGAGCTACAGAATCGCCTCCATGCCAGGAGTGCCAGCTGGGGCAGCAGACCCAGCCCTCACTGCGGCCTCCAGGCTGCCTCGGCCTTCGCACTCATGCCCAGCCCTCTCCTCCAGCCTCCTTCAGAGACTAGCAGCCGAGGGCTGGCCTGGGCCTTGCCTTCGTGCTTCGTGTACCACCGAGAATCCGGGTATTGCATTAGTAATCCCTCCCGGCAGCTGAAGTATGTACCCTTCCTGCGAACAGAGATGCGGAATGTTTTTGCTCCAATATTTCTGGTCCATGAAATCAGCTTGCATGACAAACAGTTTTTTTTGAAGTGTCTTAGACAGAAGTTGAACATCTGGAATCTTTCCAACCCCTCTCAGGCTGACTCTGTGGTATAAAGGCCCATAAATTAAGCTCTTTAGGTAACCAAAGAGCCAGAGAGAACTGGACAGGAATCAGGAGCTGGGGCCTGGCCCAATTTGGCTTCCCACAAATGCTTTGTCTTGAGCTAAATAATTTCTCTTTCGGGGCCTCAATTTACCCAACCACCGGCAAATGACACTGGCTCTCATCACCCCTTCTGTCTGTCTCCCATCTTTTTCCTGGGGGCCCCAAGCCCTGTATCCTCTGTGAACCCCAGCTTCCTGCTGGAAAGGAAAAGCTGTGTAGGGAGGAGAGTGGCTGATTCCCCAGGGGCAATGGTCTGCAGGGTCACTAGCCGAGCTTTTCTGCCACACTGCTGGAGAGCTCAGCCATATGACATCTGTTTGCACCTAAACATATAGGACACAGTCAAGAAAACACTTGGCGTGCGCACGCACACACACACACACACACACACACACACACACACACACCCCATGTATCTGCACATCTTTCTGGTGAAGATTTCCAGTTCTGGTTTTGGTAACAGGCAAGAACTTCTTGTTCTGATTTTCAGTACGTAGATGCTGGCCCAGATCTCTGGCTTCCAGAGGCTAGGTCGGAAGTGGAGCCTTGAAGGTGGAGCAAGTGGGTGAGCAGGGAAGGGAGCATTCTAAGTAGTGAAGGCCCCCAAAAAGTGATTTGTATGCCTGTGGAGGGTGATGATACTCACCAACTACTCCACAGAGGTTTGGTCAGTCCCTGTTGGGGACCTGGCAGGGAGTAGCCCCAGAGGCCTGCCCTCAGGGACTGCTGGCCAAATCCCGGCAATCAGGGACTCCCTTGCTGCTCTTCCTCCCACTCATGGGAAGTCTAGGGCTCAGCAAGGTGACATCACCTGCCTGGGTCACCCACCCAGGACACTGGGGTATGTGGCTGGAGATGCAGCCACTCTGCAGCTCGAAGGTACTTTTATGGGGAGAACCTCAAAGCGTCAGGCAGAGCGCACTGACAAGCAGGTGGTGTTTCATGAGTCCAGCAGGGGTGACCAGGGTGATCGGACAAAGGATAGAAAAGGGACACCAAAGGCACTACCTCCCGAAGCCCACCCCTTAGGGATCAGGGTGGAAAGCATCTGTGTTCACACCCTGGCTCACCTCTCTCATAGGTGCAAAGCCTCAGTGTTCTCCTCTGTCAAATGGGAACGATGTTGGCTTTCCCTTGTAGGCTGTGTGGGGATCAAGCATATTAAACCCTGGCTCACTGGATGATCTGATGCATGTTTGTTGAATGATTATCAGGAAGAACATGAAGTGGGAGGACAGGACCAGGCCACAGGCTGTCCCCAATAAACAGCAGTGCTTAGTACTGTTTAAAGTAAACTGCACCAGAAAACAAAAAAGACCTAGAGGTAACCTGGAGAACCCTTGGAGACAATGGCTCAGGCGGGCTGTAAAGGACTGCTCAGGACTGCCCAAGAAAAGCCACCTCTGTCCTCAGCTGGGGTGGCAGGAGCCTGCTCTCAAAGCAGGGCCTTTGTAGGAGCAGTTGGGCACACTCCACAGTGACGGCCTCCCTTGGCCACATCCGAAGCCCATACGGGCTCCTTTGGGGTCCCAGCAGCTGCCAGCTCAGGCTGGTTTCTGAGTAGGACCTCGGCTACAGAACTTTTAAGGTCCTTTGGTCAAAAATGATGTTAGGGGGCCCCCGCCCACTAGCTCAGTTGTTTAAGTGCCTGCTTAAACAAGCAGTCAGTTTCTGGGAGCAGTGGTTCGATTCCCGCATACTCAAGGCAATCCAGACCAGCGCTGGAGGCAATCTGGAGCACCAAAAAAAAAAAAAACCTTCTGCCTTTTTGGGGGCTGGGGAGATGGCTCAGTGGTCTAAAGCACCTACTTAGAACAAGCTTAGCAAAGCACAGGGACCGCGGTTCAAATCCCCAGCACCACATGCCAGCCAGCCCCGCCCCCTGGTGGGCTGAGCTGGCCACACACACACACATAAATAAAATAAAAAAATTTTTTTTAAATTTTAAAAATGATGAATTATGGGGTTGGTGAGATAGCTCAGTGGTCTAAAGCGCCAGGTTAAGCAAACTTAGGCAGGCACAAGGAACTGCAGTCCAATCCCTGGCACCAAATGCCAAGCCAGCCTGGCCTTCAGGGTGAGCTGAGCCGGCATAAATAAATAAATAAAGTTTTTTTTTTGATGATGAATTATTGCAAATCACAAGATACCCCTAGCAGTAGAACACTGAACTCCTGTGTGCATGGGGAGCACACGAGTGTGGGGTGCACACCCCCAGAGGTTGTCCTGCACCCCAACATGTACGGGCATCAGAAGCATAGCCGCCGCTGGGCCTAGAGAGTGCTCTGCAGCAGATTCTACCCACAGACAGAGTGGCAGCGGCACACAGTGTCAGGAGTTCCTGAAGCCACTCAGGAAACAAACTCCTTTCCCATCCTGGTGTCTAGCACCAAGGTGGGAAATATGGCCCATCTTCCAGAGTTCACAGGGTCTCTAGGACCCTTGGCACCTCTGCCGCCCACAGCTTCAGCCTTGCATCTGCTGCCCAAGCCTAAGGCCCCCTCCCTGCCATCCCTGACACAGCCCAGACAGGAGGCCCTGATTTCCTGCACTCAGAGCCCCTCCAGGCCCTCTCTCTTCCTTGCTGTCCTTTTGTAGAATTATCAGCCACTCTTATTTACATCTTACCTTCCAGAATCTGCCTCTCAGCAGGGGAAGAGTTGACACAGGGCTCTTGTTTAAAAAAAGATTGATTGATTGATTGATTGATTGATTGATTGATTTGGTACAGGGTCTTGCTATGCAGCTCAGACTCATAGTGATCCTCCCTCCTCAGCCTACCCAGCTCTGGGATTACAGGGATGCACCACCACGCCTGGACTCAGTCACTGGCACAGTGCACCTGGGGGCAGGGCCAGCACAGCATGGGAGACCAGGGATCAAACCTCTGTCCCTGTGCTTGCTAAAGCAGGTGTTTAGTCCTCTGAGCTATCTGACCAGCCCTTCAGTTTGTAGTCGGAATGAGATGCCACTTCTTCCGGGAAGACCTCCCTCATTTTGCCCCAAACCTGGTCTCTGGCTCATAATCACCATCACTATGGGTTTGCATGTGCATCTGTGGTCTCTTCTCCCCTCCAAGATGTCACATGAGGACAGGCACCTTGTCTTTTTTGCAGTTCATGTTTGGCATGGAGCCTGGCACTGAACAGAAGCACAATATTTGTTGAATGAACAAAGAAACTTCCCTCCCTAATTTGAGGACTTTTCCAGGCATCAAGGCTGCTGAGGGATGGGTCCTCCCCTTTAGCACCCCACTCCCAGGAAAGGAGGCTCTCTTGCCTTGGCGTGTCTACACCCTATCTTTGCCCCTTTACCCCCAACTGAATGTGTGAGGCCTCCACACTCTGCACATGTCCTGCCTGACTTGGGCTCCGTCTCCTTGCGGCTGACAGCATGACAAGCCCCCATCATGGGATTACCAGATTTGACAAAGATACACAGGAGGCCCCGTTGAATTGGAATTTCAGCTGAGCAACACAGACATTTTTAGAGCAAGTATAGTCCCAAACACTGCATGGGGTATGCTGCACATTACTCATGGTTTATCTGAAATTTGAATTTCACCAGGTATCCAGGTGTCTCCAGGGAGTAGCCCCAGGCACCAGGGAGGGCATTTACTGTGTGTGTGTGTGTGTGTGTGTGTGTGTGTGTGTGTGTGTGTTTGTGACTTGTGCTCTTCCCAAGGTAGGTCTGTCTTTTCCCACTGGCTGAGACCACATCAGAGCCAATCGTCAATCCATTCAGCTGTACAAGAGAAAGCAAAATGATAGCAGCTAGGAAACCCTTCCAATGGTTCACATGAAGATTGCATAACACTAAAGCTAGTAAGTATTCACCCTTCTTGTATTTCTTCAAGGCATCAACCCCTGAGTCCCCACAGTGGCACCTGATGAGGGTGCCACCCACAAAGTCCTACTGGGCAGATAAGGAAACAAGTGAGAGAGGTGAAGATGTCCTGCTTCATCCTACTGTCTAAGCCCAGTTTTGATAGCCACACTTGACGTCCCACCTCAAGCCCTCCAAGTAGATCCTACTTTGGAACTAGGGCCAGAGGTCACTGAGCCAATCCCAGGGGACACCTTTGTGGGCAGTGAGGTCACATTGTAGCACACAGTAAACAGTGGCTGTGGCTGCTATCCTAGACTGATCAATGGAAGGTCAAGCGCTCTGGGGAGGTTTTTTTTTTTTTTTCAATCCACTGAATTAACTGGTTATTTTTGCCTGCTGGCGTTCAACCTCCATTGTGTAAAAGCTGCTTCATTCCCAAGACAATCAGCGTGTGATTTCTCAGTGCCAGACGAGCCAGATCTTCTACAAGAGACTTCCGGAGGGCAGGGGCTGTGTCTGGCATTGCTGAATTCCCCTGGGCTAGGCTGGAGCTCAGTGAAGTTTGTTGATTGAATGAAAGAAGACCTGACTTCAAGAACGGCTAGGCGTGGATTGTGTGTGTGTTGGGGGGGAGAATCCCCAAAGACCCGTCAATACTTTGGCTGCCTCCAATTCCCTGGATCCCCCTGCTTATTTTGCAAGTTACTGAAGCCAATTTGCAGCAAGACCTCTGGGGTGAAAGACCTACCCTACCAGAACGTCCTAACAGAGGCGGGGCCTGGCTTGCTCTGGTTGCGGCCTTGAAACTGAATTTGCCTTCAGAACAAATGGCTCTCTGCACCTTGGGCCCTCCCTCTGGATTGCACCCTCTGGTCCCCTATCCTCAGAGCCCTGGTCTCCCTGTAAGCTGGAACCTTACCTAAAGCCCCCCAGCCTTCCAGGAGCCTCACACCTCGCTGGGCACCACAGGGCAAGCACTGACGCCTGCTGGCTGTCCAAATCCTCCCTTCCGTCCTCTATCCAAGCTACTAAGAACAAAATAACTTGCAAACGTTTCTTCTCCTTAGGAATATAAAAGGAATCCTTGCTCATTAAGGAAGCTGCAAGCATTGCCTTAGTGCTGCATGGGGAGTTGGGGGGACCTCGGCAGGAACTAGGGGAACACTGCTGTGTGACCTTAAGCCCATCACTTAGCTGGCCAGCTTCCCGCTCTGCAAAATGCACACTCCAACATCTCGCCTCTGCAAGTTGGTAACTGGTTGAGGTAACACCTGGCACGTTTCTGGCACACAGTAGGTGCTCCACGAGCGCTTCTTTAATAATTGGAAGTTTAGGGATGGGTCTAAGACACTCCATACCAAATTTTTGAGAGCTCAAGAGTTATGCTAGAGAGGGAGGCCTCTTATGTAATATTTTAATATCTTTACAAACCTGGTCAATGTGTTCTTGTAGTGCTCTTGTAATTAAAACTTAATGATAAAAGTACACGTCCGCACGGCCCCGAGGAACTCCAGAGCCACGCCCCCACCCCACCTACCCCGCCCTGGAGGACACCAGATAGTGCTGGCGGACTTGGCCGGGCCTCCCGCGTCGGGGCTACTCCTAGACCCCGTCGGCGGCGAAGATTTACACAAGGGCCCGCTGGCGTTGCTCCGAGCCGCCCCAGGCGCGTCTACGCGATTCGGTTTTCCAGATCGACCGTCTAGATCGACCGTCCTGCTCGGGTTAAAGTGCGCGGCGGGCGCAGTGGGCTGGGAGCCCGGAGCGGCCCCAGCAGCGCTGGAGCGGCGCTTCGGATGAAATCAGGATTCCGCAAGGGGCTCCTCCCCACTGCTCCGCTGTCCCAGCCCCGAACCTCCAGCGGCGTCGTGCTCGGCGGGAAGAACACTACCCCAAAAGGCTGGGTCGCGGGGCGGGGGCGGGGAGAGGTGCCCCGACCCCTCGCGGTGAGCCTCGCTCCCGGGACCCGGCGGGCGTCCACGCAGGCTCGAGTTGGAAAAGTGCATAGCGCCCCTCTGTCGCCGCGCGGGTCGCGGGTCTACACGGGCCGCCTAGCTCTGGCCCTTTAAGAGCCCGCCCCGTTTCCCGTCTCCCCGCCCCCCAGTCCGGGGAGGGGGTGCGGGGGAACCTCGGCTGGGATTGGCGCAGCGCGCGCCCCCTCCCCGGCCCCCGCGCGGTGGGAACCGGCAGCCCCGTCTAGCGCTGACGTCAGACCGTCTGCCTGCCTCCGACCGCGGTCTCGGGGCGAAACCCGATCTCCTTGGACTTGAATGAGGAGGAGGCGGCGGCGGCGGCGGAGGCGCTCGGCTGGGGAAAGCCAGCGGCAGAGGCTCAGCCCGGGCGGCGGAGCGCGCCCCGGCTGCCAGCCCATTTTCCGGACGCCACCCGCGGGCACTGCCGACGCCCCGGGGGCTGCCCATCGGAGGCTGGGTGACACGGAGGAGCGCGACCCCGCGCGCTGAGCCCCGCGGCGCCCCGGGAACTTGG